>NW_028318403.1:3744375-4058750 GCF_062004578.1 Staurois parvus | reverse complement strand
AAACCAAAAGGGAGCAAATATGAGAAGTTCATTGTTGGGGCTTACATAGTCGGCTAGTGGGCAATACACAAAGTCATGTGCTAGGATGTTGTATGGCAGGATGGATTTGTCATACACAGCTGTGTGATCTTATAGGACTGAAGTGTCTCTGCGATGTGCAGTGATCCGTTGCCTTTTGGTGGGTTTGTATGAGCCCTTTACATAATATTGTATGTTTGTTCAGAGCTTTGTATGAATACTGCATCACTGAGCATTGTTCTGTACTGGGGAGAGGGGGTCGGTGCCAGCAAATTAGTGCTGAGTGGTTCACAGTGTGACCTGGTGGTGTGAATCAGCTGCAGCCACTCTCATTGTGACACTGTGACCTCAGTACATGGGTTCCTCTCGTCTCTCCCTATCCCCGTACCATCTCATAGGCATGGAGTTTGAGTAGCACACATCGGTCACCATGCAGGAATCTGCTAATTCCCTGGCAATGGACGGGTACTGCAGCAATGTGCCAGCCTTCCTCACCAAGCTGTGGACACTGGTAGAAGACCCCGAAACCAACCATCTTATCTGCTGGAGCGTGGTGAGTTTCCATGGATGAGGCCCAGCTCAAGAGGTTCAGAAGTGTAGGGATCAGGGGCAGACTGACCATTTGGAAACTCGGGCACTGCCCGAGGGCCCGGGGTCAGTAGGGGGCCCCATGAGATGCCCCTGGTACCTTTTTCATAGGCTTTTTTGAGTTTGGGCAAGGACACAGGGACCCCATGATCCCCTATTGCCTGGGGGCCCCATGAGTTGTCAGTCCACCCCTGGTAGAGATGGTGGAGGGATTCTGTAAGTCTTTATATACACAAAGGGCTTAGTATCATACCCACAGATGGAAAAAGAACTGAACTATCATATTTGATTTTCTGTTTCACTTTCATAAGTACACCTGCAGCTAAGAAAGATACCCATTTGGCTATTCAAGGAAATACATTGATTATGAACTAATATTTTACATTATGATATACATTAATATTGTTATTATTATACAGGATTTATATAGTGACAACAGTTTGCTCAGCACTTTACAATATAACGGGAGACAATACAGCAACGACCCAGTTCAATACAAGAGGGTTAGGAGGACCTGATCCTTGGAGCTTACAATATAAGAGATACATTAAGTGGTTAGCACTTCACTAGGGTCATTGGTTCGAATTCCAACCATGACACCACCTGCCTGGAGTTTGCATGTTCTCCCTGTGCCTGCGTGGGTTGTCTCTGCGTACTCCATTTTCCTCCCACACTCCAAAGACATGCTGGTAGGTAAATTGACTCCTGTCTAAATTGGCCCTAGTATGTGATGCATCGAAAAATACACAGATTTAAAAAGTCTTGTTAGTAATGAACTTTGTTTTGTATCACAATACTAATTTTAGGTTTATAATAAATAGAGGAAGTTCTAGAATAAAATGTACCCTTTCTATCTACACTAGGAGCCATATTTATAAAAACATAGTAATATAAGTCAGTGTGGCACTATAAGAACTGCATAATATAAAAACTAAATCTTAAAGTGTTACTAAAACCACAACAGTAAAATCAGCCTGTATATTTAATTATTACAGGTACTTATATAGCGCTGTCAATTTTACACAGTGCTTTACACAGTGGCTAAGTGGTTAGCACTTCTGCCTGGCAGTACTAAGGTCATTGGTTCAAATCTCAACCACAGCACCACCTGCCTGGAGTTTTCATGTTCTCCCTGTGCCTGCGTGGGTTTCCTCCGGGTACTCCGCTTTCCTTCCACACTCCAAAGACATGCTGGTAGGTGAATTGGCTCCTGTCCAAATTGGCCCTAGTATGTGTATGTATGAATGTGAGTTAGGGACCTTAGATTGTTAGCTCCTTGAGGGTTAGGGACTGATGTGAATGTACAATATATATGTAAAGCGCTGTGCTATACAAGTACCAGTAATAATACCTGAACTTTGCTCTTTTTGTACATTTTACATTTGGCTTTTGTTGCCTACATTTAAATTCTTATGGTTAGCACTTTGCTAAAGTCATCGGTTCGAATCCCAACTATGACACCATCTGCCTGGTGTTTGCATGCTCTCCCTGTGCCTGCGTGGGTTTCCTCTGCGTACTCCGTTTTCCTCCCACAATCCAAAGACATGCTGATAGGTTAATTGGCTCCTGTCTAAATTGGCCCTAGTATGTATATGTATGAATGTGAGTTAGGGACCTTAGATTGTACGTTCCTTGAGGGTTAATGACTGATGTGATTGTACAATATATATGTAAAGCGCTGCGCTATACAAGTACCAATCATAATACCTGAACTTTGCTCATTTTGTGTATTTTATATTTGACTTTTGTTGCCTACATTTAAATTGTTATGGTTAGCACTTCACTAAGGTCATCGGTTCGAATCCCAACCATGACACCACCTGCCTGGAGGTGGTGTCATGGTTGGGATTCGAACCATGTGCCTGCGTGGGTTCCTCTGCGTACTCCATTTTCCTCCCACACTCCAAAGACATGCTGGTAGGTGAATTGGTTCCTCTCTAAATTGTTCCTAGTATGTGTATGTGTGAATGTGAGTTAGGGACCTTAGATTGTAAGCTGCTTGAGGGTTAGGGACTGATGTGAATGTACAATATATATATATAAATAAAGCGCTACATCAAAGTACCAATAATAATATAATAATAATGCCCATAAATTCTACCTGAACTTTGCTCTTTTTTGTGTATTTTACATTTGACTTTTGTTGCCTACATTTACATTATTCTCATTAGAGATCATCTTAGAAAAAAATATTTATTAACAAAATTGTTATAGGATATTTAATAATGAAGGATGACAACACATTTTATCCTGAAGGTTCATTAGCATATAATTGTAACCCCTTTTCCATATTAATGCATTATGAGCTATCTAGTCATAATAATAAAAAAATCATATTTAACAGGCACACATATTACAATGCCACGTCTTTATGGATTCAATGGTGGAAACAGCCAAAGTTATTGATGCAAAAACTCTTGTGAACCCCTGTATTTAGTATTTAGCGGGTCTGCAATACTGGCAGATAACCTTGGTACAGTCCAATCCTGTATACAAAACTGTTACAGCTTGTCTATATCATTGGGATGTCTTATCATGCCTCAGCATTTCATTGGCACTGAGGTCAGTACTCTAGTTTTATTTATTTCAGGTACATATATAGCGCTGTCAATTTACACAGCGCTTTACACACATATATATTGAACATTCACATCAGTCCCTAACCCTCAAGGGGTGTACAATCTAAGGTCCAAAACTCACATTCATACATACACATATTAGGGCCAATTTAGACAGGATCCAATTAACCTACCAGCATGTCTTTGGAGCGTAGGAGGAAACTGGAGCACCCGGAGGAAACCCACACAAGCACAGGGAGAACATGCAAACTTCATGCAGGAGGCGCCATGGTCAGGAATCGAACTCATGACCCATTTACTTTAAGGCAGACGTGCTAACCACTACGTTTTGAGCATTCTTTCTATTTGAGATGCTCTGTAGCTGACCTAATTCTATGTTTTGTAATATTATCATGTTGCCTGACTCTTCTGTTTGACTTTTGAAAGACAAATGTCCTGGCATTCTGTTGTAAAATGTTTTCAAAGAACTTGGAATTTATTAGCGATTGCAAGTTATCAGGCAGAAAAGCACACATCTATGTACTATCCAGGGGTGGACTGACAACTCATGGGGCCCCTGGGCAATAGGGGATCATGGGGCCCCTGTGTCCTTGCCCAAACTCAAAAAAGCCTATGAAAAAGGTACCGGGGGCATCTCATGGGGCCCTTACAGACCCCGGGCCCTCGGGCAGTGCCCGAGTTTCCAAATGGTCAGTCCACCCCTGGTACTATCTTTACCATGCTTCACAGTTGAGATGTGGTTATAGTGGTGGTGGTATCAAATGTATTGTTGCGTCTTAGCATAACACTGTGTACATTTATCATATGGTAGTGCTTTTTTTAATCTGTTCACTGATCATTGTCCCTCTAAAATGTTGTGAGACACCAAATTGGTAATAATTAGATTCCATGCACACGGGTGTTTTAATAACGCTGGTAACGTTAGCTGTGTAAAGTCACGTTAAAAACTTGCGTTTTTCTGCTTTTTTTACCATTTTTTCATTAGCATTTAGTGGTGTTTTTTATTGTTTTTTCTTTTTACCAAAAAAGTCCAAAAATGCCAGTTTGCGGCATTTTACTGTGTTTTTCAGCATTAGAGCAATTTTACAGCTATAAAACTCCTCTAGAAATCCACTAGTCCTGGGTTTTTTTCCAAGCCAAAAAAACATCCCTATCAAAAAACTTTGATTCCAGTCTATGTATGTATGGACACATAGGATAACATGCTGGGGGGTTCACTAGCTGTAGAAAAAAACATCAAAAGCCAAAAACAGCCGCTGTAAAAACGTCCCGTGTGCATGAGGACATAGAGCAGTTTTTTCTCTTAGGGCTCATGTACACTGCAGCTGATAAAGTCACGTTCAGGAGCTGTTCAGCATTTTTTCAGCAGCCCCTGAACTCACCCTAATGTTTTCCTATGTGTCCATGTACACTATGTCGTTTACAGTCCTTCACAGGCAGTTGAGTTTACAGTCGTTTTTTTGAACGCACCAAACTTGTGTTCAGGAGTAGATTTTACCGGCATTTCAAACGCCAATGCTTGTAAATGTGTGTAAATGCGGTTAACCGTGTTTATAAGCGTTTACGTTTAGAAGCGTTTTCTAACTGTTCCATGTCCAGATGTTGTCCAGAGCCTTTTTTCATCATCAGAAATGCATGCAAAGTGTTTTCCATGTATTCAAATGGACCCGGTACACCAGCGCAGTCAGTTCCAGGTTTCGTGTGAAGGAAAAAAATGGTAGAACGTGCCGCATTATGCTGATGATGGGATCCATAGTGAATACAACCAGAAAAGACAGGTCATCTCAACACATGCTGCTCTCTCTGCTTCTGCTCTCTCTATTCCTCTCAAAATGTCTGAAATAGTTAATTTTTTACTATTTTTTAGTGCATTCTGGGCATTTGAAAAGGTCTCCTGAGGTTATCTTTTAAAAACGCTTCTAGACGCAAACGCACATAAACGCGGTATGCAAACGCGGCTAAACTGACGTTTTTTAACGTACGTTTTACAGCAGTCAGTTTCCATCATTCAAAAGAGTTTTCCAAATGTCCCGTATACATGAGCCCTTATAGCAGCGGTTCTCAACCTGTGGGTCGCGACCCCTTTGGGGGTCGAACAACCCTTTCACAGGGGTCTCCTAAGACCATCGGAAAACACATATTTCCGATGGTCTTAGGAACCGAGACACCGCTCCTCTATCAGTCTCCAGGCGGGTCCGCCCACATGCAGATACGTCCACATTTCCCTGGACCGCGATGTATGCGCGGGATGACATGCCGCCCCTGTCATCTGGCCACATCCCCGGGATCACTCAACAGCTCTGCCTCCTCTCCAGTGATTGGCCGCCGGAACTGTAGCTCAGGAGAGGCACACAGGCGGCCAATCACCAGCGAGGAGGTGGAGCTTGGAGAGGAGGAGCCGAGCAGCAGCGCGAAGAGCAAAGAAGATCGAGCGAGGGAGCGGCCGGAGAAGGAAGACAGCTGACAGGTAAGCGTCTGTAGCGTGCAGATGGTGCTGCTGCAGCCAGGTATGCTGGCTGTAGATGGGAGAGGGAGGGAGCAAGCCCAGGCTGGAGCAGGAGTCAGCAAGGTAAATATCATTGGTGTCAGTGGGAGGAATAGTGCCCCATCATTGGTGTCATTAATACCAATGATGGGGCACTATTCCTCCCACTGACACCAATGATGGGGCACTATTTCCTCCCCCCCCCATTGACACCAACGATGGGGAACTATTCCTCCCCCCACTGACACCAACGATGGGGCACTGTTCCTCCCCCCACTGACACCAACGATGGGGCACTATTCCCACCCACACTAGTATCAATGATGGGGCACTATTCCCCCCCCCCCACTGACACCAATGATGGGGCACTATTCCTCCCACACTGACGCCAATGATGGGGCACTATTCCCCCCCCCCACTGACACCAATGATGGGGCACTATTCCTCCCACTGATACCAACGATGGGACACTACTCCTCTCACTGACACCAATGATGTGGCACTACTCCTCCCACTGCAAAATTACAGTTATGAAGTTGTAACGAAAATAATTTTAAGGTTGGGGGTCACCACAACATGAGGAACTGTATTAAGGGGTCGCAGCATTAGGAAGGTTGAGAACCACTGCCTTACAGAGAATTGGCTTTCTCTTTTGGTAACCCATGATAAGTAACATTGTTGTTCAGTTGTTTCTTTGGATTTATCCATGAACATGATGTCATCAAGAGCAAGATGTGTGCAGGCCCCTCATTACAACTCTGGGGTTCTTCTTCACTTGAGGGCTGTACGGCATGTGCTTGCATTGTTGTTTGACACCATTTCTAGAGTAGCGACTGTTTCGGACAAATTGTAAGCTTTCTGCTAGTCTGTGAATTAATGGAGGTCCAAATACTTAGAAATTCGTTTGAAACACAATTAATGGGATTGCTGCACTGAAATTTCTTTTGGTCAAGCCATATGGCAATTGAATTTGGTTGATTTTGCTATGGCAGGACAGATCAAAAGTAGTTCCTGAACTGCCTGGAATGCTAGACTCATTCATTGAAAAGTAATTGTTTAATCATGTTTTAACCAGATGTTTTTATTTGTTATTATGATTTATGAACTATTCATGTAGAAAAACTGGTTGACACATGGAAGAATTATTCCACCTGTGGATGTTGGGCTAGAAGCAAGGTTTAATTAACATTCTACTTCACACTTAGGCCGGCAATACATGGGTTGATTTCCGAATGATTTTTAGTTCGAAAATAAGACCTAAGAAAAATTGACCGATTTTCGCTCTGTTATTGGGGCAATGGCACCGGCTGATTTTCGTGGTTCCTCCCCATTTCGTTTATCGGGCATGTTGGAAAATTTGTGAACGATTTTCAAAATCATTGATGGCACCATCGGATTACAGAACGACGTTTTCGATTTTCGATAAAAAAATCAATCGGAATTTGACCAATGTGTGACCTGCTTAACATTGCTGTCTTAATGACTGGCCCACCCGCCATCCACACTCAGTATCATTGCCTAAAAAATGAAAAAAAAAAATCAGGTAATGGCGCAAACAGTGAAACATGAATTCCTCAAGGGATACACATCAGAAAATCGATATTAGTCCCTTGCAGGTACATCAGGGGTCAACCTCCACAAACATTCAGTGCAGCACCTCAGGAGACTAAAAAGACCTGTAGAGTAACAAAACAGACAGCAGATGGCGCGATCAAAGTGTAGTAAACATATATTGAAAAAAAAAAAAAGACAAATGGCAACTTAGGACCCTTGTACACGGGACACTTCTGAACGCTGGAAACGCTGGAAAAAGTAGGTTAAAAACATCTGTTTAGCTGCATTTGCATAACGTGTTTATGCCCATTTGCGTTTAGAAGCGTTTTTTAAAGATAAGCACAGGAGAACCTCCCAAATGCCCAGAATGCACTGAAAAGTGGTAAATTATTAACTATTTCAGACTGTTTCAGAGAAATACAGAGAGTAGAAGCAGAGACAGCAGTATGTGTTGAGATTAGCTTAGGTGTGAGTTGCTCATTAACATTTCTTTTGTTTCCAAGGGTGGGAAAGGTGTCTGGTGGAGGGAGTCATTAAGGTCACCTGGCAGGGGGTCTTCATGAGGAATTTGAGGTGTGAATGGTCATTAATCTATATTTTTTTTCCAAGGGTGGGAGAGGTCTGAGGTGTGAATTGGTCATTACAATGTGTGACAAGCTTGGTAGGAACATCCTGTGTTCAGTGTTTTGTCCATCTGAGTACCTTGAAAATGCTTTGCATGCATTTTTCATGATGAAAAAAGGCTCTGGACAGCATCAGGAACTGGAAGAGTTAAAAAAATGTTTTCAAATGCAAATGCTTATAAATGCGATTTGCCTCGTTTAGCAGCGTTTACAAGCGTTTTGGGTTTCAAACGCTGATAAAATCGACTGCTGAACGCAAGTTTTCTGAGTTAAAAAAACAACTGTAAACTCAAATGCCTGTAAACGAAGATGTGTACATGGACACATAGGAAAACATTAGGGAGAGTTCAGGGGCTGCTAAAAAAACGCAGAACATGTACATGAGCCCTTACATGCATCAGAAGAATACTGTCAACTGTATCTCAGTCTGGTGATCTGCTGCAGGAACCACAGTATCACATATGCAGGGAATCCAGTCCACAATGTGCAGCTAGAAGCACTGGCCTAGAGACAATCAGGATGCAGGGTAGCTTCTCTGACAGTATGGGAAGCAAGTCATAGGTGAGAAATACACAGCAGCATGCTATTGCTGGCAGGAGAGAGACCTGTGTTGTTTACACATACAGTTGCAAGAAAAAGTATGTGAACCCCTTGGGATTACGTGGAGTTTTGCATGAATTGGGCATAAAATGTGCTCTGAACGTCATCTAAGTCACAACAATAGAAGAACACAGTCTGCTGAACATAATACTACACAAACATTAGATGTTGCCATGGTTTAATTGCACATAACATGTAAACATTCACAGTGCAGGGAGGAAAAAGTATGTGAACCTTTGGACTTAATAACTGGTTGACCCTCCTTTGGCAGCAATAACCTCAACCAAACGTTTCCTGTAGTTGCAGATCAGACCTGCACAACGATCTGGAGTCATTTTGGACCACTCCTCTTCACAAAACTGTTTCAGTGTAGCAATATTCTTGGGATGTCTGGTGTGAATCGCTCTCTTAAGGTCATGCCACAGCATTTCAATCGGGTTGAGGTCAGGACTCTGACTGGGCCACTCCAGAAGGCGTATTCTGTGCTGTTGCAGCCATTGTTTTGTTGAATTGCTTGTATGCTTTGGGTCATTGTCCTGTTGCATCACCCATCCTCTGCGGAGCTTCAGTTGGCGGACAGATGGTTGTACGTTTTCCTGCAAAATGTCTTGATAAACTCTGGAATTCATTTTCCCATCAATGACAACAATCCGTCCAGGCCCTGAGGCAGCAAAGCAGCCCCAAACCGTGATGCTCCCTCCGCCATGTTTCACAGTGGGGATAAGGTTTTGATGTTGGTGTGCTGTGCCTTTTTTTCTCCACACATAGTGTTGTGTGTTCTTCCCAAACAACTCAATCTTGGTTTCATCTGTCCACAGTATATTTTGCCAGTAGTGCTGTGGAACATCCAGGTGCTCTTTTGCAAACTTCAAACGTGCTGCAATCTTCTTTTTGGACAGCAATGGCTTCCTCCGTGGTGTCCTCCCATGTACTCCATTCTTGTTTAATGTTTTCCTTATTGTAGATGTGTCAACAAAAATGTTAGCATGTGCCAGAGATTTCTGTAGGTCTTTAGCTGACACTCTGGGATTCTTCTTTACCTCATGCAGCATTCTGCGCTGTGCTCTTGCAGTCATTTTTACAGGACGACCACGCCTAGGGAGAGTAGCAACAGTGCTAAACTTTCTCCATTTGTAGACAGTCTGTCTTACCGTGGACACATGAACATGAAGGCTTTTGGAGATACTTTTGTAACCCTTTCCAGCTTCATGCAAGTCAACAATTCTTGATCGTAGGTCTTCTGAGAGCTCTTTTCTGCGAGGCATGGTTCACATCAGACAGTGCTTCTTGAAACCAGTAAACCCAAAACAGGTGTGTTTTTTAAGGACAGGACAGCTGTCAGCAACACATCCAATATCATCACACTGATTGGAGTCAAGGTTGGCTCACTCCTGGCTCCAATTAGCTCTGGGAGAAGTCATTAAGCTAGGGCCTCACATACTTTTTCCTCCCTGCACTGTGAATGTTTACATGTTATGTGCAATTAAACCATGGCAACATCTAATGTTTGTGTAGTATTATGTTCAGCAGACTGTGTTCTTCTATTGTTGTGACTTAGATGACGTTCAGAGCACATTTTATGCCCAATTCATGCAAAACTCCACGTAATCCCAAGGGGTTCACATACTTTTTCTTGCAACTGTAGGTCTCTCCCCTGTCAGTGTTTCTCGGCGACTGTCGGGTGCTGGTGCGCAGGGCCGTGGATAATGGGGTACCATCAGTCCTCCTGTACAGGGCCCAGGTCAGCAGGAGGGCCCAGGAATCTAGGTGAATTGGATGTCTGCAGGGAGGGTGATCGGCATGGGGGGGCAATTACTTTAACCGTTCCCCTGTATGGCTCTCTCTGCAGCAGCTGAAAGTTTGCTTCTTCTCCTCTCCCTCCCGCTAGCTTTCAGCTGCTGCAGAGAAAGCCATACTGGGGACTGGTTCCAGTAATTGCCCCCCCCCCCCATAGTACACCGATTTCCCTGCCTGTGCACCATACATTTCACCCTGCTGCCCGGGCCCCTCGATGTGCCCCCACCCCTGCAGTGCTGCTGGCTTCCCTCTTCTCGTTCCCACCGGCAGTTGCAAGCACACAATAGGATCCTTCAGGATGGAGAGTGGAGGAAGGGTCCGGTAAAATATGTCACATTTACCAGCCCCTTCCTTTCCTGAATGAGCACAATGAGTAATCAATACTGATCACCCATTGTGTTAATTAAAACTGAAGCATAGTAAACTTTTATTTCGGGGGGGGGGGGAGCCCTATCAGGTTGCCTGTATGGGGCCCCGTGGTTTCTAACAGCAGTCCTGCCGGCGGGGAATCTGGCTGGGACCTGGTGATCAACATCTGTAGCCCCCAATGGTGGAGCTGGTAGAGAGGCACGAGCCCCCTACCCAGAAATGCAAAATCATGTATATATTATTATTATTATTATACAGTATTTATAAAGCGCCAATAGTTCGCTCAGCGCTGTACATTACAAAGGGGACAGAACATGTGACAGAACAATACCAATACAATGCAAAACATGAGGGGATTGAGGGACCTGCTCTTTCGAGCTTACAATCTAGGAGGGAGGGGATGGTGGCACAGGAGGAGATAGCTGTGGGGGATGGAGTGGTAGGAAGAGTGGAGGAGGTCGGCAGGTTAGCAGGGGGTGGGGTAAACTTCCCTGAAGAGATGGGTTTTCAGGGTGCGCCTAAAGGAGAGAAGAGTAGGTGATAATCTGATGGGTTGGGGCAGGGAGTTCCAGAGGATGGGTGACACCCTGGAGAAGTCCTGGAGGCGGGCATGGGAGGAGGAGACCAGGGAACTAGAGAGAAAGAGGCCTTGTGAGGAGCGGAGTGTGCGTGCTGGGCGGTACTTGGATATTAGGTCAGTGATGTAGTTCGGGGCAGTATGGTGGACAGCTTTGTACGTCAGTGTTAGGATTTTGAATTTGATCCGTTGCACAATCGGAAGCCAGTGGAGGGATTGGCAGAGGGGGGTGGCGGAAACGGAGCGGTTGGAAAGGTGAATGAGTCTGGCAGCCGTATTCAGGATGGACTGAAGTGGGGACAGCCAGTGGAGAGGCAGGCTTTGCACAGCCCTGCCACCCTGTAGCAGTATATGCAGCAGCAGGGAAGCCATAAACAGCTTCACCCTACTTTATAATCTGTTAAAGTGTTACTAAACCCACAACAGTAAAATCATTCTGTATATGAAGTAAAGCATGCTTGTTATACTCACTGTGGAACCTAAGGGGTTAATCCTCTGCAATGTGTCAGAAAGCTTCTCTGATCCTCCTCTTCTTCTACTGTCCCCAATCCATCTGCTGATAGTACAGAGCCTTGGGGGCAAGCTGCACATGCTCAGTTTGGTGTGTATTGCTGGAAAGTTTTTTTTTGTTTCTTGGGAGAGTGCATGTGATCAGCAGTTTATATTTACTAAAAAAATTGCATTTCCATGTTCTGTGTACTGTGGGAGGCCAGATATAGTGAATGCAGGGTGCTGGGTTTAGTAAAACTTTAACATTGTTCTGTACTGTATGTTTACCCATTGCCATTCTGACCCTCTTGGCATTGTTATTCCCACTGTAATGTATCCAAATGTATCCTCTGTGAGCAGGCAAAACAAATTTCCTTTATTTCTTATGGGATTCATATGCAACTGTAGGTCATAACAGAATGGCACAATCATAAAACCAATGAAATGCCCCCTGTTAAATCCTTGCAGGTGGTATAGCTGGCCATTCCTCTTGACAAAATGCCTCCAGGTCATGCAAAGTCTTTGGTCGTATTGCATGAACCGCACGTTTGAGATCTCCCCAAAGTGACTCAACGATATTAACCACTTGCCCTCCAGAGGATTTACCCCCCCCCTTCCTGACCGGACCATTTTCTGCGATAAATATACAGCAATCCCCAGCGCACAGGAACAACCCCAAAAATTTACACTTAGGTAGTAGAATGCAGCTGCGCACAGGTAATTAACACCCAATTAAAAAAACAAATAAACAGTGCAAAGCAACACCTCAAACAATGCCTTAAATATAGTGTGAAAATCAATAAACATATGAGATACTCAAATTAATTAATTAAAGTGACCTTTCAAAGGAAAATTCCTTTTCAAAAATTATCATTCATATTATAGTGTCCAAATAAAAGAAAAAAAGTCCTTTCTCCCCAATAGATTGTGAAAAAACAAATATCCAAACGAAATAATGCTTCCACCAATCACCAATTGGTGAAAAACCAACATCAACCGCACTCACCAGATGATGGTGAGTATTGCGCCTTTTAGGATGTTATGGGCTCCTAGACTGCCACAGATTCCTGACAGGTCTGACCTTGTAATATGGGATATGAGCAGGGGCAGATTGACCATTCGAGCACTCGGGCACTGCTCGAGGGCCAGGGGTCAGTAAGGGGCCCCATGAAATGCCCCTGGTACCTTTTTCATAGGCTTTATTGAGTTTGGGCAATGACACAGGGGCCCCATGATCCCCTATTGCCCGGGGGCCCCATGAGTTGTCAGTCCACCCCTGATAGACCCCCTTTATAAACTATCAGGGCTCCTACCCACCATATAGGATATAAGATATTTTCTTCCACTCGCTCCTGCCTTCTCCTCCCACCAAACTCCACAGCAGTGCAAGGGAAAAAATATATAAAAGTGTAATACTGCATTTTCTGCGATGCGTTACTTTAACTGACAATTGCGTGGTCATGCAACACTGCACCTAAATGAAATTTGTGTCTTTTTTTTCCCCACAAATGGAGCTTTCTTTCGGTGATAATTGATTGCAGTTTTTTATTTTTTGCACTATAAACAAAAGAAGACCGACAATTTTGAAAAAAAAAACACAATTTTTGACTTTTTGCTATAATGTCCAGTAAAAAAATTTTAAAAATCAAATTTCTAAATAAATTTAGGCCAAAATGTATTCTGTGACATGTCTTTGCTAAAATAATCCCATAATTGGTTTATGTGAAAGTTATAGTGTTTACAAATGGAGGTATAGATAGTGGGACTTTTTTTTATAGATCAGTGACTTATAACGGGACTGCGGTGGGCATTCTGACACTGGGGGGGACCTGACTTGGTGTCACTGACATCCTCAGTGACACCAATACAGCGATCAGTGCTAACAAAAAGCACTGACACTGTACTAATGGCACTGGGCAGGAAGGGGTTAACATGTGGGGAGATCAAAAGGTTAACTGTGTGCTGTATGTGTGCTTCACTTTAAGCAAATCCAACACAACAAACACTTTACTCCTGCGCTAGGAAAGGACTCAGTAGACCCAATAGGAATGTTCTGGAATTTTCTGAAGTATGCACTGCTTGCTGCCCTCAACAGACCGGGGTGGTCCAAATACACTGGATAGAAAGGCACAAGGTCGGTGTGCCCTTTTTCTGTTTTTCCATTTGTATCCTTCACTTTAAGCACACTGCTTTGCATGGTTCTGCTATGCAGAGCCATACAAAGCAGTGTGCAGGAGCTGACAGGAGAGATCTGTACTGTTTACATACAGGTGTCTCCCCCGTCATAGATACTCGGCAATCACCGGGTGCAGGCGAGTATTCACTGGGTGCTGGCGAATGGCGGCGCAGGTAAGGTGCGTGCATGACCCCTGCCCGGAACTGCAAATCACATATATATATATATATATATATATATATATATATATATATATACATGATTGTGCGCACCCCTACCGCCCTGTAGCAGTACTTCTGCTATAGGCAGTGGGAAAGCAGTTAAAGGATAAGTTACCTTTTTGAAAAAAAAAATGCACATTTTTTGCAGGTAAAAAAAAATGTGCATTTATTATTTTTTTTCAAAGGAGCCTGCAGAGCGATCAGCAGAGCACAAGTGCAATCTCAGGCTCCTGCAGACACTCAGCATAGCTGTCTGCCCATACCTCACACAGACAGGCAGTTATTTGAGAGTAGGAAGATCCACGAACTATGAGAGCGCTTACATTGAGAACTACAAGGCGTCAGCTACAATGGCTGATGGTACTTGTAGGCATTCATTCACAGGAAACTGAATGAATGATGTGGCCATGTGTGCAGAAAAGATCCCTTGCCCACTGTCACAGAGAGGAGAAATTGGGGAGGGGGGAGAGGCTGGTTACATGTTCCACCCTAAAAATGGGGGGAACATGTAACATGTTCCAAAGGTGAGCTTATCCTCTAAGTAACTTAAACTGCATGTTTTGGGGCTAGAAATGTGCTTTTTGGAAGCACAGATGGGGCCGATAATGTAAGTATCACTATGTTTACCTGATTTGAGAGTAGAAATATTAACTGTAATGTTCTCTTTGCTACAAAAAATCCCACCCACCTTCTTAAACAGCTAAACAGACATGTGCAGAAGAGGATAATGTGTTTTGTTTTGGATCGATCTGTTAATTTACTAATTCTGTTTTGTTGCATTTGTAACAAAATTAATTTCACTTTATTTTGTTTGTTCGTTTTCAACCGGATTTAAAATTTTCCAATAAATTTGAATGAAAAATATCAAATCACTCCGAATTTGTTGTGAAGAATAGCTGATTCTATTTGATATTCGAATTTTGGAAGGTGTGCATCTACCACTGACCACTTTTCCACTAACCATCAATGTAAAGGGTCACTACACTAATCACCAATGTAAGGGGTCCTAATCGCACTGACAAAGAACATTGTTGACAAAGGTGAGCACAGCAGGGTGGCTTAGTGGTTGGCATTTCTGACTTGCAGCACTGGGGTCTTCAGTTTGAATCCCGAACCAGGACACTACCTGCTATGGGACAGTCAGCAAGTGGGTAAACCCGCAATGTTTAAAGCACTTTCAGCAGCTAATTTAATTGTTCTTCATATTTTACTGTTTCAGGGTGGCTCCTTTCTCTTGCAGCATCCTTTGAAACCACCCTTTTATTAAAGAACTAGAGCTGTGTCTCCCTAGACCAGGGGTGGGCAAACTTTTTGACTTGAGGGCCGCAATGGGTTCATATATTGGACCCGGGGGCCGGACCAAGAGTAGATGAATGATGTGTATGTGTCATCCATAGTAAGTATAGTAATATTCCCCCATAGTAAGCATAGTAATTAATCCCCCATATAGTAATTCATCCCCCATAGTAATTCATCCCCCATAGTAATTCATCCCCCATATAGTAATTCATCCCCCATAGTAATTCATCCCCCATAGTAATTCATCCTCCATATAGTAATTCGTCCCCCATATAGTAATTCATCCCCCATAGTAATTCATCCCCCATAGTAATTCATCCCCCATAGTAATTCATCCCCCATATAGTAATTCATCCCCCATATAGTAATTCATCCCCCCTATAGTAATTCATCCCCCATATAGTAATTCATCCCCCCTATAGTAATTCATCCCCCATATTAATTCATCCCCCATATTAAGTCCCCAAGTCCCCCCTGTGTCAATTCACTTACCTTTGCTCCGCGCGTTCCTCTCGCCGTGTTCCCGCGCCGATCCGGTGTAGCATGAAAATCTGTCTCCTATGAGGATCTGTCCCCCCTCGACGTATCTGCGCATGTGCCAGTTTCAGGTATTAGCAGCCGATCGGCGATCTCCGGCACATGCGCAGATACGTCGAGGGGGGACAGATCCTCATAGGAGACAGATTTTCATGCTACACCAGTCTTCAGGGCGGACTGTGAGAGGAGCCTAGCGGGAGCCTAGCTCCGCGGGCCGGATTAAAAGGTCCGCCGGGCCGTAGTTTGCCCATTGCTGCCCTAGACTGTGTTCAGGGCTGCTGTTAGAAACTATGGGGCGCCATACAGCCAACCCGACAGGGCCTACCCCCCCCACAATAAAAACACACAGTTTACTAGCTTCAGTTATGAATGAACACATTGAGCGATCAGTACCAATCACTCATTGTGTTCGTTCAGGAAAGGAAGGGGCTGGTAAATGTGACATATTTACCAGACCCTTCCCTCACTCTCCATCCTATTGTGTGCTTGCAGCTGCAGGTGGAAAGAACAGAAGGGAGCCGGCAACACTGCACAGTGGGGGCACACTGGGAGGCCTGGGGGAAACGTATAGAATACAGGGATGGTCATGGGTGTGGCGGGGGGCAATTAATGGAACCAATCCCCTGTATGGCTCTCTCTACAGCAGCTGAAAGCCAGCGGGAGGGAGATGAGAAGAAGCCAGCTTTCAGCTGCTGTAGAGAGAGCCATACAGGCTCTGGAACCGTTCTAATTATTTGATAAGTAGTTCCTGCACTACTTTTGCTGATTTCAGGTGCGACTTGTATAGACATCTGTGCTATGCTGTCTAAGTCCTCGTTCCCATGGATCCGACATGTCATGCGATTTGAAAATTCAAGTCACAAGACAAGTCGCATCCAATGATCGGCAATGGATCTGTTCTTTTTGATTTGAAAAGTAGTTCCTGCACTGCTGATTTTGGGTGGGACTTGTATGGACATCTGTGTGTGACGTCGCACAGATGTCTGTGAGGATGCACTGCCATCCAACTTTGAAATCGATTTCAAAGTTGGCTCCAGTGTGAACCGGGGCTAAGGATAGAACAGCAATAGACGCTTGTTACATGGTATCCATCATGTTCTCATTCTTTCTAAAGATGTTATGGCAAAACTGAACTCCTCCACTCCACCAGGGGTCAGTACCTGCATTCATATCCACAAGGGGCCACCAGCAACAAGAGACACTCTCACTGTGCAGAAGTTTAATGGTGACTCAAAGTGTATATACAATTTAAAAACATCCAAAGTAATAGTAAACAATACTAGTACAGATGCCACTTGTCACACTTACATAAGGGGCCGCCAGTCCAACACGGAGTGGCGGCACGACCTCTGGCAATTACAGCTCTGCCCAGTGCCGTTTCATGCGATCTCACCATTAAGGCCCCTGAGGACGTGCAATTGCTCCTCCCTCCCCCTCCCTCTCCCTTCTCCAAGCTAACAGACTTGGGGGCATGCTTCTTGGTGCTGTGTGTGTCTATGGACACACACAGCCCAGCTCAGGACCCAGCAGGAGCATTTCCCAGTTATCAATGTGCCTGCCAATTCTTCTGCACATGCTTCTCCATTTTTACTCATTCAGGCTGGTCCCCAAGTCACTCTCAAGCCTATTGAAGGTTGTTGTTTGGATAGCGATTGGCTGTTAGCACGCATTCTTTATCTGGAGTACACCGAGGAGGGTGGCTACATTCCAACACATGGTCCAATAAGACCATGTAGAGTAGCGGTTCTCAACCTGTGGGTCGCGACCCCTTTGGGGGTCAAACAACCCTTTCACAGGGGTCTCCTAAGACCATCGGAAAACACATATTTCCGATGGTCTTAGGAACCGAGACACCGCTCCTCTATCAGTCTCCAGGAGGGTCCGCCCACATGCAGATACAATTCCCCCCCACACTAGTATCAATGATGGGGCACTATTCCCCTCCACTGACACCAATGATGGGGCACTATTCCTCCCACACTGACACCAATGATGGGGCACTATTCCTCCCACTGACACCAACAATGTGGCACTATTCCTCCCACTGATACCAATGATGGGACACTATTCCTCCCACTGATACCAACGATGGGACAATATTCCTCCCACTGACATCAGTGATGTGGCACTACTCCTCTCACTGACACCAATGATGTGGCACTACTCCTCCCACTGCAAAATTACAGTTATGAAGTAGCAACAAAAATAATTTTATGGTTGGGGGTCACCATAACATGAGGAACTGTATTAAAGGGTCGCGGCATTATGAGGGTTGAGAACTACTGATGTAGAGCAAATGTAGCCACCCTCCTAGAGGAATTTGGAGCAGGAGGATTTCCAATGTATTTTACCACATGTGCTGTTGTACATTATCAATAGAAGCGACATACCATATAATGGTATAAAATATGTTATTTTGTATACAGGGATTAGTGACACTTTCATTTTCAGCCACGTCCTGTGTGTAAAATTTTCGATAAAGAAATTCTTGTTTGACTCTTGCTGTCATCAGTCTTTTCATTGCTCAGTAAGTTGTACTGGCCTGTGACCAAGAATGTATCCATTTTCTAAATATATTTGCAAGGTGAATTGAAATCACAGATATGAAATACTGTGATAAGCAAAACAAGGAAACAGTCAACAAATGCAATTCAAGTTTGTAGCCACTAGCCAGAATCTTTTGATACTTGAATTTTACCTTCTTATTTATTTATTTATTACAGGTACTTATATAGTCCCGTCAATTTACGCAGCACTTTACATACATATATTGTTCATTTATTCAATATATCACTCGGCAACCTATAACCTTAATTATTCTAATAGTGAATCCCAAATATGTAACCCAAGAAAAAGTCAAACTTTCACCCTTGAAAGCAGATATTAATAATGAAGCCTTTTCCTTCACCTCAACTCAAAAACCAAACACACCAAAAATTCTACAAATGAAAGTCCACAAATTATTGTCCAAAAATTGGTGTCCAGAAAAATGATTGTCCAAAAAAAATAAATTTTAGTGTCCAAAGAAAAAATTTAATTTATAGTCCACCAAAAATATCTCAATCCTGTGTATCCAATTTTATTATTCCAACATTCCGGACCACGCGATACCTCGAAAAAATAAAAGTCCGGAAGTGAAGAAACGCATGTAATGTACAGAGTTCAGGGTTCAAGAGTCTTTCACATGAGAGCTCAGAAATTAGGAGTATGTAATGTATGGAGAGCAGGGTTCAGGAGTCTGTAACATGGAGAGTTCAGGGGTCAGGAATATGTAATCTACAGAGTGCAGGGTTCAGGAGTCTGTAACATGGAGAGTTCAGGAGTCAAGAGTATGTATTGTACAGAGTGCAGGGTTCAGGAGTCTTTAACATAGACTGCTCAGGGGTCAAGAGTATGTCATGTACAGAGTGCAGAGTTCAGGAGTCTATAATGTAGAGTTTTCAGGGGTCAAGAGTATGTAATGTACAGAGTGCATGGTTCAGCAATCTGTTAAATAGAAAATTCAGGGGTCATGAGTATGTAATGTAGAGAGTGCAGGGTTCAGGAGTCTGTAAAATAAAGACTTCGGGGGTCAAGAGTATGTAATGTAGAGAGTGCAGGGTTCAGGAGTCTGTAAAATAAAGACTTCGTGGGTCAAGAGTATGTAATGTAGAGAGTGCAGGGTTCAGGAGTCTGTAACATAAAGACTTCAGGGGTCAAGAGTATTTAATGTAGAAATTGCAGGGTTCAGGGGTCTGTAATATAGCGAGTTCATGGGCCAAGAGTATGTAATGGACAGAGTGCAGGGTTCAGGGGTCTTTAACATAGCAAGGTCATGGGTCAAGAGTATGTAATGTAGAGATTGCAGGGTTCAGGAGTCTGTAACATAAAGACTTCAGGGGTCAAGAGTATTTAATGTAGAAATTGCAGGGTTCAGGGGTCTGTAATATAGGGAGTTCATGGGCCAAGAGTATGTAATGTACAGAGTGCAGGGTTCAGGAGTCTGTAACATAGAAAGTTCAGGGGTCATGAGTATGTATTGTAGAGAGTGCAGGGTTCTGGAGTCTGTAACATAGAGAGTTCAGGGGTCATGAGTATGTCGTCAATATAAAAGTGCAGAGCTAAAATATGCAAAATAACTTAATATTTTAATAAAATAAATAAATGATATTGAACAAAAATGTATACAAATTCCCAGGTGGGTATGGCGCTTAATCAGGCTCAAAATGAAAAGTGATATTGCACATTAGATATTGTCTAATGAATAAGACGTGTTCAGAAGTGGTGCAGGCTTGACTTGGTCAGGTCAACAATAAAGTGCTTAACCTTCAAACTTCATAAGTGCTTCCCATAAAACAAATCCTAGTGATAGGAATCCGTGCAGCAATGTATAAAATGCGCATTCACCAGATGCACATAGGTTATGCGCATTAAACCAATATGACTCTGTCGGGTTCCCTTTAAATGGAACAGCCAGCCAGCCTGAAGCAAGGATCCCTCGTCTGGATACCAGCTTCACATGCAGCCACGCTTCCTCTGGGGGTCTCTGTGAGCTATTAGCTCAGAGCCAAAGGATATAAAAAAAACCCTTATGGTGTAGTAATTTAAAAATAAGTCCTTTATTTAAATAATGATGATCATCCAGTGATAAAAAGCATCCAAAAAGTTTTAAAATATGTAAATATAGCAATGGATAAACTGACATAGCACATATGGCTGATCAGCCACTTTCCAAAATGGCCATCGGACCTCTGTATGGCTTCGGCATCGTGGCGTCACAACGTTAGGGCTCCTCCTTGACGCATTCCATGCAAGAGCACATTCTCAAAAGGGATCTGTTACATAGCGAGTTCATGGGTCAAGAGTATGTAATGTAGAGAGTGCAGGGTTCAGGAGTCTGCAACATAGAGAGTTCAGTGTCAGGAGTATGAAATGTAGAGAGTGCAGGGTTCAGGAGTCTGTAACATAGAGAGTTCAGTGTCAGGAGTATGAAATGTAGAGAGTGCAGGGTTCAGGAGTATGTAACATAGAGAGTTCAGGGGTTATGAGTATGTATTGTAGAGAGTGCAGGGTTCAGGAGTCTGTAACATAGAGAGTTCAGTGTCAGGAGTATGAAATGTAGAGAGTGTAGGGTTCAGGAGTATGTAACATAGAGAGTTCAGTGTCAGGAGTATCAATTGTAGAGAGTGCAGGGTTCAGGAGTAGAGATGAGCGAATTATTCAAAAATTCGATTCGGCTGATTCGCCGAATTTGAGGAAGAAATTCGATTCGATGCGAATTTATTCGATACGAATTTAACTTATAAAAAGGGTTTCTAGGCTTCAGAGAGCCTTTAAATTAGTGCAGAACACTGTACCTTTAATTTAAATGCCCTTGGAGATGAGGAAGGAGAAGGAGAAGGAGAAGGATGAGAAGAAGGAGAAGGATGAGAAGAAGGAGAAGGAGAAGGATGAGAAGAAGGAGAAGGATGAGAAGAAGGAGAAGGAGAAGGAGAAGGATGAGAAGAAGGAGAAGGATGAGAAGAAGGAGAAGGAGAAGGATGAGAAGAAGGAGAAGGAGAAGGATGAGAAGAAGGAGAAGGATGAGAAGAAGGAGAAGGATGAGAAGAAGGATGAGAAGAAGGAGAAGGATGAGAAGAAGAAGGATGAGAAGAAGAAGAAGGATGAGAAGAAGAAGAAGGATGAGAAGAAGGAGAAGGATGAGAAGAAGAAGGAGGATGAGAAGAAGAAGAAGGATGAGAAGAAGGAGAAGGATGAGAAGAAGAAGAAGGATGAGAAGAAGAAGAAGGATGAGAAGGAGAATTCCAAGCCGGCAAAAAGTGTATCTGCAGAGCTCCGCTATTTCTTAGCGGAGCTCTGCAGATACACTTAGCGGAGCTCTGCAGATACACTTTTTGCCGGCTTGGAATTCTTCTTATTTTCATCCTACTTCTTCTTCTTCTTCTTCTTCATCCTCATCCTCTTCTTCTTCTTCTGAGGATGAGGATGAAGAAGAAGAAGAAGAAGTAGGATGAAAATAAGAATTCCAAACCGGCAAAAAGTGTATCTGCAGAGCTCCGCTAAGTGTATCTGCAGAGCTCCTCTATTTCTGACAGTTCTCTGACATTCACATTTACAGCGGTTGAAACATTGTATCTATTTGTTTCCATAAATGGAAACAAATAGATACAATGTTTCAACTGCTGAGCTCTGCAGATACACTTAGCGGAGCTCTGCAGATACACTTAGCGGAGCTCTGCAGATACACTTTTTGCCGGCTTGGAATTCTTCTTATTTTCATCCTACTTCTTCTTCTTCTTCTTCTTCTTCTTCATCCTCATCCTCAGAAGAAGAAGAAGAAGAGGATGAGGATGAGGATGATGAAGAAGAAGAAGAAGAAGTAGGATGAAAATAGGAAGAATTCCAAGCCGGCAAAAAGTGTATCTGCAGAGCTCCGCTAAGTGTATCTGCAGAGCTCCGCTATTTCTGACAGTTCTCTGACATTCACTCCATACAGCGGTTGAAACATTGTATCTATTTGTTTCCATTTATGGAAACAAATAGATACAATGTTTCAACCGCTGTATGGAGTGAATGTCAGAGAACTGTCAGAAATAGGCTATTTCTGACAGTTCTCTGACATTCACTCCTCAACCGCTGTATGGAGTGAATGTCAGAGAACTGTCAGAAATAGGCTATTTCTGACAGTTCTCTGACATTCACTCCTCAACCGCTGTATGGAGTGAATGTCAGAGAACTGTCAGAAATAGGCTATTTCTGACAGTTCTCTGACATTCACTCCATACAGCGGTTGAAACATTGTATCTATTTGTTTCCATAAATGGAAACAAATAGATACAATGTTTCACCCGCTGTATGGAGTGAATGTCAGAGAACTGTCAGAAATAGGCTATTTCTGACAGTTCTCTGACATTCACTCCATACAGCGGTTGAAACATTGTATCTATTTGTTTCCATAAATGGAAACAAATAGATACAATGTTTCAACCGCTGTATGGAGTGAATGTCAGAGAACTGTCAGAAATAGCGGAGCTCTGCAGATACACTTAGCGGAGCTCTGCAGATACACTTTTTGCCGGCTTGGAATTCTTCTTATTTTCATCCTACTTCTTCTTCTTCTTCTTCTTCATCCTCATCCTCATCCTCTTCTTCTTCTTCTGAGGATGAGGATGAAGAAGAAGAAGAAGAAGTAGGATGAAAATAAGAAGAATTCCAAGCCGGCAAAAAGTGTATCTGCAGAGCTCCTCTATTCTGCAGATACACTTAGAGGAGCTCTGCAGATACACTATTTGCCGGCTTGGAATTCTTCTTATTTTCATCCTACTACTTCTTCTTCTTCATCCTCATCCTCATCCTCAGAAGAAGAAGAAGAGGATGAGGATGAGGATGAAGAAGAAGAAGAAGTAGGATGAAAATAAGAAGAATTCCAAGCCGGCAAAAAGTGTATCTGCAGAGCTCCTCTATTTCTGACAGTTCTATGTCAGAGAACTGTCAGAAATAGAGGAGCTCTGCAGATACACTTTTTTCCGGCTTGGAATTCTTCTTATTTTCATCCTACTTCTTCTTCTTCTTCATCCTCATCCTCATCCTCTTCTTCTTCCGAGGATGAGGATGAAGAAGAAGAAGAAGAAGTAGGATGAAAATAAGAAGAATTCCAAACCGGCAAAAAGTGTATCTGCAGAGCTCCGCTAAGTGTATCTGCAGAGCTCCTCTATTTCTGACAGTTCTCTGACATTCACATTTACAGCGGTTGAAACATTGTATCTATTTGTTTCCATAAATGGAAACAAATAGATACAATGTTTCAACCGCTGAGCTCTGCAGATACACTTAGCGGAGCTCTGCAGATACACTTTTTGCCGGCTTGGAATTCTTCTTATTTTCATCCTACTTCTTCTTCTTCTTCTTCATCCTCATCCTCAGAAGAAGAAGAAGAATGAAAAAAAGAAGAAGAAGAATGAAAAGAAGAATGAAAAGAAGAAGAATGAAAAGAAGAAGAAGAAGAATGAAAAGAAGAATGAGAAGAATGAAAAGATTCTTCTTCTTCTTCTTTTCATTCTTCTTTTCATTCTTCTTTTCATTCTTCTTCTTCTTTTCATTCTTCTTCTTCTTCTTTTCATTCTTCTTTTCATTCTTCTCATTCTTCTTTTCATTCTTCTCATTCTTCTTCTCATTCTTCTTTTCATTCTTCTTCTCATTCTTCTTTTCATTCTTCTTCTTCTTTTCATTCTTCTTTTCATTCTTCTCATTCTTCTTTTCATTCTTCTTTTCATTCTTCTTCTCATTCTTCTTTTCATTCTTCTTCTTTTCATTCTTCTTTTCATTCATTCTTCTTCTTCTTTTCATTCTTCTTCTGCTTTTTTTCATTCTTCTTTTCATTCTTCTCATTCTTCTTTTCATTCTTCTCATTCTTCTTCTCATTCTTCTTTTCATTCTTCTTCTCATTCTTCTTTTCATTCTTCTTCTTCTTTTCATTCTTCTTTTCATTCTTCTCATTCTTCTTTTCATTCTTCTTTTCATTCTTCTTCTCATTCTTCTTTTCATTCTTCTCATTCTTTTCATTCTTCTTTTCATTCTTCTCATTCTTCTTCTCATTCTTCTTTTCATTCTTCTTCTCATTCTTCTTTTCATTCTTCTTCTTCTTTTCATTCTTCTTTTCATTCTTCTCATTCTTCTTTTCATTCTTCTTTTCATTCTTCTTCTCATTCTTCTTTTCATTCTTCTTCTTTTCATTCTTCTTTTCATTCATTCTTCTTCTTCTTTTCATTCTTCTTCTGCTTTTTTTCATTCTTCTTTTCATTCTTCTCATTCTTCTTTTCATTCTTCTCATTCTTCTTCTCATTCTTCTTTTCATTCTTCTTCTCATTCTTCTTTTCATTCTTCTTCTTCTTTTCATTCTTCTCATTCTTCTTTTCATTCTTCTTTTCATTCTTCTTCTCATTCTTCTTTTCATTCTTCTCATTCTTTTCATTCTTCTTTTCATTCTTCTTCTCATTCTTCTTTTCATGAAGAAGAAAAGAAGAATGAGAAGAATGAAAAGAAGAATGAAAAGAAGAAGAAAAAGAAGAATGAAAAGAAGAATGAGAAGAAGAATGAAAAGAAGAATGAAAAGAAGAATGAGAAGAATGAAAAGAAGAATGAGAAGAACGAAAAGAAGAATGAAAAGAAGAAGAAGAAGAATGAAAAGAAGAAGAAGAATGAAAAGAAGAAGAAGAAGAATGAAAAGAAGAAGAAGAATGAAAAGAAGAATGAAAAGAAGAAGAAGAATGAAAAGAAGAAGAAGAAGAATGAAAAGAAGAATGAAAAGAAGAAGAAGAATGAAAAGAAGAAGAAGAAGAATGAAAAGAAGAATGAGAAGAATGAAAAGATTCTTCTTCTTCTTTTCATTCTTCTTTTCATTCTTCTTCTTCTTCTTTTCATTCTTCTCATTCTTCTTTTCATTCTTCTCATTCTTCTTCTCATTCTTCTTTTCATTCTTCTTCTCATTCTTCTTTTCATTCTTCTTCTTCTTTTCATTCTTCTTTTTATTCTTCTTTTCATTCTTCTTTTCATTCTTCTTCTCATTCTTCTTTTCATTCTTCTTCTTCTTTTCATTCTTCTTTTCATTCTTCTTCTCATTCTTCTTTTCATGAAGAAGAAAAGAAGAATGGGAAGAATGAAAAGAAGAATGAAAAGAAGAAGAATGAAAAGAAGAATGAGAAGAATGAAAAGAAGAATGAAAAGAAGAATGAGAAGAATGAAAAGAAGAATGAGAAGAATGAAAAGAAGAATGAAAAGAAGAAGAAGAAGAATGAAAAGAAGAATGAAAAGAAGAAGAAGAATGAAAAGAAGAAGAAGAAGAATGAAAAGAAGAAGAAGAATGAAAAGAAGAAGAAGAAGAATGAAAAGAAGAATGAGAAGAATGAAAAGAAG
The DNA here is from genome assembly GCF_062004578.1 of Staurois parvus. NCBI lineage: Eukaryota > Metazoa > Chordata > Amphibia > Anura > Ranidae > Staurois > Staurois parvus. The sequence goes on along the minus strand of NW_028318403.1, from coordinate 4,032,947 downwards.
AAGAAGAAGAATGAAAAGAAGAATGAGAAGAAGAATGAGAAGAATGAAAAGAAGAATGAGAAGAATGAAAAGAAGAATGAAAAGAAGAAGAAGAATGAAAAGAAGAAGAAGAAGAATGAAAAGAAGAATGAAAAGAAGAATGAGAAGAATGAAAAGATTCTTCTTCTTCTTTTCATTCTTCTTTTCATTCTTCTTCTTCTTTTCATTCTTCGTCTTCTTCTTTTCATTCTTCTTTTCATTCTTCTCATTCTTCTTTTCATTCTTCTCATTCTTCTTCTCATTCTTCTTTTCATTCTTCTTCTCATTCTTCTTTTCATTCTTCTTCTTCTTTTCATTCTTCTCATTCTTCTTTTCATTCTTCTTTTCATTCTTCTTCTCATTCTTCTTTTCATGAAGAAGAAAAGAAGAATGAGAAGAATGAAAAGAAGAATGAAAAGAAGAAGAAGAATGAAAAGAAGAATGAGAAGAAGAATGAAAAGAAGAATGAAAAGAAGAATGAGAAGAAGAATGAAAAGAAGAAGTATTCCAGTACAGCAAAAAGTGTATCTGCAGAGAGCTGCGCTATTTCTGACAGTTCTCTGACAGTTCCTTCACATTTACAGCGGTTGAAACATTGTATCTGTTTCCGAATAAAAACATCTGTATCCTAAATGGAAACAAATAGATACAATGTTTCAACCGCTGTACATGTGAAGGAACTGTCAGAGAACTGTCAGAAATAGCGGAGCTCTCTGCAGGGACACTTTTGCCGGCTGATCGGGAAAAATCCGATTCGCGCACCCGAAGTATGCAAATATTCGGATTCGACGCGAATCGAATTTTTCCTGAAATTCGAAACAAATTCCACTTCGCCTGGTTCGATTCGCTCATCTCTATTCAGGAGTCTGTAACATAGAGAATTCAGGGGTTATGAGTATGTATTGTAGAGAGTGCAGGGTTCAGGAGTCTGTAACATAGAGAGTTCAGTGTCAGGAGTATGAAATGTAGAGAGTGTAGGGTTCAGGAGTCTGTAACATAGAGAGTTCAGTGTCAGGAGTATGAAATGTAGAGAGTGCAGGGTTCAGGAGTATGTAACATAGAGAGTTCAGTGTCAGGAGTATGAAATGTAGAGAGTGCAGGGTTCAGGAGTATGTAACATAGAGAGTTCAGGGGTTATAAGTATGTAATGTATATCGTGCAGGATTCAGAAATCTGTAAGGTAGTAAACGTAAGTAAAATGGAGATGTCAGAGAACCGGGATTACAGATATAAACTTTATGTTAGGTCTTTTTTTCACTCTGTCCTCTTTTATTTGGTTGCGATACCCTTTACATTGGTAGATTTCCAACAAGCACATTGGATTTTGTCTGGTGTGAGTCAGGAGTACACACACTGACCCATGCTTTTCTGTTTGAAGTTCATGAGCTGGCATATAGCCTCTAGGTATTAAGCTTCTTGATGTGGGTTTGTGTAAAATATCGTATTGTCTCGATATTTTCTTAACTTGTATTGATGAGAAATGTTCAGATAGAAAGTCCTTCCACTTCTTGTATAAACTCAAAAAGATGATTTAATAATAACGTTGCATAAAATTAGAAATAAAATATTGGCATACAGAATGTTTAAATAATGTCCAAAAAGTATAGTTAAGTTCTTAATAATAAAATTGTATGTAATTGTGTGTGTATAATATGAATGTGTGTGGATATGAGCAAGCAGCTCCCTTCGCCTTGCTGCCCAAAGAATGTATGCTTTAAACCTTTGTCCTGCTCTAGAAAGAGCAATCCAGCCCCCACCTTTCCTAAAAATGGGCTGGTATACTTGTAGTCCCACAAAGATAATTGGAAACAGATGTGTATATATAACAAACCTCCAGTCTACTTCTCCTAAAGTCTGAGCGTAACCTAAGAAGGCCTAGACAAAACTTCACTGACATTCCATCAATTAGAATACATTAGATGTATAACACATACATATATATATATATATATATATATATTCTCCTAAAAGTAATCTTACTAAGAGTTATCTCGTATATAAATATCGTAATCAAGAAATATTACAGTATAAACCTTGTAAACCGAACAATTCACTAGTTAGTGAAACATATAATCTCTTACATAGATGGGGGAGGATGGGGGAAGGTATAGCTAATTGCTCTCATATGTGGCTTGAATGTAAAGGAAAAACCCAAGATATATGTTCATATGTATATTCACAGACTATGAAGTCTAATTCCTTACATTTCCCAATCTAGAACAAATATAAATATAATAACTCAATTATTCTATTAAGATCCAACTCATTCATACTTATGTTAGTACTGTTAATAAAAAGATATTAGATATTAGGTTATGGAAAGCTTCTAACAGTTTGTCTGTAGTATTTGCCAGTTAGTGCGAAATGAACTTTTATCAGCCTGATGGCCTGTGTTTATATGTTATAATAAAAGTAATAATTGTAGTATTTTTTTTAACTTTCATTGTTTGTTAAAGCTAAACTACAGGAAAAATGCTGAACACACAGATGAAATATGTATATGAGAGCTGTTTAACCTGAAAAAACAAAGATTTATATTTCCATAAATCCAGTCCTGAGATTGACGCAGCTCTGCCAAACAGTACAGGCCTGCTTGGTAGGACAGAAGACTTGATCTTTCTCAGCTGCAGTTTCATTTTCACTTACTGATCTCCTCCCTACCATGCAATGTAGAGAAATAGAATACTAACAAACGTATCTCTCATCATTCTGCTCTTTTCTCTGTCAGCATGCTCCTTGCACTGCATCACACCTGAATGACACCTTGTGGTACTTCTCCCTCCTCCTTTTTGAGCTCTGCTGTAAAGGGGTGGCAAGAGAAAGATACCAAGTCCATATCAGGTACTTACACTACTTATATATAGAAATACATTTAAGGATGTATTCATGATTACACAGCTGTATTCACCACCTCCCGTCCAACCGTATATATGCATTGGTCAGACAGGAGCAGCAACGATGCGGGCGAATGTACTGTACCTATATGTCCTCCTGCATCGGCCGCTCTTGCACACTGTCTAGAGTACACAGCACTACGATCTGTGACCGCTATGTCCCTCAGATACAGCAGATCACAGATTGGGGCAAAGGGTGACTGGTCCTAGTACCATGTGATCGCTGTGACCCATCACAGCTATCTCATTACCAATAGTAAAAAACGCCTATAAATAAAGCCATTGTGTACTACTGTGATCTCTATGATTGGTCACAACAATCACATGGTGCAGGGCCAATCACAGTGGCCCTCTACCATGTGATAGCTGTGGCCAATCACACACACACACACACACACACACACACACACACACATATATATATATGTTTATATATATATATATATATATATATATATATATATATATATATATAAAACAGTACTACTGAATGGCTGCATTCATGCAGCTGAACAGTATCACAAATGATTGCTTATACAGCCATCATGGCTTACAAATACATGTTCCTATATCAAACCAAAAGTGTTATGGTGCCACATCCCAATCCAGTAGTATCTTTAAAAACCTGGGGAATATCCAGGACTTTAAAGCACCAAATGTAAACTCAAAGTATATAATAAACATTACAAATCTTTTATTTAATATCAAGACATTAAAAGATCACCCTGTGGGCTCTATTAACCCCACTTAGGCCATTGCTTAAGCCATATCTTCAGTGCTCCTAGAGTGTCAGGTGTACAAATACAGAGTCATTATTGCTGTATAAGAAATCACAGTGAAGAAAAAAACACTGATCACCACCACAGCATGACAATGTCACCAGGTCTGTACCAGTCCCAGTGTCCCCGATCACCGTCACACCAGCCACAGAGTCCCTGATTACCACCACACCAGTCCCAGTGTCCCTGTGCACCAGCACACTGGTCATAGTGTCACCATAAGAATTCTTTCACATGTTCAGTGCTGTCTGAAGAGGAATCTATGTTCTGATCGCTATTCAGAGAGCATTTGACAAGCGGTGAGGAGGCATGGTATTGCCTCCTCACCACCTGGTTTACCCCCTTGGACCCTTCACAAAGCACCCCATTCACTTGAATAGGTTGCAATCGGCGGGTGCACAGGGGTGTAATTCCTGCCAGAGCTGCAAATCATTGCAGCTGTGACATTTGTACACCCCCGGCAGCTGCCTCTGCAGCTCAAGATGGTAACAGTTGAAGGGTGGTAAACCGCAGCTCGACTGCAAGGTTTTACCATCTCCCAAACTCATGCATAAATGAGCCCTAATAGTGCAGCCAGATGTCTCCAATCACCAAATACACCAGCCACAGTGTAGCCAGACCAGTGTAGCTAGAGTCGGTGTTCCTGATTGCCACCACACCAGATCAGTGCAGCCAGCACCAGTGTTCCTTATCACTGCCACACCAGCCCCAGTGTCACCAGATCAGTCTATGCCAGCAACCGTGTCCCTGATTGTCGCCACACCAGCCCCAGTGTCACCAGACCACTGTATGTCAGCAACCATGTCCCTGATTGTCGCCACACCAGCCCCAGTGTCACCAGACCACTGTATGTCAGCAACCGTGTCCCTGATTGTCGCCACACCAGCCCCGTGTCACCAGACCAGTGTATGCCAGCAACTGTGTTCCTTATCACTGCCTCACCAGTCACAGTGTCAGCAGACCAGTGTAAGCCAGCAACAGTGTTCCTGATCACCGCTACACAAGGCCCAGTGGCTCCAGACCAGTGTAGCTAGAATCAGTCATCATGACTGCCTCCACTCCAGACCAGTGCAGCCAGCCCATGTTTCTACATGCTGCCTGAATTGACCCATCTGCACCTCCAACTGATGACATTTCTGCAAGACACCAGTCCCAGTCATCCCCTGCAGACAACTGCACTCCTGGAACCACAGAGACTCTTTTGTTCTTCTGTTCATTAGCTCCTGTACTTCCAGGCCAGTGAACATGGCATTCCTGGGGGCAGCCATGTACCAGTAGGCTTGCTTGCCTTATAGGAACGAGGACTGCTATAGATAATGGTACACTAAGCTATATGCCCTGACCATCTGTACAGAGGCGACTATTACAGTACATTGGTTTTGGGACAATTGGTTGATTTTTGTGATACACAGAATTCAATGAAACCTTTTAGATTTATAGGCTGAATACTCTAAAACCCAAGGGTCTTAATATTGAATTAGACCTAAATTGTTTCATTTCTGACCAGTAATTGAATGCTCGATAGAACCGGGAAAAACAATTTTTTTTTTTTTATTAGTTTAATTTTTTTATTACTTTAATTTTTATTAGTTTATTTTATTCAGATTATTTTTGTATTATTTAGGATTATTTAGTATTAATATTTTTATTAATTTAGATGAATTTTAGGGGGTGGAATATATTTTATAAAAGGATATATTTGTTTACATGCTTATTGGGGTTGGGAGGGAACATATTTTAATTTATATAATAATTTTTTAATCTAGATATTTTATAATAATTGTTTGTATATGGGTTTATCATCGGACCCTGACTGTTGACATAAGTTCTATGAAGTATTATGATGTTTTGATGGAAAATGCGGTCTATATATTGGGGGGTGTGCTGGTAACAGTTTTGCCGTTTTGGATAATGGCTTCTCTGTGTTCCGTCTCACTGGCCCTGATATGCCTTATATAAGTGAGTGAGGATATCCAGTGTTCCAGGATGTAAGATGGCCGCGGCAATGATTTCCCCGCCCTGGTTGGTACTTAAGGGGAATGAGGAGACACGTCCGTATCCCTGTTGATAAAGTCCGGATGTGACGAAACGCGTCCGGGGCACGTGACGTGGTGACGTAGTGACGCTCTTCCGGAAGTGCGGCGACGGCCATTTTTGATCCTGGTACATGCGGCTGTGGCTTCCTGGAATCCTCATGGGGCTTTGAGGTACTGGGGACTTACCACAGGCAATCGGTTCCCCCTCGGGAGTGAGATAGTGTGGAATCTATACACTTATGAGGAGAGGCAGGATTGTGAACATATCGTTTGTGATGTTGAAGCTGATGTCATCTTATTTGAATGTAAGTTGCTACAATAAAGTGCTATAAGTTTTTATGATACATACTGATCCATGGTCTGTTTATGAGGTCTGTGGGAAGTGGCTGGAAAGGCTGAAGGAATATTTAAAGGTTGGAAAGAAGTACTCAGACCCTTGATACAATTCTGAGGGTATATGAAGATCTGGTTTGAAGTATATCACAAAGATTTTGGAAGATATGAAGAATTAAGATATCACAGATAAAGATTTTGAAATAATAATTTGGGACTTTATTTTGGACTTTTTGCTTTTGTTTTTTCTTTTGGATGGTTTTTTTTTTTTTTTGTTTCATTTTTTGGGTTTTGGACTTTATGTTTATACACTAATACTGATTAGAGGGTAATCAAGTTTACTATATTTTTGAAATTACTGTATATCCCAATGTGCAAAATAAATGTCCTGCTTGGATGGATATACTCTCCTTCAATATGAAGATATGATCTTTACTGTGATGTTGAGAACCTGTGTGGCTGCAGGACTGTGAGGGATACTCCCTTCTTTAATCCACTCCTTAGTCCTCTGCCTTTGTATTCCTCGTATGTTACATGTAAGAAAAGGAATAAAAGATATGGTGCCTTATCCCAGGGGTAAAACAGCCTTTTATTGTGCTTCTCTATTGCACTCACATAAAAATATCAATAGCGTTTTGTATATATATAATCTCCCACAGCTTGTAGCTAGATCAAACGACCGGTGTGTGTCCACACACCCTCAGTACTCGGTGTATCGTTGTTAGATTGCGCAATGACGTCACTGCCCCTCCCCTACCTGTTTACACAGAGGTTTCTCCTGTTAGCTTTAGCCTGGGTTCACATATCTGCGGCGCAGTATATCGCATGTGATTCGCACAGGAACCGCACAGCATTCCTGTGCAAATCACATGTGATTTGTGTGCAGTGCGATCAGAGCCATAAATTTTGTATGGTTCTAATTGCACCGCACCCGCAACAAAAAGGTGCAGGACCCTTTTTTGGGTCTGCGGTAGAAAACGCTGCAAATTCTGCACTGCATTAGTGTGAACCAGGGCTTACACCACGATCGCCAATTGCCAGCCGGGAATCGCTGGCTGGGATCCGGTGATTGACATCCCTAGCCACCAATAGCTGCGCGGGTAGGGTGGCTTGTACCCTGTAGCAGTACTTCTACTTTATGGCGGCGGACAAGCAGTTTAACAGGTGCAAAGTTAGAATCAATAATGCAAAAAATGGTCAGAATCCCAAAAGGCATGCATACACGGCAAATCGATACAAAATAGATTATGAAAGCTGGGAACCACCACGGCAAGGATCATCACTGATGGACGTATGGCCATCTTTGAAACATTTACACCATTCTCTTCACCGTACTGTGCTTGAAGTCTTCTATAACCCTAGGTTCACGTCTGTGCGAGTGGTGCCGCTGCGAATCCGCACGAAAATCCGTGCAGCTGCACCACCCGCACAGAGAATTTCAGACCCACGGGCGGGTGCCATTAGTTCTAATGGCACGCCGCCCGCACTGGGAAACGCAACTGTACTGGGAACCGAGGTTCCTGTGTGGGCTGCGTTTTCCAAAGAAGTGCAGGGACTCCTTTCCCTGCGTGTCTCGGGCACGGGAGTCCATTCAAATGAATGGGCTTTTGTGCCTAAGCAAAACGCAGCCCGCATGGCCGCATAGATGTGAACTGGGAGTAAATATCCACGGCTTTTATGCCTTCATTCACAAGAAACTTCATCACCACACGCTGTTTCATGCACTAATACTATTGTCTGCCATCTTGATAAAGAGTCTCTGGACCGGCATTGGGCATGTGTGCTGCCTATCAGTAATAGGACACACTTGCCATTTACTACGGCGTGTAGTACCACCATGCTAGTATCCCTTTTTATACCTGTAAAATTAAAAGTCCCAGTTTGACTTGAACGCCCCTCGTGTTATTTGTACTTCATGTTATAGAACTGCTTTATAAAACTGAAAAACTGGAATATGAATAAAGCTCAGTTATATTCTTGTTGTGGAAATGTCCTATTATGTAAAGTAAATCTCAAGCACAAACATTTTTTATATGGGAATTATATCTCGGGTCTTTACTGTTGTTCATGGCCCCACTGGGGTTCTTGCCTTCTCGCACTCCTAAAAAAGCTTTTGTTGCTTTTCTAGTCAAGTTGGAGAGATTTCACCCCACTTCTTGTCCTAGTGGCCACAATGATAATGCTGCTGCCGGCTACCGTGCCATCACAGGCTGTACTTTGTGAATGGAAATCCACAGAGAGGGGGCAGAGACACAACACCAGAACTAGTGCCATAAAAGTCTTTCCAATGCAGTGTGGAGTTGGGAGTACAACTCTGGTTGTATTTTACAGTACAGCTAAATACAGGGTAGAGGTACAAAATAATTAAGTCCTCCAAAAGTATAAATATCAAGGTGCCCGGAGTTGGGCTTTAAAATTACTGGATAGTTTTGGGCTTGCATGGGTTAAAATTGGAAAATACCAACTTTTAATGCTTTTTTAATATTTAAAAATTAAACTAATTAGACAGGTACCCTGCGGGTGCAGTGCCACATGCGCTGTGAGCTGCACTTGACACTGGGTCATCAAATGCAGCACAGCAGAAAGACAGAACCTTATCTAACCCCATCATGATTGGAGCTATTCTTAACCTTTGTGATAAAGCACAATTTGCCATTTGGAAGTATATATTCAGACCCCTCAGGTCTCATATGAATTTTGAGGGGAACCCTATGCAAAGAACAAGAAAAAAAAATTATACCAGACCCTTATCTGAGAATGCAGCCTGGTTGGCCAGAAAAGACAAGCTTGCTCTACCTGGCCATTCACCTTATCCTAATGTTCATGAGACAAGGGCCTCTCTGCACAACCCTGGCCCAATGGTTCTAGGCGTCAACAAGCTCCCCTCTACTGTTCGCCAATATTAAGGGCTTATTTAGATATTTACATGTGAGTAGAGGTATATTTTTGTAGTGTTAGGCAGGTGCAGTTTTATGTGTCAACATACCTTTCCTTTTCTCTGCTGACATCTGTAATTGACACACGTTGGTGTTAATTTCCAATTTTCTTTTTTGAATTTAGGACTAGAGTTACCAGCCATTGACCAAGGCTTGTTAATTTCTGTTGCCAAGTCATCAAAATGCATGTCATGTGTAAATTTTTAACTGTTTTGTAACTTCTCAGACTTTATATTTATATCAAGGACACTTCCTGTACCTACTGTATGCAGAGATGCTGAAAGCAAATGCTGCTGGTTTTATTTTTTTTTGTCTTAAATATTCTTTATTGAAAACTTTTCATAAAACTTACATACATTTCATATTGAACATTTACTTATTATGGTTATATCATAACATAATAATGTGCTACTCTCTTCATCTAAAAAATTCCATAGGATCTTTTTAAACTTTCTTTCGGACATTCTCCTTTCTTTCCCTTCTCCTCTGGGCTACTACCTAATCTCTTCCCAATCCTCAACAGTTAATCCTCCTCGATTTACCCATGGTTTCCATATTCTCTGAAATTTCTTTGCACATTCTCGTTTATTATATACCAATCTTTCTTTCCTTACTGTTTCTTCCACCGTCCTCACCCAGTCCTGATATGAGGGTGGCACCACTGCAAGCCACCTCTGCGCAATCAATTTGCACGCCTAAAATTAGCACCGAATTATTACCTCCTGTACCTCCTTCACTACCTTATCCTCATCCACATATCCCAATATACATAACATTGGATCTAGACTACAAGATACCCCATTTGCCGATTTTATAGTACCAAGAACCTCAACCCAACACCTATGTAACTTTGGGCTTCTCCATACCATGTGGATGAGGTCTCCGTTTGGATCTCCACATCTTGGGCATCTAGTATCCTGTTTCCGCCCAAACAAAAACAATTTCTGAGGGGTACAGTATACCCTGCGATACAGAAAAAGATGGGACATTATCTGTGAGGGGGGAAAAAGATACCATCGGTCCTGATTCCAGTATACATCTCCACTGTTCCTCTGTGATGATTTCCTATATCCTTCTCCCACTTGTTCTTACATGGAAGTGCTCTCTTCCCATCTATTGCCACCTCACATATACTGCTGGTTCGATTTTTAACTTCATCTTCCATGCATGCCTCTTCATGAGTACAGGTGGTTGCAGTACAAATCAGTTATCTGCATGTTTGTGGTTGCATAAAGTTTTCCTGGCTCATTATATGACTGAATAATCACAGATGTAGTTGGATGCCCACTATTCACACAGTAATTAGCATATGCAAGAGAGCTGTTAAAAAATTCAGTGCACATTAATATGCAGTTCTGGTCCCTCAAAGAGGAGTACAATGTCTATCTACACTGTATATGAAAACCCTCTTCGCACGAACAGAGCCTGTTCTTCACATGCCAATGTTCATCTTACTAGTAGACTTTACTACTCTTTTATTCTATTCAGTTTCAAATTATTTCCTTCCTGGAACCATTAAATGTCTTCCAAATTCTCTCTTCCAGAATGGCACCAGTTTCCATGTTTTTGACCAAGGCAGGTTTGCAAAGGAAGTTCTACCCAAGTACTTCAAGCACAACAACATGGCAAGCTTTGTGAGGCAGCTGAATATGTGTAAGTATAGAACAGAATGGAAATTGTGATTTGCATGCAGTGTCTGTATTCTGGGAGGAAAGGAATTTTCATTGGAGGGAAAGCTTTAGTGTCTGGTTTCTCAACCAGGGTTCCATGAAACACTAGGGCAGTGGTGGCGAACCGGTCGCTGCGGCACATGGAGCCCTCTATGTTGGCACGCTAGCCAAGTCGCCCCAGCAACCAAGCATCAGATAACAGCGCACATAGGGGCCATGCATGCTCAGAAAGGAGTAGTGGTGCCAGGCGATGACGTTATTAGCCACGGCTCGTCTGAGCTTGCATGCCCAAGGAAATTATATATATTTGCTTGGACTGGCTGTGATTTTAGTAGAAGCCCCCACAAGGTCAGAAATGCACTCAGATGCCTTTTTCAGAGCAGGCCAAAAGCTGGTGGTCAGTGAAACATTGCCCCTCTGTGCAGGTGGCCAGTGGCACTTTACCCCCTTGTGCTGGTGGTCAATGGCACTTTTCCCCCTCTGTGATGGTCGTCAGTGGCACTTTTCCCCTCTGTGCTGGTGGTCAGTGGCACTTTGCGATAAATAGGTGAGTTTTTGGTTGCAATTTGGACACTTGGTCTCTAAAAGGTTCGCCATCACTGCCCTAGGGTTTTTTCCAGGAGGTGCTAGGGGTTTCTTGAGCAATGCACACTTTCTGCCTTTCAGATAAGTTGCTACTGCCACCATTGATCTTTTTAGCTCTTTAATGGGGCAGTTCTTCCCATTGACCACAAGTTTAAGCAGCATTCTTCCCACTGACCATCACGCTAAGGTATCATGATTTGTAGATATAGTAATTTTTAGCAGGTGTTCCCTTGGACTAAAAGTTATTTTACAGGTTCCTCTGTGTTGGAAAGGTTGGGAAAGGCTGCTATACAGTATATATGCCAAAGGACAGACTGAAAGTGTAGTAGTCTTGCTGCCATGCATATGCCAGTCATTGTTTAAGAGTAGGTTCTTAGATTAATTAATCTCCCCTGTAGGGAAACACTAGTGCATACACTGTGAGAAAAAATCTCTGTATAGAGACCCCTGTGGTCAATATGTATGAATAGTTAAAATGAAGTGGCAGGGTTGGAGACCCTATCTATTGTTGCAATAAATGTATGTTTTAATCCTTTTTTGTAACCTAAAGAAAAGTGAGCATTAAAGAGACCAGACTGTGTATTATTAGCATGCACATTTTTCCTTGATAGAACTTGAAGGTTTCCTTAGCTTTTTGTTACAACACAAAGGAAATGTCATCATTATGTCTCCCATGATCTGGTCATCAGACATTGGTTTCTGAATAACTAGAATGTTGGGAACTTTTTAATTCAGTAAATAAGTAAATTCACCAAAAACATAAACAGTTACATTTTAGGACTGTAGTTTTGCTTTGCTTTTTGTAGATGGCTTCAGAAAGGTGGTGAACATCGAGCAAGGTGGACTAGTAAAGCCAGAAAGAGATGACACGGAATTTCAGCATCTCTACTTCTTGCAAGGGCATGAACATTTATTGGAGCACATCAAGAGAAAGGTAAGACAAACAATGATATGTGGGAGTAAACTCTAATTTTGGGGCCTCATAAATTAATTAAGGCCCCTTTTGCTCAATACACCCTTACCAGACACATGGCACACTATGTTTTGCATTTGTGGTCAAAGACATTTTGCATTTGTGGCCTTTTATGCTTCTTTTCCTTGGTGACCAGTGGTAGATGCCTTCTATGCTTCCCATAAAAAAACTCCCTCTACATTATTGTTCGACAATAAAGTGGAGCCTTCTCTACAGTGGTGTTTCGTGGTGGTGGATGCAGTTTTCAGGCACCGTAAGGATGACTGACCTGCTGGAGAATACTTGGGTCTTGGATCTAGACAGCCATGAGGTTGATATGCAATTCCTATTCAGCATTCACATGTGCAAAAAAAGAAGGTAACAGCTGGCACTTGCCATGCAATTAAAAAAAACTTGATTTATTGTAGCCTAGAAGGAGCAATACTGTAACAACGCATTTCAACCTCTTAGGTACTAGCTCATGTTACAAAGATAAAATCATAGCAAAATTATTATATATTTGTCCGCCTATGCAACAATTGCCCTCTACCAAGAGCGTTATCATATGTTCAACCAATGGTCTACTGTACACCTGTTATTTGAAGAGTAACTCCACTTTTGTTGAGAAAAAAAATTCCCCTCTGGGTGATCTATGTACAATTGAAAGATTTTAACAAACTTTGTTGTCGATTCCTACTTTTTGTCATTGTGAAGAAATAGATGTTTGTCTGTGGCAAGGTGCAAAGTGAATGTGAATGGGAGTGACTTTATAGTTATGATGACAGCTGCTGCACTAGGGTTACAGTGAGAAAAGTGACAGGGTTTGAATCCCTTTAGATGTGATTTTCCTGTGGGAGTATTTTTGTTGCAGGGCATGGCCAAAATCTCATTTGTATTTTAGTGCAGACTTCTGGGAAAATCAGTAAGCCAATCGCACAAACAGGTAACAACATTTCTGGGGGGCATTCCATACACCATCTGTGTACAGAACGTCTCTAGGTTGCCATTTTGCATTGCATTGTACATAAAAGTACAATGCTGCAGATTGAAAAGTAAAGGTAACTTATAATAACATTCAATTTCAATATGACTTGTATAGCAATTATTCACTATATGTTATTTTTTTAATTGCTATTTTTTCCCATGAAAGTGTAGTTAAACTCCGGAACTTGTTACCGCAAAATACAAAATAATACAGAATAGCTGCAGCACTCGTAATCTTTATTAAGCTTTGGTTTGCACTGCTGCAACACAGAAAGTCGCATGACAAGTCAAAACACATTCATTTTGATGGGTGCCATTTTAATTGCTGCAACTCAAGTTGACAAAAAAATAGTTCCTGCACTACTTTTCTGCATCTTCCTTGTGACATAAGTGCCAATGACTGCAATGTTAAAAGTCACACAAGTCACAAGGAAGTAATTTCTTTGTCTTATCTTTGTGACTTTGGCTGTGACTTCAGAGGGTTTTGTAAGTTCAATAATATTTGTCATACTCTGCATTGTTAAGATGTTTTGTCAAAGTCGCAAAACATCAAAGTTGCATAAAAGTCGGATTGAAGTCACCTCAAGTCACAAGTAAGTTGCAATGCAAAGTCACACTGGAAGTTGCAGCAGTGTGAATTGAGCTTAATCCATCAGGAATAACAAATATTCAATGTTTCAAAATTTCAAGAATAACAACAATACAGGCAACAATTTTGGGTCTAATCATTTGACCCTTCCTCTAGCCTGTTGGCTGCTACTCAGCATCTTGTGCTCATTAACTCAAATCTGTATTCAGTGGAACTGACACTGCCTTGCTGGAATTAAATCTTAAATTATTGGTCTTGCATTATTCATCTGTCACAGAGGAGATTTGGAAGACCAATCTCCACATTAACATTCTGACATCAAATATGACACCAATTGCATCCATATTCACAATACACCACAGTGTATAACAAAATCAAATCACAAAAAATAATCATCAAAATAAATATAGTTCGAAATCTGCATTTGGTCCCATGGTTGTAAGGTGTTCAAATCATGTATCCATTTCACTAATACCAATTCTCAGTCTCCAACTCTCCTTAAAAGAAAAGTTTGGAAATTAAAAAAAAGCAAACGTACAAACTCACCTAGGTGGATGCAGAATTGATCTTATGCTGCATCTGTCTCCCACCAACTCTAAGACTAAGAACTGAGCAATCAAAAACCACTGATCACTCAGTTGTCAGTCTTCAATAAGCAGAGAGCGGTGACCGTCAGTCACCAGCTCCCTGTTGTGCCCCTCCAGCGCTCAATGGTGTGCCAGGCTGTCAAGGGGGCGAGGGCGGCTTGCTCAGGCTGTCAACAGCTTGCTAAGAGACTGAGCTAGACTTTAGCGAACTGTCAGCCAAAAAATGGGCCACAGCAGTGCAGAACTAAGTGCACTCCTGTGATCCACAAGAGAAGTTGGGCCAAAAGAAAATTGGTCTTACTTCTTCTTTAATGCAGGTCTATGATTGATGGAGATATACTTTTACTGTGAGACCATATGACCATTTTCAATAAAATGTCTAACCGCTGGTTTTTCAGTTCATTAATCACATATTCATTTCTTGCAATGTTTCTAAGTTTCTGTGTCATCTTCCTCACATAGGAGAGACTGCACTGACACTAAATAATATATATTATATACATTTACTGACATGTTAAATAGTGCCTAAGGGTATTCTATATCCCTTTTGGGGATGGTAAAACTCTCCCCTCTCATCATGGCTGTATACTGCATACAATTTAAACCCAGAAATAAAAACTTCTGTAGCGAATGCATTGGCAATGATTGGAGGGTACAAACTGATTTTATATTGTGCAACCCCTGCTAAACTAATGTATAGGTCTCTGCTATATTCAGATAAGTAATTAAAGTAGAATTATAGGCAACATTTTTTTTTATTTTGGATAGAGCAAGGGAAGGTTATAACCCCTGTCAGATTTTTTTTGCCATCTGTGTCCCGTTTCGGAGATTTCCCTTTACTTCCTGTGCCATTGCCAAACAGGAGGTGAGAGGAAATCCTTGCAAATTAAGGGAATTCCTTGGGGAACCTAGGTCACCAAAACTAGTGTCCCCATTGAAAGATTTTCCCCGCTATTACTTTTCTGGGGACAACTCAAAATTTGGGATTTTCTTTTACTTTCACTTTTCATGACAATGGTACAAATAGTTAGGGTGGAATCTCCATAACTGAGATAACTAACACAGACAGCAATACAAACTGACAGGTGTTCTAGTCCCTCTCCAGTCTGTCCAACATTTTAAAAAAGTTTTGCCTTTAGTTACAGTATACCTTAAGGTGAGGGACAAATGTGATTTTTTTTCTCGTTTTAATATTTCATTTGGATAAACCTATTTAGAAAGCTTCCTTTTTGTCTCCTCAAAGCTTTCCACCCTCGCCTTTGGTTCACTCACTATTCTAATAACTCACTTATAATGGGCCCTAGGGATTGATTTAAAGACATTAGGTGGATGGTGACTTGTGTAATGCAAAAGTTTGTTCCTATCCAATGGTATGGTATATCTTCCATTTTGTAATTTACCATTGTCAATCTCAATTAACATGTCCAGAAACAGAATCTGTTGTTCACTAGGTTGCATATTAAATTTTACATTTTCTATCATCACATTTAGCTTGCTATGGAATTGGTCCAGAGATGAAGTGGCTCACACATCAAATGGCAAACACACCGCCTATGAAGCAACCCCACAATGCAATATTTCGGAAAAAAATGATGAGGATAAATAAATGTCTCCTCCACCCATGTCATAAAAGCATTTACATAAGGGGGAGCGGCATGTGAACCCATCGCTGCTCTTCAAACTTGAAACGTCCCAGGTGACGAAAATCGTTCCTTCTGGAATAAAACAATCCCTAATATTCCACAAAAAGTGATCAGTATCTTTCAAATATAAATCTGTCTCACTAATTAGAGAGCCATTATTTTTAATGAAGTAACACCTTGTTACTCCCATGATATGTGTACTCCCCAAGGTACATAAGAATCCCAATTGCCCACCAGGCAAAACAATAGTTGCAAAAATAGATTTTATTTTGTCCTGCAAAATTTTATGACAGAATAATAAACCCTCTTATTGGTGGGACATGCTCATATTTCAAAGATACTGGTCACTTTTGTGGAAGATTAGAGATTGTTCTATCCCAGAAAAAACGATTTTGGTCACCTGGGATATTTCAAGTTTATATATGTGTACTGATCATGAATTAGGGATTAAGGCATCTAAGGTGCTGTTGGTTGTTGAGATATACATAGGTACAAATACAATTTATTTTGGATCCTTTAAGGATCACTTTGGAAAACATGTATTTTTATTTAAATGGGATTACTATTGGTTAGAATGCAGCTTCCCTGATGCAAATGCATTTATAACATGGGTGGAAGAGAAATTGATTTATTTATGTTTATTTATCCACGTCATTTGTTTTAGAAATATTGCCTACTGTGGGGTAGCTTCATAGACATCATGTTTGCTGCTTGGTGTGGGGATATGTTGCCTCTGGAGCAATTCCATAGCAAGCTATCCGCAATTGTGACATCCCCCATAGGCTTACTATGGCCTATCCATTGTCAGTGCTTCCTCCTCTTCCCTGCTTCATCCATTGTCAGTGCTTCCTCTGCTAGCTGACAGAGGGGAGATGATCAGGTGATCGGACCAGAGCAGCCTGAGAATAGCTAAGTATACCTACCTGTTACAAAAGGTGTAAGAAGGGGGGTGGAGCAGTTTAAGTACCGGGAACTTTCACCCCCTGCCCAGACCAATTTAAAGCTTTCAGTGCTGTCACAATTTGAAAGGTAAATTCAATTTTTATTTTTTAAACAGATTGAGCTTTCATTTGGTGCTATTTAACCACCACTGGGTTTTTTTTATTCTTTGCTATATAGATGAAAAAATACTGAAAATTAAAAAAAAAATAAAACAAGTTTTCTTTCTTCTTAAATTTAGGCCAAAATGTATTCTGCTGAATTTCTTTGGTAAAAAATAACCCTAATCAGTGCATATTAGGTTGTAGAGTCCACAAACCATGGTATATATGGGGGGTGTTCAAGTCAAACTGAGACTTTTGGGTTTATATAATAAAAGAACAAATTTCAAGGAGTGGATACTGCATTTATTTTTTTTTACATACTCTCCTGCTACATTTATACACTTAACCCAGTGTTTAACTAATGCCTGGAAAGCTTCGGCATAGAAAGATTTGTCAGTACACCTGAACCATCCTAGGACAGCCAGCTTCACTTCGTCATCATTGTGTTCACCGTTCCCACTGAAAGATTTATCTCTTTGTGCAGTTTCATGACAGTTTATTTTTCGATTATCCTGGATCAGGCGTTCCACAAGCTGAATAATCACAGGAATGACTGTGGAAACCACTGACAGACGTATGGCCATCTTTGCAACATTTACAGCATTCAAATCAAATATCTTACTGTGGCTGAGCGTTGCATCACCATACTGTGCTTGGAGTCTTCTGTAGATATCCGCGGCTTTTACGCCTGTGTGTATATATATACAGTGGGGATCGAAAGTTTGGGCACCCCAGCTAAAAATTTGTATTAATGTGCATAAAGAAGCCAAGGAAAGATGGAAAAATCTCCAAAAGGCATCAAATTACAGATTAGACATTCTTATAATACGTCAACAAAAGTTAGATTTTATTTCCATCATTTACACTTTCAAAATAACAGAAAACAAAAAAATGGCGTCTACAAAAGTTTGGGCACCCTGCAGAATTTATAGCATGCACTGCCCCCTTTGCCAAGCTGAGACCTGCCAGTGTCATGGATTGTTCTCAATCATCGTCTGGGAAGACCAGGTGATGTCAATCTCAAAGGTTTTAAATGCCCAGACTCATCTGACCTTGCCCCAACAATCAGCACCATGGGTTCTTCTAAGCAGTTGTCTAGAAAACTGAAACTGAAAATAGTTGACACTCACAAAGCTGGAGAAGGCTATAAGAAGATAGCAAAGCGTTTTCAGATGTCAATATCCTCTGTTCGGAATGTAATTAAGAAATGGCAGTCATCAGGAACAGTGGAAGTTAAAGCAACATCTGGAAGACCAAGAAAAATATCAGGCAGAACAGCTCGCAGGATTGTGAGAAAAACAATTCAAAACCCACGTTTGACTGCACGATCCCTCCAGAAAGATCTGGCAGACATTGGAGTTGTGGTACACTATTCCACTATAAAGAGATACTTGTACAAATATGGTCTTCATGGAAGAGTCATCAGAAGAAAACCTCTTCTACGTCCTCACCACAAAAATCATCGTTTGAACTTTGCAAATGAACATATAGACAAGCCTGATGCATTTTGGAAACAAGTTCTGTGGACCGATGAGGTTAAAATTGAACTTTTTGGTCGGAATGAGCAAAGGTACGTTTGGAGAAGAAGGGGCACAGAATTTAATGAAAAGAACCTCTGTCCAACTGTTAAGCATGGGGTTGGATCAATCATGCTTTGGGGTTGTGTTGGAGCCATTGGCACAGGGAACATCTCACGAGTAGAAGGAAAAAAAAATGGATTCAATAAAATTTCAGCAAATTTTGGATGGTAACTTGATGCCATCTGTGAAAAAGCTGAAGTTAAAGAGAGGATGGCTTCTACAAATGGATAATGATCCTAAACACACCTCGAAATCCACGGGGGATTACATCAAGAAGCGTAAACTGAAGGTTTTGCCATGGCCTTCACAATCTCCTGACCTCAACATAATTGAAAATCTATGGATAGACCTTAAAAGAGCAGTGCGTGACAGACAGCCCCGAAATCTCAAAGAAC
This sequence comes from Staurois parvus, assembly GCF_062004578.1. Lineage (NCBI taxonomy): Eukaryota > Metazoa > Chordata > Amphibia > Anura > Ranidae > Staurois > Staurois parvus. Next base: position 4,013,923 of record NW_028318403.1, on the reverse strand, counting down.
TGGAAGACTTTTGTAAGGAAGAATGGGCAAAGATACCTCAAACAAGAATTGAAAGACTCTTGGCTGGCTACAAAAAGCGTTTACAAGCTGTGATACTTGCCAAAGGGGGCAGTACAAGATATTAACTCTGCAGGGTGCCCAAACTTTTGCAGACGCCATTTTTTTGTTTTCTGTTATTTTGAAAGTGTAAATGATGGAAATAAAATCTAACTTTTGTTGACGTATTATAAGAATGTTTAATCTGTAATTTGATGCCTTTTGGAGATTTTTCCATCTTTCCTTGGCTTCTTTATGCACATTAATACAAATTTTTAGCTGGTGTACCCAAACGTTCGATCCCCACTGTATATATATATATATATATATATATATATATATATATATGCACACAGACACACTATATAGCCAAAAGTATTAGGACACCCCTCCATATCATTGGATTCAGGTGTTCCAATAACCTCCATAGCCACAGGTGTATAAAATAAAACACCTAGACATGCAGACTGCTTCTACAAACATTTGTGAAAGATAGTGATGGGCCAAACACCCCGCTGTTCAGTTCACAATCAAACATTTGAGCAGTTTGACCATGAACTTCGAACAGAGGGGACAATTTATTAAGTAGTATTTTACCGCATCTGAGTATGCGGTAAGATACCGCACAGCTACTAAAAACATTCTTTATTGTTTCAGCTATCAGCGGGGTTCCCCACTGGCAGCTGAATGTAAAAAGAATTGCTGGGATTGCTCGGCAATTACATTAAAAAAAAAAAAAACGTGTGGGATCCCCCCTCCCCATCCATACCAAGCCCTTCGGGTGTGGTATGGATTTTGAGGGGAATCCCCACACCAAATTTTTTTTAAAAATGGCGTGGGGGTCCCTCCCAAAATCCATACCAGACCCTTATCTGAGCATGCAGCCCAGCAGGACAGGAAAGGGGAGGACGAACGAGCGCCCAAGGTAAACAAATTTAATAAGCCAAATATTGCACTTACAGCAATTAAAATTTCAATAAGCCTTTAAAACATAGCATTTAGTGAGTCAGATGCTGCATGGTGCTCTCACCACCTCCGGATACGCCACAAGAGATCCGTAACCAGAAGTGACGTGACGGCGTTCTGTCCGGCATATCCTGAGGTGGTGAGAGCACCATGCAGCATCTGACTCACTAAATGCTATGTTTTAAAGGCTTATTGAGATTTTAATTGCTGTAAGTGCAATATTTGGCTTATTAAAGTTGTTTACCTTGAGTAATACACAATTGGAGCAAATTTTTTCTCTTTCTATGTAACTATGGAGAAGAGTATTTATTATGATCCTGGCAGCCATTTATATTATGGGTGATTCTTGGAGGAACCTCTTGGTCTCAACAATTAGATATCTATGTGATAAGGCTGATTAAAGGCTATGTTCTGGTGAGTGCACACCTGAGAGGGGGTGTATGACGGGCACAGCACGTGGTTCAATGCTATATATTTTTTTCACTTGGAATCACATTTAAAGAGGACTCACATTGTGGAAGATTTTTGGACTTTGTGCACAAGTAGCTGGTCTCGCCTAGGGCGCAAAATAGTCTAGCACTGGCCCTGCTTGCAGATAGTGTAGTAGAGAGGAGTTGTAGTGGAGAGGCTCCACACCCATGAACTGGCTACCAGTCCCTAATCTGTCCCTCTTCATCTGGAACCTAGCCCAATACTAGGCAAACTCTCCCTCAACAGCAGGTTCCTATCCCTATCCTGCCCACCTACAAAATGCAAGCCAACTGTAGGGAGTCAGTGCATTTATAAGCACTGCCTTCACTAAAGATGGCTGCAGGGTCAATTAAACTGATGACTAGCTACAAAGGCCAAGAAGGAAAGTAAGTTCCTCCTGTCCTTCACTCTCCCTGTATGGTGGTGCTGTCAGCACCACCTGTGAAGGGAGGCCAAATTGCCTCTGCCTACACTCAGCCTTCCCCTGCAAGATGGATTCACTTCCATACACTAATGTATTTGGAGTAGGCTTTTTTCTGGAAACATACCGGTGACCTAACTACGGTGTAGTAACAAATCAGAAGTCTAGTTCATTTTTCTGTACAAGTGAAAACTGGTTGCATTAGATAAGTGCACATCACTACTCAATGCTCATTTGGAAATAGGTATAAAATGTAATTTCTTATAAAAAAAGTTATTATCAGCAATTACTAAGTATACATTATATTGCCAAAAGTATTTGGACACCCCTCCAAATCATTGGATTCAGGTGCTCCAATCACCTCCATGGTCACAGGTGTATAAAATCAAGCCCCTAGGCATGCAGACTGCTTCTACAAACATTTGTGAAAGAATGGGCCGCTCCCAGGAGCTCAGCGAATTCAAGCGTAATGCTGCAATAGGTTGCCACCTGTGTAATAAGTCCATCCGTTAAATTTTTTTGATGCTAAATATTCCACGGTTAACTGTTAGTGGTATTATAACAGAGTGGAAGCAACTGGGAACAACAGCAACTCAGCCATGAAGTGGTAGACCACGTAAAATGACAGAGCGGGGTCAGCGCATGCTGAAGTGCACCTTGCACAGAAGTCGGCAACTGTCTGCAGACTCAATAGCTAAAGACCTTCAAACTTTGTGTGGCCTTCAGATTAGCACAACAGTGTGTAGAGAGCTTTATGGAATGGGTTTCCATGGCTGAGCAGCTGCATCCAAGCCTTATATCACCAAGTGCAATGCAAAGTGTTGGATGCAGTGGTGTAAAGCACGCCGCCACTAGACTCTAGAGCAGTGGAGACATGTTCTCTGGAGTGACCAATCACTCTTCTCTGTCTGGCAATCTGATAGACGTGTCTGGGTTTGGCGGTTGCCAGGAGAACAGTACTTGCCTGACTGCATTGTGCCAAGTGTAAAGTTTGGTTGAGGGGATTATGGTGTTGTGTTTCAGGGGTTGGGCTTGGGCCCTTATTTCCAGTGAAGGGAACTCTTAAGGCGTCAACATACCAAAACATTTTGGACAATTTCATGCTCCCAACTTTGTGGGAAGAGTTTGGGGATGGCCCCTTCCTGTTCCAACATGACTGCGCACCAGTGCACAAAGCAAGGTCCATAAAGACATGGATGAGCAAATTTGGGGTGGAGGAACTTGACTGGCCCCCACAGAGTCCTGACCTCAACCCGATAGAACACCTTTGGGACGACTTAGAGTGGAGCCTTCTCGTGCCTGACCTCACAAATGCGCTTCTGGAAGAATGGTCAAACATTCCCATAGACACACTCCTAAACCTTGTGGACAGCCTTCCCAGAAGAGTTGAAGCTGTTATAGCTGCAAAGGGCGGGCCATCGCAGTATTGAACCCTATGGACTAAGACTGGGATGCCATTAAAGTTAATGTGTGTGTAAAAAACGTTTGGCAATATAGTGTACTAAACCTGACATTACCCATTTCATTGTATTTCAGGTGTGCACAACAGGGATAGCACAACAGTATTGTGTACATGAAGAAAAGTATGTTGTTATCTTCGTGGGTCATTGTGCAGAATAATGTGGGGGAGAATTATGCAACGCAGGTTTTTTCTATGCTGTGTGTCTATTGTAGTGAACAGATAGATTTTGCTGAACAGAGCACTTTAAAGCAGTGATTTTATTTTGCCGCTTGTGATTCATTGTAGATAACAAAGAAGTGCACATGGTGTTGTACTGGACCTCGTAAAGAGAATATCTGTGTGAAAATTATCACATTTAATTGGAATGTGTTATCCTGGGTAGGGTTGATCTTAGGTATTTCTCTTTGTAAAGTTGACTTTCTTAAAGCGTTTTTCCACTTTTTCAGCAAATTGGGATAACACTTACTATATATTTGTTACATGTCCCTATTCACATACCATGACTTAAGAAATATTTAAAAATTGCAGTTTTTTTGGATAATCTATTCTGGAACCTCCATCAAGGAAAATCCTAGGTAGTTCTCTTTGTATATGAAGGGGCTGGGCAGCTGTGTTTGCCATAAACCCTGTCTGTACTGTGTAGGCAGACCTGCATTGTCAGTTGCAAGTAGATCTGAACGCTGTCCTAACAAAGCCTTAAAGGTGGTCTTCTTACATTGTATGTTAACCACATTGCCCTCCAGAGGATTTACCCCTCTTCCTGACCAGGCCATTTTTTGCATTACGGCGCTGCGTTACTTTAACTGACAATTGCGCGGTCATGCAACGCTGCACCCAAATGAAATGTATGTCCTTTTTTCCAATGAATTGAGCTTTCTTTTGGTGGTATTTGATCTCCTGTGCATTTTTTATTTTTCGCACTATAAGCAAAAAAAGACCTACAATTTTGAGAAAAAAAACTATTTTTGACTTTTTGCTAATAAACATGTCCAGTAAAAAAACATTTAAAAAATAAAATTTTGTCATAAATTTAGGCCAAAATGTATTCTGCAACATGTCTTTGCTAGAAAAAAATCCCAATAAGTGTAAATTAATTGGTTTACTTGAAAGTTATAGCGTTTACACATGGCGGTATAGATACTGAGATTTTTTTTCTACTAGTAATGGCGGCGATCAGCGACTTGTAGCGGGACTGCGGCGGGCATTCTGACTTATACACACTGGGGGGAGACTACCTTGGTTTTACTGGCACCATCAGTGACACCAATACAGTGATCAGTGCTAAAAAACAGCACTAATGTACTAATGGCACTAGGCAGGAAGGGGTTAATGTGGGGGTCGATCAAAGGGTTAACTATGTGCTGGGAGTGTTTTACTAGGGGCGTGGTGTGTGTGCTTTAATGTAAGCACACTGATCGGGATGGCTGTGCTGTGCACAGTCATCCTGAGCAGTGTGCTCGAGCTGACAGGGAGGAAGACTATTTGTAAACAAAACAGTCTTCCTCCCCAATCACTGTGCAGCGGCGGGTAATTACCGGCCGGGACCCGGTGATTGACATCCGCAGCCATAAATGGTGGAGTGGATAGGGCGTGCTTGCGCTTGCCCCCTACCCGGAAATACAAAATCACTTATATATACGTGATTTTGCACACAGGTGCCGTCCTGTACCAGTATATCTGCTATAAGGCGGTCCTTAAGCGGCTAATGAGGACAGACTCAGTCTAACATTGTTACAAAAACCTTTCAGTCAGCCATGACACCTCCTCCTGAGAAACGTCTGAAAGGTAAGAAATATCTTTTTTTAAAAATTGGATATGCTGTGTGAATAGGAACACATAACAAAGATGTAGAGGGGTTTTCTAAAATTAGTCTGCAAGTGCGGAAATACACTTTAAGGTGTATGAATGAGATACAGTGCAATGCATTTAATTTTGAATGGCACTTAATGTACATCCCCAATGCACCCCAAAGGTTCTGCGTTATTGCACACCAAACTTCACTGAAAACAATGTGAAATTGCCTATGTTTAGGTGTACTAGCAACCCATTGAAATTCAATTGTGCTGCTTAATCTATAACACCTGTTAACACGCAATGTAATGTGTGACAACATGCATACCCCGATGCATCTCAAATATGTAAGCTCAGACCTCAAAGTGGTTCTAAAAGCTCAACGTTGTTTACCTGAATGCATTCTTTACATTCAGTGAAAAAACCTTCTGTACAACAAAATCCCCCCTCCCCCGCCCTTTACTCACCTGAGCCCAATCCTGATCCAGCGCTGTGCATGAGAGCAGCGGCTCACCTTGACAGTTCGGGTTTTGATTGATGTGTCTGGGATTCTGTCTGCCTGAGACCTGGACGCATTATTCAGAACAGATTGTGTCGGGACCATTGGCAGGGGCATGCTAACCTGTGACAAGTCTCCTCTGCATTTCGCCGCTCCCGCCGGCAGCCCATGAGCTCTGTTTACATACCCAGGAGGAGGAGGGACCCGTGGGCTCTGTTTACACACACAGGAGGAGGGGGGAGGAGGGACCTGTGGGCTCTGTTTACACACACAGGAGGAAGGGGGAGGAGGGACCCATGGGCTCTGTTTACATACCCAAGAGGAGGAGGGACCCGTGGGCTCTGTTTACACACACAGGAGGAGGGGAGAGGAGGGACCCATGGGCTCTGTTTACATACCCAGGAGGAGGGGGAGGAGGGACCCATGGGCTCTGTTTACATACCAGGAGGAGCTTGGAGGAGGAACCCGTGGGCTCTGTTTACATACCCAGGAGGAGGGGGAGGAGGGAACCATGGGCTCTGTTTACATACCCAGGAGGAGGGACCCATGGGCTCTGTTTACATACCCAGGAGGAGGAGGGACCTGTGGGCTCTGTTTACACACACAGGAGGAGGGGGGAGGAGGGGGACACACTGATCTGAGGTCTGTAGAAAGTGTAAGGGGTTAAGTGGATATGTGCTGGGGGGGGTGGCGCTTTGGCAGGGAAGAGTAGGTTGGATTTGAAATCTGCCCCCTCCTTCTAGCACAAGCCCTCTCCCCTCCCAAAGCACCCCCCCCAGCATATATCTGACCCCCCCAACCACCCCACCCCCACTAGCACTAGCCCTCTCCCCTCCCAAAGCGCCTCTTCACCACATATATAACCCCCATTGCTAGCTCTAGCCCTCTCTCCTCCCAAAGCACCCCCAACACATATCCTACCCCTCCACACTAGCACTATTTATTTATTTCAGGTACTTATATAGCGCTGTCAATTTACACAGCGCTTTACACATATATATTGTACATTCACATCAGTCTCTAACCCTCAAGGGGCATACAATCTATGGTCCCTAACTCACATTCATACATACACATATTAGGGAAATTTAGACAGGATCCAATTAACCTACCAGCATGTCTTTGGAGTGTGGGAGGAAACCGGAGTACCCGGAGGAAACCCACACAGGGAGAACATGCAAACTCCAGGCAGGTGGTGCCCCATGGCTGGGATTCGAACCAATGACCCTAGTACTGCCAGGCGGAAGTGCTAACCATTTAGCCACTGTACTGCCCTGCACTAGCCTTCTTCCTCCCAAAGCACCGCCTCAACACATATCCAACTCCCTCCACCCCCCCTGCTAGTAATAGCCCACTTCCCTCACAAAGTGCCCCCCAGTACATATCCAATCCGCCATGCTAGAACTAGCCCTCTCCCCTCCCAAAGCACCCCCCCAGCACAACATATCTGACACCACCCCCTGCTAACACTAGCCCTCTCTCCTCCGAAAGTTCCCCCCCCAAGGACATATCTGACGACTCCCCCCACTAGCACTAGCCCTCTCCTCTTACATACCCCCCCAGAACATATCCAAATCCCCCATGCTAGCACTAGCCCTCTCCCCTCCCAAAACACCCCCCCAGCACATATCGGACCCCTACCGCTAGCACTAGCCCTCTCCCCTTTCAAAGCACCCCCTAGCACATTTCTTTCCCCCTTGCTCCCCCAAATTAAAGGGATACCGGCTGCCACAGAGGGGATGATCATGGCGCATCTGGAACCCCAGCACCCCAAGATAGGCAGGGCATTTGCCCCGGGTGCCCATGCTAGCTTCCTCCTGCTGGGCAAGTTAGTGGAGCCAAATTCCAGAACTTGTTCCAGGACTCAGCCTGGATTCTTGGGACGCTAGGATATTGTTCAAATCTCAGGAAAGGCCCATAAAAACCAGGACGGTTGGGAGGTGTAGATTTGTATTAGAATGGGGGAGCAGATTTGTGTTTGGGGGGAAGGGTTTGTATTGGGAGGGGAGATTTGAGTGGGAGGATTCGGGATGGAAGTGGGGAGAGGACTTGTGTAGGGGGAGCTTGGGGGAAAGATGATTTGTGCTGGAGAAGACAAGGGGAGCGGACTTGTTACAGGATGGGGAGCATGTTGTGCTGGAAGAAGGATTTGTACTGGGAGGGGGATTTATGCTTGGGGGGATGTGGGGGTGCGGTATTTGTGCTGGGATGCTGAGTTGTGCTTGGAGGGGGATTTGGGGCGTGGAAGATGATTTGTGCTAGGAAGTTGGATTTTTCGGGGAGAGGGTTTATGCTAGAAGTGGGATTTTGTGTTTGGGGGGGAAGTGGGAGGAGAAAAAAGATTTGTATTACAAGAGAGATTTTGGGGGGAGATTTGTATTGGAATGGAGGGCTGAGCTGGGAGGGAGGATTTGGTGGATGGAAGAGGATTTATTCTGAGAGGGGTATTGTGGGGAAGGAGGGACTGTGCTATTAGGGGAAGAGGATTTGTATTAGGAGGGGGAATTGAAAGTGATGGGGATAAGTACTGGGATGGAGAAGAAGGTGGGATTGTGCTAGGACTAGGGATTTTGGAGATGGTGTAGGAAGACTTGTGCTGAGGAAGGGGGGAGAAGATTTGTTTTTGTGGGGAGGAAATTTCTTTTGGGAGGTATAGAAATGATTTTTGCTGGTGGGGGAGCATAAAAATTATGGATTTTTATTGCAGGAGAGGGAGTGAATATTTTTGATGAAAGGGTAAAGTGGGGGAGAGTATTGCTCAAGGAGGGAATTGTGTACCCTCCTTACTCCTCCACTGTGCGTTACTGACTCCTGACTCCTACTATGCATTACACACTCCTGACCCCTGCATTCTGTACATTATTTATTCATGACCTCTGCATTCCAAGCATAACACTCACAATTTGGCCACACTAACTGTTCAGCACGGTGCACTAAGCTGCTTTGCTACTCTCCTTGGGGCACCCATAAGTTTCCTAGGTCTTTTACAATCTTATTGTGCTGCTAAAGTGTTCGGGTTTGGCTTGAAGAAAAGGTGGCAACCCTACTCTCTCCACTTGCTCCTTCCTCACAGGGCAGACTGATAGCAGATAGCATTGGCCCCTGCTGCTGTCAATCAAATCCTATGATGAGGGACCAGGGGCGGGACCAAGTCCCGCTGTCTGTATCAATGGATGCAGGCGGCGGGGCTTGGGACCGAGCCCACACCTGTGCCCCCATAGAGAGCAGCTCCTTATGGGGGCCCTCACTTCACAGGAGGAGCCGGTAGCGCCAACAGAGGACCCCAGGGGAGGAGGATCAGGGCTGCTCTGTGCAAAACCATTACACAGAGCAGGTAAGTATGACAGGTTTGTTATTTTTAAGAAAAATTAGGGTTTACAACCACTTTAAGGGCATGTCATCAGAGAAGTACAAAATCATTCTTAGCTTGTTGTTTTTTATTGTCTGCCCTCATATTGTAAAGCGCTGTGCAAACTGTTGACGCTATGTAGATCCTGTATAATAATAATAATTGCATGGCGAGAGCTAACCTCCTTCTGAGGGTGTTGCTTAGCTGTCTTTGGTTTCATTACTCTATAAGTCTCTGATTCAGTAAATACAGCCTGTAAAGTCAGGATTTCTTATTACTATATTTTTTTTATCAGGTTCAAGAATGTGTAAACCCAACATTTCATATTCCTGATATGTGTCTTCTGCACCATGTACTTGTTTGAAAAAGTGGCCTTTGTATTGCTTCCTTTCTGTGAAATCCCTGGTTCCAGCCAGCCCCTCTGCTTTCCTAATAAATCTGACCGCACTAGATATGAGAGCACAGCGTGGTCAGTTGTCTAGCTATGCTGGGAAGTCAGCCTGTTCTCCTCCAAGCATCAGACTTGCCCTGACATGCCCCCCACCCCGTGCACAGCCATTCACTGGGAAGATCAGTGTACTGTTGTGTATCCTTCCCCAGCTCTTTAAGCTCCTTAAGCAGCTGAGAACAGAGATTATGTGATCACTTATAAGGGGAAAAAAAGGTATTTATAATGTTTCTAATACCTATACAAAAATGTTTTACCCTTCATTTTTATTTTAAACTGTATGGGATGTTTTACAAGGTGAGGGTTTACATATACTGTAGTATACGTTATTGGCTCAAACAGTATTGATGCCAGAAGATTACTATGAAAGACCAGAAGGCTGGTTTTAAAGGCAAACAAAGTTAAATCTTATCAAAACTTCAAAACTATTAGTTAGGACTTCTAGCTTCAGGCATTAAATTATTAACATAGTTTACGTTTACAGCTCTGAAATGAGAAAGGTTCTTTAAAGCTTTTGTGGTCATTGATGTCTAGACTCCAAATTTTGCAGCATCAGCATGTGTCAGTCAACTTGACAATACCTCTGGGACTAATTTTCGAAACTAAATCTTTTTTAGAGACATTTAGATTGATTTACTGCACTATTTTGGTGTTAATGCATTGCAATTTGAGCCTTACAAAATGTACGGCTCAAATTGCTCTGCACAGAAATCACGTGTGATTTACACAGGAATGTGGTGCAGATTCTGTGCGAATCACATGCGATGTGCCGCACCGCATCAATGTGAACTTAGGCTTAAAGTGGTTCTAAAGGCTCAAGGTTTTTTACCTTCCTGCATTGTATGCAGGAAGTTAAAAAAACCTTCTGTGTGCAGCATCACCCCCAGTCCCACTAATACCTAAGCCCCCTCTTGATCAAGCGAAGTGCACTGGAGTCTCGGCTATCCCGGGACTCCCTGATCTCATTGGCTGAGATCAGGGCTGCTGTTAGAAACCACAAGGCCCCATACAACCAACCTCACAGGGCCCTCTTCCCCAACAAAAAAAAACAGATTACTATGCTTCAGTTATGAATGAACACAGTGAGCGATGGGTACCAATCACTCATTGTATTCATTCAGGAAAGGAAGGGGCTGGTAAACATGGCATATTTACTGGACCCTTCCTCCAATCTCCATCCTGATGGATTCTGTTGCCGTTGAAGTGTATTGCAGTGCTGGTGGGAAGGAGTGGATGGAAGCCAGCAGCAATGCAAGAGTGAGGGGCTTAAGCGGCAGGGGAAATGTATTGTGCATAGGGAGGGTGATGGGTGTGGTGGGGGGTGTTGGGCAATTAGTGGAACTGATCCCCTGTATGGCTCTCACTACTGCAGCTGAAAGCCTGCGGGAGAGGAGAAGCAACCTATCAGCTGGCTGAAATTGCCCCCCCCCCGCTGTGCCGATCACTCTCCCTGCCCTCATCCTATTCACACAGCTGCCTGGGCCCCCCTGCTGGCCTGGGCCCCGTACAGGAGGACTGGTGGTACCCCTTTTCCAGCCTTGGCTGAGATAGAAGCAGGAGCCATTGGCTCCCACTGCTGTCAATCACAGCCAGTTTGCCAATGAGAAGAGAGAGGGATGAGCTGCGGCTCCGTGTGTGAATGGACACATGGAGCACATGGAGCAGCGGGTGTCCCCATAGCAAGCTGCTTGCTTTGGAGGCACCCAACAGGAGGGAGATGAACCGAGAAGAGGAGGATCCAGGCTGCTCTGTGCTCTGGTTCACACTGTGTGGGTTGGTTGCAGGTGCGGGAATCGCATCTGCTCCCTCACCCGCAACCACCCGAAGCTGAACCGTGCTGCTCTTACGGGATGAAACACAGTCATCACCTATGCAGGGTGGGATTTGGTAAGGCTATCCACAGAAATGAGATAGATAGTTGGGCTAACTTGACTTTAGCAGACACTTGATAGCCAAATAATGTCAGAAGAAAAACTGATCATGGGCTAGTTCACACCGCGATGCTTAGCAGTAACATGTGATGCTCCATGCGTGTTACCAAAGTTCATTCATTTTGAATGGTTCCCAACAAAGTAAAAGATCACACCACTTTCATTTTTTTTTCACCGCAGTAAACTGCAAAGCACATAAAAAAGATTGTTGATTCAAATGGCCTGAATACAAATAAATCCCATCTCCAGCCTTCTGATATGCCTCTAGTGACACAGTTCCCCCACTATTATTCCCAGTACTGTCTAGCTGATGTGGCCATTACGAAGTCATGGTGTCACCCCTCCCCATCAGATTTGCTGTTATGTAGAGTCCTTCAAGCTGGTGGGTGTGTAGCTCACTGCCATCTACACACTCCTGAAATCTCTGAACTGGGTGGATGGATTCAATATAAATGTCATTACAGGATAATAAACTATGTGTTTCAATGGCATTTTGCTCAGGTGTCCGTTGTGAAGAGTGAGGAGACCAAACTTCGACATGAGGATGTAAGCCGACTCCTGTATGAAGTCCAGACCCTGAGGAATCAGCAAGAGAACACAGAATGCCAGATGCAAGATATGAAACAGTGAGTTCTAGTGTGCACATTGAGATACATAGGGCCGTACCCAACATATAGGCAGGGCTGCTGTTAGAAACCACGGGGCCCCATACAGCCAACCTAACAGGGCCTGCCCCCCCCAAAAAAAACAGTTTACTATGCTTCAGGTATGAATAAACACAGTGAGTGATCGGTACCAAGTACTCATTGTGTTTATTTAGGAAAGGAAGGGGCTGATAAATGTGACATATTTAGGCTGCATGTACACTGCAGCTTATAAACGCACGTGTAGGAGCTTTTCTGCATTTTTTTCAGCAGCCCCTGAACTCTCCCTAGTGTTTTCCTATGTGTCCATGTACACTATGTCGTTTTCAGGCAGTTGAGTTTACAGTAGTTTTTTTGAATGCACCAAACTTGCGTTTATAAGCGTTTGCGTTTGGAACATTTTTTTAACTCTTCCATTTCCAGATGCTGTGCAGAGCCTTTTTTCATCATGAAAAATGCATGCAAAGCGTACTCAAAGCGTACTCAAATGGACCTGGTACACCATACTTTGAGGTTTCGCATGAAAGAAAATATGTTAGACACTGCTGCAATAATTTCTGCACAGAAATGAGCTGGAACACATCCAAACACCACAAATAAAAAAAAAAAAAAAGACAGCTAATCTCAACAAATACTGCTGGGAGGGAAAGGAGAAGGAGCCACTTTCAGCTGCTGCAGAGACAGCCATACTGGGGATCGGTTCCAGTATTTGCCCCCCCACAATGTGCTGAGCACCTTCCCTGCCCACATCCGAATCACCCAGCTGCCTGGGTCCCCCCTGCTGCCCTGGGCCCCGTACAGGAGGACTGGTGGTACCCCCTTATCCATGGCCCTGTGTAAAGGCAGACTAGGGATGTCAAAGAGGCAATGACTTTATGGACAAAGCTTATAATAGTATTTTATGATTCTATTACTTTTCTTTCATTTTTAACTATTTATCTGTATCATTAAAGCAGAACTTTACCCATAACAACTTGATAAAAAATAATGTTCTTTAGCAAGAAAAATGTACTCCACATTAATATAAATGCTAACAATATTAATGTGTGCTGTAAATTTCCTCCAGTATTGTCCCTATTTCTTCAACCTGGAGGCTGCCATTTTGCTGAAGCCTAGAGCCCCTGAGCAACATGTTATTTTTAGGCAACAGATCGACCTCTAGTGGCTCTGATTTTAGGCACAGCGCTGAAAAAAGAGAGCAACTGAGCATGTGCAGAGTAGGGAGAGGCAGTGTTTTCATGGATTTTAAAGAGTATAGACACTTATTTTTAATGTTTTACATAACTATACCTACAAAAAGGGCCAGCATGGAGTAATTTAGCAGGACTTAATTTTCTGACTCAAGTTCAACTTTAAGTAAAAATAACAGAAAATGGTGGAAGACGGTGCACTCCACTGCAATCCATTCAGCTAGTTCTACAGCACACATGTCACAGCTTTGTTCTACTGTGCCCAAAACCTGATGCTGGATAAATAGTTACTTTAATTTCCTTTGTATATGACTGGGTATGTAAAATGACTACCCAATACTTCAGTACCCAAGCACATAAAAATATTGATGGGCGAATGCTTTAAGCATTCACACGGCCGTCACTTATAATTGCCATTATATGTGTAATATGTTTATTACCTATGACTGTTAGCTCCATATAGTGGTCAGAAAGTGCTATTTTCCTGAAGCACCTCAATCAGTGCAGTACTGCATTATGGCCACTAGATGGAGTTGCCAATCATAGGAAATAAACATATTACACACACTATGGCAATTATTTGTGACAGTTGTGCGATGGCTTGAGGTAGTCTTGCAGCAAATGTTTTTTAAATAGCCCTCTAAATGTTAGCCACCATTTTGTATTGTCGCTAAAACTTTGCATGTACAGTACATCTTTTGCATAACAAAATAGTCTCTAAATCAGGGGTCTCCAAACTTTCTAAAGAAAGGACTAGTTTACTATCCTTCAGACTTTAGGGGGGCTAGACTGTACCTAGTAAACAAAGCCTGATCTTTAGTATTAGGAGGAAAAATAGTTGGTGTCAGTGGGAGGAATAGTGCCCCATTGTTGGTGTCAGTGGGAGGAAGAGTGCCCTATTGTTGGTGTCAGTGGGAGGAAGAGTGCCCTATTGTTGGTGTCAGTGGGAGGAATAGTGCCCCATTGTTGGTGTCAGTTGGAGGAATAGTGCCTCATCATTGGTGTCAGTGGGAGGAATAGTGCCCCATTGTTGGTGTCAGTTGGAGGAATAGTGCCCCATTGTTGGTGTCAGTGGGAGGAATAGTGCCCCATTGTTGGTGTCAGTTGGAGGAATAGTGCTTGCTTGTTGATATCAATGGCAGGAATATTGCCTCAAGGGCCGGATAAAGGCAAGCAAAGGGCCATATCTGGCCCCAGGGCTGCAGTTTGGAGACCACTGCGCTAAACAATGAACCTTTTACAGAACTACAGCAGTGAAAAACTAATGCTGTTCAGGGGAGATTGGGTCAATATTCCTCAAAATGCAGCCTAATTAGTTACTAGGTAGTAGTGACATCTCTGAGGGTTAAGCTACAAAGTTTTATATGCGTTAATCATGTTACTAGTTCATAGAGATTTATAGGCTGAATACTGGTTACATACAGGTGAAACTTGAAAAATTAGAATATCGTGCAAAAGTTCATATATTTCATTAATGGAACTTAAAAGGTGAAACTAATATATGAGATATACTCATTACATGCAAAGCAAGATAGTTCAAGACGTGATTTGTCATAATTGTGATGATTATGGCTTATAGCTCATGAAAACCCCAAATCCACAATCTCAGAAAATTAGAATATTGTGAAAAAGTGCAATATTCTCGGCTCAAAGTGTCCCACTCTAATCAGCTAATTAAGCCATAACACCTGCAAAAGGTTCCTGAGCCTTTAAATGGTTCTCCTAGATTGTAAGCTCGAAAGAGCAGGGCCCTCAATCCCCTCATGTTTTGCATTGTATTGTTATTGTTCTGTCACATGTTCTGTCCCCCTCTGTAATGTACAGCGCTGAGCGAACTATTGGCGCTTTATAAATACTGTATAATAATAATAATAATAATAGTCTGGTTCAGTAGGAATCACAATCATGGGAAAGACTGCTGACCTGACACCATCATTGACACCCTCCATAAGGAGGGAAAGCCTCATAAGGTAATTGCAAAAGAAGTTGGATGTTCCCAAAGTGCTGTATCAAAGCACATTAATAGAAAGTTATGTGGAAGGGAAAAGTGTGGAAGAAAAAGGTGCACAAGCAGCAGGGATGACCGCAGCCTGGAGAGGATTGTCAGGAAAAGGCCATTTAAAAGTGTTGAGGACTTTCACAAGGAGTGGACTGAACAACAAACAACATCAGAAGCGTCTTACCTGGGCTAAAGAAAAACAGACCTGATCTGTTGCTCAGTGGTCCAAAGTCCTCTTTTCTGATGAGAGCAACTTTTGCATCTCATTTGGAAACCAAGGACCCAGAGTATGGAGGAAGAATGGAGAGGCACACACTGCAAGATGCTTGAAGTCCAGTGTGAAGTTTCCACAGTCTGTGTTGATTTGGGGAGCCATGTCATCTGCCGGTGTTGGTCCACTGTGCTTCATTATGTCCAGGGTCAACGCAGCCGTCTACCAGGAGATTTTGGAGCACTTCATGCTTCCTTCCACAGACGAGCTTTATGGGGATGCTGACTTCATTTTCCAGCAGGACTTGGCACCTGCCCACACTGCCAAAAGCACCAAAACCTGGTTCAATGACCGTGGGATTACTGTGCTTGATTGGCCAGCAAACTCGCCTGACCTGAACCCCATAGAGAATCTATGGGGTATTGCCAAGAGAAAGATGAGAGACATGAGACCGAACAATGCAGAAGAGCGGAAGGCCGCTATTGAAGCATCCTGGTCTTCCATAACACCTCAGCAGTGCCACAGGCTGATAGCTTCCATGCCACGCCGCATTGAGGCAGTAATTGCTGCAAAAGGGGCCCAAACCAAGTACTGAGTACATATGCATCCTTATACTTTTCAGAGGAACTTTTGTTCTATGTACAATCCTTGTTTTATTGATGTATTGATGTAATATACTATTTTTCTGAGATTGTGGATTTGGGGTTTTCATGAGCTGTAAGCCATAATCATCACAATTATGACAAATCACGGCTTGAACTATCTTGCTTTGCATGTAATGAGTCTATCTCAAATATTAGTTTCACCTTGAAATTTACGTCATTATTTTCACACAAATTGAGCTTTCTTTTGGTGGTATTTGATCACCATTGGGATTTTCATTTTTTTATTACACAAACTAAAAGAGACCGAAATTTGTAAAAAAAAAAACTATATTTTTTACATTCCGCTACAAAACACATCCAATAAAAATGTAAATAAATCAAAGAGTGCGCTAAATATAAGTAAATACAAAAATTATTAGTTTAAAATAATGATGTCCGTGATAAAAATTTTTTATATAAAAGTCCTTCCACCATCACAAAGTAATTAAACAGTTCTGAAATCTTGTATAAATCAAACGTTTAAAACCAAAATGTTTTATTAAAACGTCAGAAATGCACTCACAAACAGGGTGTCTAGCCGACACCACTGGTTTCCGTCCCGTGAGGACGTCAGATGATGAAACTAGTAGGGTGGGGCTTCTTTTGGATGTGACGTCGGTACGCTCCTCGTAGACTGTCGGCTGTGATATCGCGGTGAGCGAGGCTCGTCCCTGCTTTCTTGAGGCTGTCATTGCTGGTGTCGGATAGACACCCTGTTTGTGAGTGCATTTCTGACGTTTTAATAAAACATTTTGGTTTTAAACGTACTGCACCATGATTTCCTATTTTGATTCCCCGAACATGATCTATGGTATGGAGACGTGATGACTACCTGCTGTTAAGGCTATTCCATATTGTGCTGACTGGCTGCTTGCAGTATATTGCTCCCAGTTTGGATTACTTCTGCTGATCATCACTCCCAGAGCAAACGCTATCTTTGCTGATTTATAATCTGGTCAGCCTGGAGCTCTGGTGAGTGTACCCATTTCATTCGGTGGTGGATTTTTTTTGCACGGTGTTTGAGTTATACAAGATTTCAAAACTGTTTAATTACTTTGTGATGGTGGATGGACTTTTATATAAAATGTTTTCTATCACGGACATCATTATTTTAAACTAATAATTTTTGTATTTACTTATATTTAGCGCACTCTTTGATTTATTCACATTTTTACCTTTTTTTGGTTAGGAGTGCAACTTTTGTTTTATTTAGTTTGTGGCACTTTTTTTCTCTATTTCTTATATTATATCCAATAAAAAATTTTAAAAATCAAATTTCTTAATAAATTTAGACCAAAAAGTATTCTGCTACATGTTTTTGGTAAAAATAAAAAAAAAGTGTATATTGATTGGTTTGCGTGACAGTTAAAGCATCTACAAACGATGGTATATAATATATATATATATATATATATATATATATATATATATACTGGAATATTTATTTATTTTTATACTAGTAATGGTGGTGATCAGTGATTTATAGTGGGACTGTGATAGTACGGACACTATTGTACACTTTATGGGAACTGACTCTGACTCTAATACAGTGAATGGTGCTAATAATATACACCTGTACTAATGACACTGGCTGGGAAGGGGTTAACATTTAGGGGTGATCAACTGTGTGCCTACAAATGTTTACTGTGTGTAGTATTTGTTGTTTTTACTAAACAATGTGCTGTTCTTTACTCCCTGCTTTGTAGAAAAAAAAAAAAAGCACACCGCTGCTGTCTGTGGAAAGCCTTGTGTTGTTCACCAATACAGGGCTCTTATCTGTCATTCACTCAGTCAATCAGCGGGTCCTGGCCATAAATAATTGACCGAGACCCGCTGGTCGGCTTGTACTGCAGTGAATGAGGGCGGTGTGCGCACGTGCCCTCTACCCAGAGATGCTGGATCACATACATGTACATGATCCAGCGCAGAGGGCCTGCACTGTCACAGTGTATGTACAATGTGCGGTCCACAAGCAGTTAATATCCATTGAGGATATAGTGGCAGTTTTAATGATGCTGTATACAGAGTAAAAAGTTATAGCAACCAATCGGATTTTACTTTTTCTCATATTATTATTTAGTGGTATATACAGTTGTGTTCAAAATAATAGCAGTCAGACATCACTAACCTAATCAATGATATTTCTACATGGCAAATAATTTACTAGCAGGTGTAGTAGAGTAATAGAAATCCAACAGACCCAACAGTCATGACATGCATGCTGCTGATTCTGTGTAATTGAATCACTATTTGAAAGGGGCATGTTCAAAATAATAGCAGTGTGGAGTTCTATTAGTGAGGTCATTCATTCTTTGAAAAACAGGTGGCAATTATTGCCCTTATTTAAGGAAGGAAGGCAGCAAATGTTGTCCATGCTGGTTACAGTGCATTTCTCTCTGAAATTCTGAGGAAAATGGGTCATTCCAGACATTGCTCAGAAGAACAGCATACCTTGATTAAAAAGTTGATTGGAAAGGGGGAAACATATAAAGAAGTGCAGAAAATGATAGGCTGCTCAGCTAAAATGATCGCAAATGCTTTAAAATGGCAACCAAAACCTGAAAGACATGGAAGAAAGCAAAAAACTACCATTCGAATGGATAGAAGAATAGCCAAAATGGCAAGGACTCAGCCAACAATCATCTCCAGGAAGATCAAAGAAGGTGTAAAGTTACCTGTGAGTACTGTTACAATTAGAAGACGCCTATGTGAAGCCAAGCTATCTGCAAGAAGCCCCCGCAAAGTCCCACTGTTGAAAAAAAGACATGTGCTGAAGAGGTTCCAATTTGCCAAAGAGCACATTGACTGGCCTGAAGAGAAATGGCGCAACATTTTGTGGACTGATGAAAGTAAGATTGTTCTTTTTGGGTCTAATGGCCGGAGACAGGTTGTCAGACGACCCCCAAACACTGAATTCAAGCCACAGTACACTGTGAAGACAGTGAAGCATGGTTGCGCAAGCATCATGATATGGGGATGTTTCTCATACTACGGTGTTGGGCCTATTTATCGCATACCAGGGATCATGGATCAGTTTGAATACATCAGAATACTTGAAGAGGTCATGCTGCCTTATGCTGAAGAGGAAATGCCCTTGAAATGGGTGTTCCAACAAGACAACAACCCCAAACACACCAGTAAACGTGCAACATCTTGGTTCCAGACCAACAAGATTGAGGTTATGGAGTGGCCAGCCCAATCCCCGGATCTTAATCCAATAGAAAACTTGTGGGGTGACATCAAAAATGCAGTTTCTGAGGCAAAACCAAGAAATAGAGAAGAACTGTGGAATGTCGTCCAATCATCCTGGGCTGGAATACCTGTTCACAGGTGCCAGAAGTTGGTTGACTCCATGCAACACAGATGTACAGCAGTTCTCAGAAACAGTGCTTATACAACGAAATATTCATTAAGTGATTCAAAGGAAAGCAAAATCTTCAAACATTTTTCAGTTTATATAGTGAATGTTTGAGTTTGTAAAGAAGAATACAAACACTGCTATTTTTTTGAACAGTCTAATATTCACTTTTCTTCAATTTTTTTAGAGGAACAACACAAATTTGATACATTTTTCTTCATGTTTTGATTTGGAATAGAATGTGTAGTGTTCCCAATGCATTTGTGTGTATGGAAATAAAAGCTATTAGAAGGATTTTGAGCTTTATTCACTTTTTTCAACACACTGCTATTATTTTGAACACAAACTGTATATATACATTATTTCGCATTTCTGGGTAGGGGGTGTGCGCGATTCGTGCGTGCGCCCTACCCACGTCAGTGATGTCAGTGACACCAAGTCAGTTCCCCCCAGTGTTAGAATGTCTGCCACAGTCCTGCTATAAGTCGCTGATTGCAACTAGTAAACAATGTTTTTTTTTTAAATTCCAGTTTATATACTGACGTTTTTTAAACACTATAACTTTCACGTAAACCAATTAATTTACACGTATTGGGATTTTGTTTAGCAAAGACATATAGCAGAATACATTTTGGTGTATATTTATGATGAAATTAGATTTTTAAAATTTTTTTACTGGGCATGTTTAATAGCAAAAAGTCAAAAATATTTTTTTTTTCTCAAAATTGTCGGTCTTTTTTTTGAAAATGCAAAAAATAAAAAACGCACAGGTGAACAAATACCACCAAAATAAAGATCAATTCGTGGGAAAAAAAAGGACAAACGTTTCATTTGGGTGCAGTGTTGCATAACCGTGCCATTGTCAGTTAAAGTAACGCAACGCCGTAACGCAAAAAATGGCCTGGTCAGGAAGGGGGGTAAATCCTCTGGAGGGCAAGTGGTTAATGTCCGCATCTGTTCACATCAGTTTTTTTGAACAGAAGAAAACCCTACTTTTTTTCTGTTACAAAAAACCCGGAATGGACGAAAAATGGATGTAAACGGATGAAAAACGGATGTACACGGACAAAAAATGGGTGTAAGCGGACAAAAAAGGATGTAAATGGACGGAAAATGGATGAAAAATGGATGTAAACTGATGAAAACGGACAAAAAACTGATGCGAGCTGATTAAAAACTGATGTAAACTGATAAAAAACTGATCTGTTTTTTCTTGGAAAAAATGTGACTGAACTGATGAAAAAAACGGAACGTTCGTGTGAAATGGGCCTTAGGGGGTCAGGTGTTTTTTGTTCCTGCCTCTACACACCCCTGAATATTATTAACAATGAAAACTTTGCACCACAGGCAAAACCAAAAGGAAGCAAAAATAAAGAAACACAGATGAGTGTGGTTATGGCTGCTGTATTCTTCAAAATGTGTCTGACTTCCACATTAGTGAACCCTATAAATGTATATATAGACTGCGCTACCAAAAATGTGAACCAAAATTACTTAACAATTTGCCACGTCCGAAAAAGCAAAAATTGAAACAAAAATTATATAAATGGAAAACACAAGAAAATATAAATAATGTCTAATGTATCAGTAAGTCCCATTCAAATAATAATTCCTTGAAAGCCAAAAGATAGGTGAACAGGTGCTGGTGCCATTAGTAACAGAAAAAAAACAGGCGACCACTTCCACGTGCTCCAGGTGACCCGCATGGATTTGCCCTCACCACAATGGATGGACCTTCTATTTCTAGATAGGTCTCACTGAGGTTTTTTTGGTTGGACCCACTGTGTGTCTTGTCACCAACTTGACCATTCACATGTACCAGGAATGCGATTTCTTTCCATGCAGTACACCGCCACTCAGAAGACAGCATCAGGAAAAAGGTTCATTGGCAAAGCAGCTGACTTGATTAAATCATATAGACCTAACAATTACACCGCACTCACATGTATATGTGCCTAGGAACCGGCACCTGGTACATACAGTGCTTCTTGTTAAGATGGCTTCCACCACCCCGAAATCAGAAGCTGGCTTGCGCTCTAGGGATGGGATGTATCGGATGGGGAACACTGCTTCAAAAGTCACACGCTTGTTCTGCACCACCACCAGTTTGATCCCAACTAAGTCCATCTTCAAATTTAGCAAGGCTAACCTAGGATCTGAACGCAACAACCTCTTGCTTACTAGAAGGTCGCATTTACCCACAGAGCTATGGTCAAAGGTAGAAGGAGTGTTCCCCATCTGATACATCCCACCCCACCCCTTCCCATCCCACCCCTTTCCATCCCATCCTATCCCTGGAGCGCAAGCCAGCTTTTGATTTCAACACATGTTGTGTCCAAAAAAGTTAACCCTGCCGCCATGTTCAACTGAGTGGGAATGGGGGCATCCCAAAATTGCCTTGCAGCTGCTAGTGATCAGATCAAGGGGTAAAGCAGGCAGTGAGTAGGCAACACAATGCCTTCTCATCACCTGTCACATGAGCATTCCTAAAGCAGGTCAATCTTCCGAGAGCACCATTATTGTAAATGAGGCTTACTGTCAGGTACATTGCCATCTCTCAATAAACTCTTGAAAATAATCAGTTTAAATGTCAGGTGGCTTACCTTTACTAAAACAACTCACGCAATGTCTTCAACTGTCAGGTCAAGCTTTAGATGATTTAAAGTGGTTGTAAAGCCTTATATATGTCCAGTGAAATGACTGGCCTCAGGTGATACACAGAGAGTAAACAAATCCTCCTATGTATGTTGTACCTGTCTGTCTGCAGTCCTCTCTTCTCTACATCCATTCAAAGTGCAGAAATATAAAACTTCTCTGAGAGTTCAAAAAACAGGAGGTGAGCTGAAGTTACACACTGCAGAGCTCAATGAGGAGAGCTCTGAGAGCTGATTGGAGGGAAGAGACCCCCCCCCCCAGGAACAGAGCTGAGGCTGTCAATCTGCTGGAGGTCCCTCCCCTGTCACCATTTTCCTCTTGGTGTCAGAAAACTTGTCAGAAAAGACTCATGCTGATAGCAGCAGAACGAAGCAGCAAACAGAAATCACACTCAGTGCTCTGGATTGAGACAAGTACACACTATACGAGGGATATGCTTTATTCATATTTCATGTCTGAGGTTTACAACCACTTTACACCAGAAATTTACATAGAATTCCAATTTTTCAGTACCTTATCTAGGTTATGAAAAGGTTTTCTGACACCCAACATGTTGCAGAGATACTACCAAGGATTGGAAGCAGCATAAGAGAGGGTAATGTATATAAAATGTTTAAGCAGCAGATTTTTGAATCTCACATAAGGAGATAAAGACATATGTAACGCCCTCTAGTGTAAGATGAGGACATTACACTTGTCAGCCTGGGAGTGAGTCAGCAAGGTTACTTCAAGTGATTCTAAAGGCTTAAATTTCTAAAAAAAAATAAAACAAACATGTCATACTTACTTGCTCTGTGCAGTGGTTTTGCACAGAGCATCCCGGATCTTCCTCTTCTTGGGTCCCTGGACACAGCCTTTTTCAACCAGGTTGCCAGTCACCCTGGGGTGCCTTCAGGTTTCTTTAAGAGTGCCTTGGCAAAATGCCTAAAAATTGCCAAAAATACTGTATAGAAGTCAGCAGGTGGATCAAGGTTATCTTTTAGTTACACAAAGCCATAGGTTTTCATTGTGCACCATTACAACTTCCTAGCTTCTGGCGACATAACAACCAATGATGTCATCAGTTGATTAGAAGGACAGCGGGCACCTGCACAGCATCCTTGCTTGCCCCTCTTCATCAGTACTGGGGTCACATTAGCTGAGTGAGAGACAAACTGAGAGAGAATAGAGACAAGGGAACAATGGAATACTAGTCAATACCAGTGCACAAAGGTGTATTTGCTTTGGAAGAATAAATCACCTCTAATGTTGGTTGTCCTACATGTACAGATGTTGCTGCATTATGTAAAACTATTGATTTAATTTTTTAAATTTCATTTTGTAATGGGTGCCTCAAGATTGTGCAAATAATCAAGCATGAAATCTGTGTTTGAGAACCAAGATCATAAAAAAGGGGTACATGGCACCACACCTCCAATGACATACAGGACCACTTCTTCATCCGCTCACCCAGAGTAAGGGAATAAAAAAAGGTTGGGGGGAGAGAGAGAGGATGGTGAGCAAATGGGAGGAGGGAAGTGGGGTTAAGCAGTTGGGAGAGGACAAGGATGGGAAGAGAGGGTAGGTAAGGGTGGGGTATGGTGGAAAGAAAGAAGGGACTCCAACACTCAGGCACCTCGCACCTCACACTCTTACAGAAGCAGTGACTTTGGGTCAAAAGAGGGGGGCATATCCCATATGGAAGAAAAATATATTTGAAATATATTTTAAAAATATTCTTCCCAAATATATTGCCATATATTTGAAATACTACAATTTTGCCAGTGGGAGGAATAGTGCTCCATCATTGGTGTCAGGGGGAGAAATGGTGCCCTGTCATTGGTATCAGGGAGAGGAATAGTGCCCCATAATTGGTGTTAGTGGGAGGAATAGTGCTCCATCATTGGTATCAGTGGGAGGAATAGTGCCCCATCATTGGTGTCAGTGGATGAAATAGTGCCCCATCATTGGTGTCAGTGGGAGGAATAGTGCCCCATCATTGGTGTCAGTGGGAGGAATAGTGCCTCATCATTGGTGTCAGTGGGAGGAATAGTGCCCCATCATTGGTGTCAGTGGGAGGAATAGTGCCTCATCATTGGTGTCAGTGGGAGGAATAGTGCCCCATCATTGGTGTCAGTGGGAGGAATAGTGCCTCATCATTGGTGTCAGTGGGAGGAATAGTGCCACATCATTGGTGTCAGGGGGAGGAATTGTGCTCCATCATTAGTGTCAGTGGGATAAATAGTGCCCCATCATTGGTATCAGAGGAAGGAATAGTGCCCCACCGTTGGTATCAGAGGAAGGAATAGTGCCCCATCCTTTGTATTAGTTGGAGGAATAGTGCCCCATCCTTTGTATTAGTTGGAGGAATAGTACCTAATTGTTTATACAGTGGGAGGAATTTTGCTCTATGATTGGTGCAAGTGGAAGGAAAAATGTCCCGTAGTTGGCACCAGTGGAAGAAATGGTGCCTCCTTATTGGTATCAGTGGGAGTAATAGTAATAGTACTCCAAGGGCCAGATAGAGGCAAGCAAAAGGCACTTTCAGTTTGGAGACCACTGCTCTAATCCCTAGACATAACGAGTATGTAACCCTTGCAGTGGGGGGAGACCCACTGCAAGAGTAGATTTTTTCTAATTCCAGTTGGGCTTTAAAGGAGGTCTAAACCTAAAGCTGCATTCACACTTCTGAGTAGCGGGAACAAGTGTTCCCATTCTTGATTTTGGTTGAGTGATTTGCACGCGAGAAAGTGGCTGGCAGAGGCTGGAGGTCAGGAGGCACTTAGAAATGTTGGAAAAAGTTACAGTAGTTTAGGAAAAAATAAACATGGCAAATGTTTCTGATAAAGAGTGCTTTAGCAACTAAATGTAATCTAGTTAGGATTTAGATCGAATTTACATTGATCTCCTTAGAGTCTTTAGAAAGTGCACAAAGTATGCATGCACAATGCTTTTGTCAACATTTGCATGTTACATTTTTTATGGGGAGCGATAAACTTTCAGATTGTTGAGTCCCAGAATGAAACTTGTCTTTTTGTAGTCATTAACTGTCGATCTCATTTTCTTGTCAGGCAGAATGAAGTACTATGGCGCGAAGTTGTCTCTCTCAGACAGAACCACTCCCAGCAGCAAAAAATAATCAACAAGGTTAGTTCATTGGTCATCTTCTCGTTAGAATTTGAATATGGAACCATTTGCTCTTCTTGATGTAACAGCTAAACTATAATAAAATAAAAATATTTTAAAAAAGCGCATAACCCATAATCATCAATCTTTAAATATGTGAGGTATCATTGCTGGCTTATTTTGGAAGATATATGGGCTGTCATCATGATCCTAGATTCAATACTTGATGATTTACTGACTTGGAACAACCATGTGCATGTGGGGTGACTTGACTAATAAAATGCACCTGCTTTTTGAGTAGTAACCCATATGGAAGAAAAATATATTTGAAATATATATTAAAAATATTCTTCCCAAATATATTGCCATACATTTGAAATGCTACAATTTTGGCCATATTCAATATATTTCAAAATATCTTTATATATATATATATATATATATATATATATATATATATATATATATATACTGCATGTTGAAATGTGTTTTTATTACAAAATATATGAAAAATATTTTTTATTACATTTCAAATATACTGTACATCTTTAAAAATACAATCTACATTTGTGGAATGCGTTTACAAATATATGTAAAAATATATGTTAAAATTATTTTTTTATGTGTTAAAAAAACCTGAAGAATATATTTAAAAAATATACATTTTTAAAAATATATATTTTTTAAATATATTCTTCAGATTTTTTTAACATATAAAAAAGTCATTTAACATATATTTTTACATATAATTGTAAACCCATTCCAAAAATGTAGATTTGTATTTTTAAAGACATACCGTATATTTGAAATGCATTTTTTAAAATATTTTGCATATATTTTGTAATATTATTATTATATTATTATACAGGATTTATAAAACACCAACGGTTTGCTCAGCGCTTTACATTATAGTGGGAGACAATACAGTAACAATATAGTTCAATACAAGAGGGATTTGAGGGCTCTGCTCCTTGGAGCTTACAATCTAGGAGGGAGGTATAAACGCATTTCAACATGCAGAGTATATATATATATATATATATATATATATATATATATATATATTTATTGAAAGATATTTTGAACTATATTGAATATGGCCATGTAGCATTTCAAATATATGCCAATATTTTTAAAATATATTTCAAATATATTTTTCTTCTATGTGTGAAAGTAAGGGGAAAAAATTTTTTCCTGAGTATGCGCCCTTTAAACTTAATTTACAAGGGTGATTTTTGCTGGTAGAAAAACTTGCCACATGCACAAAGTGTGTGTGAACAGCCATGGGCAGCAGAAGCGTTGCCATATTTGTACCCTGTACATATCAAAATCGCTCATCTGCTCTGTCAACCACTGGACACAGACAGTTTGCATCCAAGGATAGCATTTCTGGCCACAGCTAATCCTTGAGTTTGTATGTGGCCACAGCACAGAGTGAGGACGTGTCTAGAGGGGGTGTTTGAATGCAGCTGGCTTTCCACCATCATTGCCCTTCTGAATGAGACATTAAAGTAGAGATTCACTCTCAGAAAATACTTCCCTCCTATGTACCCCTCCTGCCCTCTGCTGCCATAATAGGGCTGCCTTCTTTTTTTGGTCGTTTTCTTGTTTACTTTTTTTTCGTAAAAAAAAAGTGCAGCTCCACCTCCTTGGCATGTCATTTGCCAAGGCAAATGATGTGCACTGTCCTCTCTTTGCCTCCTGGGATAGGCATGTAACATATCCCAGGAGGAATAGCACTTTATTCAGAAAGGAGGGGCATGCCTACAGCAGCATCATCAGGAGGTGTACCGTCTGACCCAGAAAGAGCTAGTGGGCCTCTTGATGATGTCCCAATCAGCATGGCGGTGTGGGCCTGAGAGGTGGCAGAACAAAGATTGATCTTAACTGGACAATGCTGCATCCTCCGGATGGGTGAGTTTCAGAAATATGTACAGCAACCCACCCAGTATGTAGGTGGGGGTGGGTGAAGATCTGCTTTAAGAACAAGTTAGCAAAGTTGACTTCCATGTTTTTAGATCCACTAAAAAGTAAATAAAGAAGAACAATACAGGAACATGGCCTAACATGGCAGGCCATGCTGGAACTTAGAGATTGCTGGTGATTGAAAAAGCACAGTTGGTTCGCAATTTGGACGGGCGGGATCTCAACCTATGACTGGGAGCCCTGAACCTCCTGGTCAAACAGGTGCCCCTAGCCTCCTCAAGCTATTGATTTCCAAGGGGTTCCACCTCAGTCCCTTCCTTATGTGACCATCTGTACTAATTTCTTGGTGACTTAATAATAGGTACTCCAACTTTGTCCCTTTGTATTCATGTATGTTTGTGTTTCATTATGATTTTTTTGTTTCCCCTGTTATACATGATAACTGCTTTTATTGCAAACCCGCATGTGGCAGTATAACATGTATGTTTTCTTGTGAAAAACCAATAAAAATGTATTGCAAAAAAAAAGAAAAGGCACAGTTGGATAGATTTGCTTATGGCATGTGAAGGCGATAACAGCAGATTAGACCATTTAAAACTTCATGTGGGAGTTACGTTCCCAAAATATGTTCAGCCAAACAGTATCTCTTTGACCATTACTAAATGTCAGATGGTTAGGACGGCAAACTTTGTTTAATTATGTCACGGTGTCCGCCTCGGTTGCCATGTCTCCTGTAGCAGGCCTCAGACCTTCTCCACTGCTGTATTCTGGTATCCAATCAGCGACATGGCAATCGAGGTGGACACTGTGACAGGGAGGGGGCCCAGGGACCACCAACATATATGGGAGTTGGATGCCTCTGGACCGTTTATGTGGAGGGAGAACTTGGCATATGTCGAAGTGGCCTAGCTGAACTAGGTCTGATGAAAACTGTGGAATCTGTTTGTATATGACTCCTGGAAAGCTTTGATAAATAAGTGCTATTGACCACTCATTTTATAGAGGGTCGGTATATTCCAGTAGAAGGCTTTGCACATTCACCAGTGGTGAAAGGTTGCAATAATTACACTGAAGTTTGCCTTTCAAGCGCATCAGGGTGCACACAAGTTCTGGATTCTTTATTGCACCTTTTGGAGAACTGTTATTGTGATTATTCAGATATGCAATGTTTGTATATATTTTGAGGGCTAAACTTCATTTTGATCTACATTTATTTAATAAAGGATATTACGAGATATTCAAGTCAAACTGGGACTTTTGAGTTTATATAATAGAAGAACAAAATTTAAAGAGTGGAAACTGCATTTATTTTTCGACAGAATTCCCTACTACATTTTTACAGTTATCCCAGCTTTTACCTAATGCCTGGATAGCTTCGGCATAGAAAGATTGTCAGTATGTCTGAACCATCCTAGGACAACCTGCTTCACTTCGTCATCAGTGCTGAATGCTGACCTCCGAGAAACACGTTTGTCCCGGAAAACACTTTCCATCACTTTACCTGTAGACGCAATAGTTTGACTTTTTTTGGTGGTGGTGAGTCCACATGCTTCCACTGCTTTGATGCTCATTTTGATGCCGGGGTGAAATGATGTGCTCAGGTTTCATCATATGTAATGATGCGATCCAGAAAATCCTGGCTTTCCTGTCAAAACGCTCCTTCAGCGCAGTGCAGTCTTCAACACTTCTGTGCTGTCAGAAGAAGAAAGCTGTCTTGGTACTCAGCTTTTGCTAACTTTACAAAAATGCAAATGTTCGTGAATGATTGTGCTCACCGTTCCCACAGAAAGATTTGTCTCTTGTGCAATTTCACAAAAAAGTATGCTTCGATTATCCAGGATCAGGTGTTCCATGCACTCGAAGTTCACAGGAATGACTGTTTTGGGCTGGGAACCACCACGACCACTGACAGACGTTTGGCCATCTTTGAAACATTTACACCATTCAGTCGTCTTACTGCGGCTGTCTCATCACTGTACTATTCTTGAAGTCTTCTGTAGATATCCACGGGTTTTACGCCTTCGTTCAAAAGAAGCTTCATCACCACACACTGTTCCATACACTAACATTGTTGTCTGCCATCTTGATTAACAGTCTTTGGACTGGCCTGTGCGCACTGACATGTGTTCTGGCTATCAGTAATAGGACACACTTGCCACTTACTACTGTGTGTAGCACCGCCATGCTAGTATCCCTTTTTATATCTGTTAAATAAAATACCTGGTTTGACTTGAATGCCCCTCAGAATATCCTTTTATACAGTATACATACTGTGTGTGTGTGTGTATATGTATATATATGTATATGTGTATATATATATATATCCTGGAATCTCCTCCATGCTCTTGAGACTGTGCTGGGAGATACAGCAAACCTTCTGGCAATGGTACATATTGATGTGCCATCCTGGAGGAGTTGGACTGCCTGTGCAACCTCTGTAGGGTCCAGGTATCGCCTCATGCTACCAGTAGTGACCCTGACCCTAGCCAAATGCAAAACTAGTGAAAAACAGTTAGAAAGGATGAGTAGGGAAGAAAATGTCAGTGGAACCTACTTGTAAAGCCATTCCTGTTTTGGGGGTCATCTCATTGTTGCCCATCTAGTACACCTGTTGCTAATTTCATTAACACCAAAGCAGCTGAAACTGATTAACAACCCCCTCTGTTACTTAACTGACCAGATCAATATCCCAGGAGTTTAATTGCCTTTATTTTTTTCTACCAATATATATATATATATATACACAATGTATATATATTTTGAAAGCTGTTTTTCATTTTCATCTTTGTTGTATAAATATGTTGTTAATAGATTATCTAAGCTGCTATTAACATTTTACGGATCTAAGCGTGGGTGTGATAAGAATTTTTATTAATAAATGGCATGACACAGGAGGGGAAAATGTACAGTACATCATGTTTAAATGTTTTAGTTGTGTTGTGTAGTGATTTGAAGGTAAGGCATGGTACCTTGAAATTTATTCCCAGGCTGACAAGAAGTCAATGCGACAGAGAGTGGCAGCAGATAAGAAGTGGTGGGAGAGGTGGATACATTTTCAGGGACTGAGCTGATGAAAATGGCTCTCTGTCCTGAGAAGACATCAGTAGCCCCCAGGACCGGCTTCCGATCATGTGACCCCTGTGACAGCCAATCACAGTGGTCAAATGATCCTTCCCTCCTCCCTGGGCATTAATAACTTTTAGGCCTCGCTCACACCATACGTGCAGAAAAACTGATGGAAACTGACGCGCAGATTTCACTTGCAGAGACATCAGTTTACATCAGTTTTCATGTGCACTTTAATGAGTTCTATGCATGATGCAGATTCCTGCGCAGAAAAAAATCTGCAAGTGGTACTAGTGTTGTGGTGTGAACAGGGCACATAGAGAACAATTGATTTTGTTGTGCCCTTGCAGAACAAGTGCAGAAAAACTGACATCTCTGCACTATGATGTGAACGAGCCCTTAAAGGGGGTGCTGGGGCAGTAGGATGGGGTTAAAATATAACTAAAAGAAAAACCTTTTACTATATTTGGATAGAGTGGTGAGGGAATAGAACCATTGTCAGATTTGTATTGTGTCTCCATTAGAAAGATTCATCTTCTCTAAATATTACCAGAAATTAAAGCAATCGTAAATTTAACATTTAGATTTTTCACCAGAACAGGCAGAGAGGAAATCTTTCAGTGGGAATACCTGTTCCCATTACAACTAAGAGGGGATTTCTCTCGCATTGGAAAAACATCTGTCCACTTTCTGTTGAGCCTACAGCAGTGGTCTCCAAATGCGGCCCTTCGCTTGTCTCTATCCGGCCCTTGGGGTACTATTCCTCCCACTGATACCAACAAGGAGGCACCATTTCTTTCACTGGCACCAACTATGGGGCATTTTTTCTTCCACTTGCACTAACAATGGGGCACAATTCCTCCCACTGATATAAATTAGGTACTATTCCTCCAATACCAAGGAAGGGGAAGTATTCCTCCAACTAATACCAAGGTTGGGGCACAATTCCTTACTCTGATACCAATGATGGGGCACTCTTCATCCCATTGACACCAGTGATGGGGCATTATTCCTCCCACTGACACCAATCATGGGGTACTATTCATCCCACTGACACTATTGATGGGGCACTATTCCTCCCACTGTCAACAATGATGGGGCGCTATTCCTCCCACTAACACCAATGATGGGGGACTATTCATCCCACTGTCACCAATCATGGGGCACTATTCCACCCACAGACACCAATGATGGGGCACTATTCCTCCCCCTGACACTAATGATGGGGCACTATTCCTCCACTGACACCAATGATGGGGTACTATTCTTCCCCCTGACACCAATGATGGGGCACTATTCCTCCCACTAACACCAATGATCTGGGACTATTTATCCCACTGACACCAATGATGGGGCACTATTCGTCCCACTGATATTAATGATGGGGCACTATTCCTCCCACTGTCACCAATGATGGGTACACTATTCATCCCACTGACACCATTGATGGGACACTGTTCCTCCAACTAATACCAATGACTGGACACTATTTCCCCTTCCACTAACTACAAGCACTATGTAATTTTTTTTAACTCCTACTGATGCTGGGATGTTTTCTACTCCCACTTGCCACTCCGGCCCTCCTAAAGTCTGAAGGACAGTAAACCAGCCCTTTGTTTAGAAACTTTGGAGACCCCTGCCCTACAGGACAGGACACACACACACAAAAAAAATTGGCTTTAGTTATAGTGAAGTATAGGATGAATCTCACACAGGCACAGCATGCAAACTCCTGGCAGGGAGTGTCATAGTTGGAATTTGAACCAACGATCCTAGTGCTGCTAGACAGAAGTGCTAACCACTTAGCCACTGACACTTAAAGTGATTGCAAAAGGCAGATTTTTTTTTCAAATAACAAACATGTTATACTTACCTGCTCTGTGCAGTGGTTTTGCACAGAGCATCCCCAATCCTCCTCTTCTTGGGTCCCCCCTTGGATCTCCTGACTCCTCCCTCCAACCAAGAGCCCCCACGACAAGCAACTTGCTATCGCGGTACTCCCAAGCCGCTGCTCTGTGTGTCCATTCACACACAGAGGAGGCTTCCCCCAACTCTCTCCTCATTGGCTCACTGACTGTTATTGACAGTAGCAGGAGCCATTGGATCCTGCTGCTGTCTTAGCCAATGAGGAGGGAGAGACCCAGGACAGCCGAGGCTCTCGTGCACAGCGCTGGATCAAGATGGGGCTCAGGTAAGTATTAAGAAGGATTGGGGGGGGGGTTGCTGCACACATTTTTTTTACATTCATTAAAATCTTGAGCCTTTACTACCACTTTAAAGCTGAACTCCATGAGGTAAGATAATGTCACAATAAAAAATGACATGTGCATTCTTCCTTAAATCCTGATGTACTTTGGAGGTTACTTATGAAAACTAGAGCATGCAAAATCCGGAGCACCTCTGCATAGAAACCAATCAGCTTTCAGGATTTATTGCCGATGCCTAGTTGAAGAAGCTGAAATTAGAAGCTGATTGGCTACCATGCACAACTGCACCAGATTCTGAGTGCTCCAGTTTTAGTAAATCCCCCTCATTGTGTATTTCATACAGAACAGTGCAGTAATCCAGCATAAAAGAATTCCAGCACTTTGTCTCTTTGCCGGGGCTTCCTGTTATTAAGACCAGTCACTGCTGCTCTCCCTGCTTGTGCAGGGTGACTGGTCTTAGCTCCACCCCCACCTATAGTTTTCTGCAGACAGCCTGCTGTAGGTGGGGCCTGTTGGGCCACTCCCAAAGCTCCGCTGTCTGCACAGAACAGTGATGATGTCATCAATACTTCACAAGGTACTAACTGGATTTGAAAAGTTATTTGGTATTGAGGAATATTTTTAAAGGATACATTCACCTTTGCGAACAAGTTACATGTTCCACCAGTTTTTAGGGTGAAACATGTAACATGTTCCCAATGTTCCATTGGCTGCCCTCTCTCCCTGTGGCAGCAGTCTGAGGGGAGGTTCCCCGTACTAGCTGTCACTTTTTAAAGACAGTGCAGCCATGCCCCCTTTTGGGGCCTATCTCCTGTCTAAAATAGGAAAATGTGCGGTGCAGCTGGAGGCACAGGTACCTTTCTGATCTAGAGTTAATTGTCCTTTAATATTTTGAACATTTTTGTTTATGGGCTTTGTTTTGCCTTGAGTGATTACGCTCGAGAGTACAATGGTCGTTTAGACCATGGTCCAAGTCCTATTTGTTTTTGATCTATGGTGACTTACAGCTGATATTTGTTGTAGTATGTTCCTGTATACTACTACTATCTCTTTGGATGCTGTTATGATTGTACTGATGTCAACAGCTGCAACTAAATAAAGAATTAAAGAAAAAAAAACAGCGCAGCCGCGTCCCTTTTGGGGCCTATCTCCTGTCTAAAATTGGAAAATATGCGGTGCAGCTGGAGGCACAGGTACCTTTCTGATCTAGAGTTAATTGTCCTTTAATATTTTGAACATTTTTTATGGGCTTCGGTTTGCCTCGAGTAATTACGCTCGAGAGTACAATGGTCGTTTAGATCATGGTCTAAGTCCTATTTGTTTTTGATCTATGCTGACTTACAGCTGATATTTGGTTTAGTATGTTCCTGTATGCTGTATATCTCTTTGGATACTGTTATGATTGTACTGATGTCAACAGCTGCAACTAAATAAAGAATTAAAAAAAAAAAACCAGCGCAGCCGTGCGGGGTCCAGCCCACATTCTGTGAATGAATGAACTACAATTCCCAACTGCCTTAGTGGCTGTCAATTTGTGGATCTCAATGCACTACCATGGCGCTGTGGAGCACCGTGATAGTTCATTGATTCTTCCTGTCAGTATATCTGCTTGCTCATATATCCCGTACGTGCAAGGAGATATACTGACAGGTCTGCAGGAGACCTACATGGCACCAGCAATCTGCAATGTTTTATAGGCCACTGCAACCAAAAATAATAAATGCACAAAAAACCTGCAAAAAAAACTTGCATTTATTATTTTTAATCAAAATGTGAACTTTTCCTTTAATTGAATGTTTTTGTGTCCGTAATTCTGATTTAAGGTTGAAAAATATTTTTTATGGTATGAAAAGAGCTGTGAGGTTGTTGGTACAGTGAGACATTTGTAAAGTAAAGGGTTTCTTGATGAAATATGCAGTTTTTTTTAAATGCTTGGACCACACAAAGGGTGAAAGGGCAATGAGTTCTGAATCTAATAACCTGATGTTGTGCTTTTTCCTGACAGTTAATCCAGTTTCTGTTCGGGCAGCTGCCTCCGGGCCCCTCCAGCAGCGGGATAAAGAGAAAGATGTGAGTGCCTGCAAGAGATCACCACCCTCACAAAAACTCCCCAACCAAAATCACAAGCTCAGCGAGGCCCCTGGGTGCAGGTCACCTGACCCAGTCACTCTGGTGATAAGCGCTGAATGGACCTGCTGAGTCAGATCTGCTGACCGCTGGCTTTCAGAATACTGTGTACAAAATGCCCTCTCAGCTCCTGAGACTATTGTGGGGGCATAGAGAGGGAGAAAAAAGAGGGACTGGCATCCCAGGAACACTCAGCAAAGCCAAACATCTAGCAAAGAAATACAGGAGATATTGTTGTGAGGATGTGGAACAGATTTATAGTGTTCAAAATGGCACTAGATTGTGTAGATGGCATAGACTACGAGACGTTTCTTAGAAAAAAAAAAAAAGATTGCCATCACCACTGATTGCGTCTATTTACATATTGGCTGTAAAATAACCAACAGTAATAATACAAAACAAGACAGAATTTACCAGCAATCACATAATATATAAGTAAGGTATGAGACCACCAAACTGCGCTAAATATGTAAACAAACAAAAATAAAAATTATATCCTTCCTGGATCCTTATCTTTTATAAACATCGCACTGCCACTTTAAAATATATTAAACATATGCAAAAAAAACTTCAAAAGTATTCCAGTGGCGCATAAAATCAATTATCAGTGTACAAAATATTTATAAAAATGCATATATAAATATAAATATGTGAATAATAAATAATATATAATAAATTATATTGTCCACTTAAACAATATTAATGGTGTAAAATAAATAATAAATAAACATTTTATGTTATTCCAAACAAAAAGTCCAAATAACTCAGTCCATCAAACAATCACCACGTGAGAAATTAAATTAAATATAACTGTGTAGTGCCCCCTCTCAGGTGTGTACTCACCAAAAAGTGTTGCCTCCCACTCTCATGGTTGGCACACTGAGCTTTGATGAATGAATTCCCAAGGACTAGATCAGATCACTTGTAATATTATGTTCTCCTTAAACTTGCGACAATGGAATCCCAGGACAAACGTTTGAGTTATTTGGACTTTTTGTTTGGAATAACATAAAATATTTATTTATTATTTATTTTACACCATAAATATTGTTAAAGTGGACACTATCATTTATTATATATTTATTGTTCACATTATTTATATTTATATATGCATTTTTATGAATATTTTGAACACTGATAATTGATTTTATGCGCCACTGGAATACTTTTTTTTGCATAAATGACATAATATCTCCTAGATTGTAAGCTCTGAGGAACAGGGCCCTCCTATCCCTCTTGTATTGAACTGTATTGTTGCTGTATTGTCTCCCATTATATTGTAAAGTGCTGAGCAAACTGTTGGCGCTATATAAATCCTGTACAATAATAATAATAATAATATATGCCTTCCAAAATCATTATACATGTAGCTAAATAGACTATTAGAGGTTGCCACCAAGAGTCATTTTACTTTAGCTGTAAGGCCTCATGTGCACTGCTGCTCCTAAACTGACGTTATTGGAGCTTTTGGCATTGCCTAAGCGCCCCCCAACTCAACTCAATATAAGTCTGTGTCCATGCGCAGGAGCAGGAGCATTTAGAGCAGTGGTTCCAACCTGTGGGTCGCGACCCCTTTGGGGGTCGAACGACCCTTTCACAGGGGTCACCTAAGACCATCGGAAAACACATATTTCCAATGTGTAAAGAGCAGCTACTGTGTAGAAAGCAGCTGCTGTGTTGAAAGCAGCAGTATTGGAGGTAAAACGACACTCATGAATTATAATTACTGGGTAAATAATTTTATGGTTGGGGGTCACCACAACATGAGGAACTGTATTAAAGGGTCACGGCATTATGAAGGTTGAGAACCACT
Organism: Staurois parvus; assembly: GCF_062004578.1. Taxonomy (NCBI): domain Eukaryota; kingdom Metazoa; phylum Chordata; class Amphibia; order Anura; family Ranidae; genus Staurois; species Staurois parvus. The sequence continues at coordinate 3,977,604 of NW_028318403.1, read as the reverse complement.
GATTTAGAGGCAATGAAATTCCCCTCTCCTGACCACAGAAGAATTACATTCAGGAGAGGAGTGCTTTGACAGAATAATGCTAAACGTGACAAAAACATGGGTAAACATACCTTAATTTATTTATTACAGGGACTTATATAGCGCCATCAATTTACACAGCTCTTTACATATATATTGTACAATCACATCAGTCCCTAACCCTCAAGGGGCGTACAATCTAAGGTCCCTAACTCACATTCATACATACACATACTAGGGCCAATTTAGACAGGATCCAACTAACCTACCAGCATGTCTTTGGAATGTGGGAGGAAAGCCATGCAGGCACAGGGAGAACATGCTAATTCCAGGCAGGTGGTGCTGTGGTTGGGAAAAATATCGGCTGAAAATAGCCCTGTCGGCATTGTGCTGATAGGAAAAATTTGTCCGATACAGGGGACTGTGTGTACTACAGATGTGAGAGGGGGGGTGTGCGTCGGAGAAAGGCAGGAGAGGAGCGGTGTATACAGTGACTGGCCATCACTATATATCAGTGCCGGTTTTTAAATGTAATTAATTTTTTTCTTCACTATAGCTCAGAAAATAACCTGTTACTTTCCCCGAGTTAAAGGAAACAAAGTTTCTTTTTAGTTTCTTTCCCGAGGTAAAAGAAACAAAGTGTTTCTCTGAGCTACAGTGAAAAAAAAAATCCGGCAATTGAATAAAAACTAGCACTGACATATAGGGGTTTATTTACTAAAGCTGGAGAGTGCAAAATCAGACTCACTTCTGCATAGGAACCAATCAGCTTCCAGGTTTTATTGCCAAAACTTAATTGAACAAGCTGAGGTTAGACGCTGATTGGTTTCTATGCAGAAGTAAGCCTGATTTTGCACGCTCCAGCTTTAGTAAATCAACCCCATAAAGCCAGTGAGGGAGCCTCTCTGTATACACTGTTCCCTCACTGTATACATTGCTCCTCTCCTGTCCCTTCCTTGCACACACTGCCCCCCATCCCCTCCTCCCTTCAAAGACGGCCTGTCACTCTTATGCTGATGGGGACAGTTAATGTAAGGGGGCCCTCTGATGGGGACAATTGCCAAAACTGGCACTCTGGAAATTTCAGGAAAAATGTATTGAAGCATAAAGCAAACATAGGGCAGTATGCATCATATATCAGTTACAAAAAATTGCAATACTGACCCCTTATATGATGCATACTGCCCTTTGTTTGCTTTATGCTTCAATAAATTTTTCCTGAAATACTACACTATTGGGCACCTGTTCTTTGAGCTCCTATGCGAGCTATTACATCTGCAGGAAATCCCTGTGATATCCAGTATCCAGAGAAGGGAGCCCTTTCCAAAGCAGAATACCTGTTCATCCTAAGGGGGACCTCTGGACCAGGCAGAATCTCACTACTCTCCAAGGCTTGATGATCAGAGAGGCAGCCCACCACCTATCATTTATTACTACATGCGCTGTTAATATGCGCTTCCGGTGAGTGCGTATTTCTGCTATTTTGGTCGGCTGTTTATACCAGCATTTGAAGTACTGAGATACCTGCCTTATAAGGGTCTATTGCTATTCGTTGAACTTTTATATATTTATTGATGGAACTTATCTTAAGCGCTGCACTTCTTTGAATTTTGATGTTATTATGGAGGTATTATGGTCACCTTTAGTGCAATAGCTGCTACACATTCTGAGCGCTCACTATATAGCTTGTCATTTATTTATGTGTGTACATGTGTCTGTGTGTGTGTACATGTGTCTGTGTGCATGTACATGTGTGTGTGTGTGTTTGTATGTACGTACATGTGTCTGTGTGAACATGTGTCTGTGTATGTATGTATATGTGTATGTATGTACATGTGTCTGTGTGTGTGTATTTCTGTGTATGTACATGTATCTGTGTGTGTGTGTATACGTGTACATGTGTGTGTGTTTGTGTGTGTCTGTGTATGCATGTACATGTGTCTGTGTGTATGTACATGTGTCTGCGTGTATGTACATGTGTGTGTGTGTACATGTGTCTGTGTACATGTACATGTGTGTGATTGTATGTACATGTGTCTGTGTATGTATGCACATGTGTCTGTGTGTATGTACATGTGTCTGTGCGTGTGTATTTCTGTGTATGTACATAAATCTGTGTGCAAGCGTGTCTGTACGTGCCTGTGTGTGTATACATGTGTCTGCATGTGTGTGTATGTACATGTGTCTCTGTTCGTGTGTGTACATGTTTCTGTGTGTGTATGTGTATGTACATGTCTGTGTGTGTACAGGTGTCTCTGTTTGTGTGTGTTTGTTGGTGGCGAGCAACTCTTAAGGCCTGGCTAGTAGCTCAGGACTTAAAATTTTAAGCCCTGGTCTAGGTAATGACAGTCTGTGGACCCTGCCTACAGAAGTAGATACAACCAATCTTTTGATTTTTTTAATGTCCTCTCGAGAGTCTATCCATGATGGTTGATGTTACGGTATTTTGCTTACAAGAAATGTACAGCAATGGTATGTAACATTTGCGGTACTTATTCCCCACTTTAGGAAGAACTGTGTTTTCTGTAGTAAAGAACAAAATGTTCTACTTTACACCTTGTACTGCAACAACCAGTTCTACAACTTTAAATTTTAATGTTGACACAAAAATCTTTTTAAGTTTGTTTCCACAAAAAGCATGACCATTGTCCATTAGTCATTCTAATTAATTCGTTCATTTTCATACTATAGTGAATTCTTTTTTTAGTTAGAAAAATGTCACTTTACTTGTCGATCAAGAAAGATGTGATGTCTCACCTGGAACATTGGGTGGTTATCTGTCTATCTTTGACAAAAATAAAAATGCAATTGGCGCAAGAGAATTTGTAGTGGATATAACGTTCACTCAGTAAATCTTAAACAAAATAATCCAGTAAACAGAAATTAAGATATATAATCATATATGCTAGTAATAAAGGGGCAACAAGTAGATGATGCAGCTTTAGTGGTGAGGAAAGGGAAGGGGATAGGGGAGGGGGGTAGGGAAAGGAGGGGAAAAAAGGCCTTGTGATGCAAACAGTACTGGATTGAGATAGATGGTATATATATGTGTATACATATATATACAACGCTGCAATGTAGACACCGTCGTGAGGCTTGCACTTTCTAGAGTAAACCGGACTCTGTGGTAAATGGAGAAGAAAGAGAAGTGCGCCAGACTAAGTGCAGTATGAATATAAAAGTTTATTGCACACAAGATTCTAAAAACTCACAAGACGTGGGTAGATATTAGGCATCAATATATAAGGAGGAGGATGTCATCTGTGCTGCACCTCACAAATGGATGGCGGGTCCCAGGACGTTGCTGGGAATCCTCCAAGGGGGCGGTGACGCGTTTCTAGGCAACCTGCCTTTTCATCAGTCCTGATGTCATTTCCTGCCCGGCGGCCATCTTGGATGTGCCTCAAGCTGGCTACTGTACCCACGCTGATGTGAGAGATCAGCAGTGCCTGCCCTGGATCCCGGTTCTTATCTGCGCCGCGACTCCCGGTTACTGCGCCTGCCATCCTCGCCTCCTCCTGTGGGACTCGCCTAGAGCGCCAGCCACGCAACACCTTGGCATTACAGCCATCCATTTGTGAGGTGCAGCACAGATGACATCCTCCTCCTTATATATTGATGCCTGATATCTACCCATGTCTTGTGAGTTTTTATAATCTTGTGTGCAATAAACTTTTATATTCATACTGCACTTAGTCTGGCGCACTTCTCTTTCTTCTCCATCTGTCTATCTTTGACCAACTCAAATGTACTGCAGGAAGGGGGTGGTGAGGGGAGGTCCCAAAAGGCTTTTCAGTACTTCTCCTGGTGCAGTACACTTCACTGAAATGCCTGTGCTGAGAGCTTGTTACACAGTGTGGTGGGCTAGGGAGGTCCCCGGCTACACAGTATGCCACCTGTCTCGTATGGCAATGTGTGGCCGCGATCATTCCCGGGACACTGCTCGACAGGACACCTAGCCAAAAAGTGGGACAGTTGGCAAGTAGGGAATCCCAAGCAAGTGGCCAGGGTTTCAGATTTTACACCCCCCCCCCATATTGGCACCCCTAGACTTCTGACCAAGCAGCTTAATGCTGGCGCCAGCCCTGTCTAACATAAATCCTTTTTGTAGCCCTAACACTAACACTCAGCCCTTCCTCTGAAAGATACCAGAGCTGAGCTCCCGGTGCCAGAATCTATTGCAGTCAAATAGGTTGGATCACTTGCTTTTGTTGTATCATGATGAATAAAAGATATACAGTATCAGCCAAACAAAACAACATGTTGAAGAATAGGTATATTTACAATTTCTGTTTGTCTGTAGACCTCTAATGTTGGATGATGGAAATTCTGCCTTACCGCTATCCAAGTTTAGCAGACATCTCCCAGTGGACTCCCTACAAGACCCATATTACATCCAATCGGTGAGTTTTATTTTCTGGTACTTTGGACCTCAAGGACAGAAATCTTTGACCAGAGTCCCCAAGAAATATATGAAATTGGTGGGGGTTTAAAGGTTTAAGTAGGCCTTACACCTGTAGAATTGATGTCGTTTTCAGAACATTTGTTAGATTATTTAAACATTAAAGTGGGTGATTCAACATTCAGTTTTAACCAAATGGAGCAAAAACAAACATTAAAAAACAAGGATGGAAATTTTTTGTCAAATCTAATGTGAACAAATCATTTTCTTAGGCTCCATGTACACGGGGCACTTCTGAACGATGGAAACTGACTGCTGGAGAACTTAGGTTAAAAAACAGCTGTTTAGCTGAGTTTGCATACCGCGTTTATGTGCATTTATGAGCCTTTGCGCTTAGAAGCGTTTTTTAAAGATAACCTCAATAAACCTTCCAAAGTGCCCAGAATGCACTGAAAAACAGTAAAAAATTAACAATTTCAGATATTTTGAGATAAATAGGGAGAGCAGAAGCAGAGAGAGCAGTATTTGTTTAGATTAGCTGTATTTTTTTTGTGGTGTTTGGTTGTTTTCCAGCTCATTTCTGTGCAGAAATTATTGCAGCAGTGTCTAACATATTTTCTTTCATGCAAAACCTGAAAGTATGGTGTACCAGGTCCATTTGAGTACTGGAAAAATGCTTTGCATGCATTTTTCATGATAAAAAAAGGCTCTGGACAGCATCTGGAATCGGAAGAGTTAAATACATTTTCCAAACGCAAACGCTGAAGCAGCTTGGTACTGGAGCAGGAGATGGTAGTAGACCCAATTTGCAAGCAGCGAACCAGCGACACCCGGTCAACGAGGGACCAATTCAGCAGATAGAGCAAATTCAGGAAGCAGACCAAGGTTGACAACAGCTGGCCAGCGTAGTACAGAATCAGCAGGCAAAGGCAAGTACAGTAAACGGGCCTAGGTCAGAGTGATCAGATGAACAAGGTTAAGGCTGGAGCAATGGTGAAGTCAAAGGGAAAAGCGGGTCATACACAGGTAAGCAGGTTTAGTGGATCAGGTCTCAGGAATACAGGTACAAGCTGAAGACCATTCAGCAACTGCTCATAGTGACAGACCAATGTAAATAGGCTACTGGGTGCCAAGTGTGTGTGCTAATTGGTATGCGCTTGTGCACATTCACGTGTACGCACACGGCATGAGCATGATGAACTGGAATGGTATGTTTAACATTGCCTGTTCACTTAGAAGTATGAGCATGTGTGCAAATGCGCATGTGCACGATTATGAGCATGAGCCTGCACTGGTATTTAGGTGCTAGGAATCCTTACAATATCATATAATTTCTGCATATAAGCCCTTTTATATAATGGGTTTCAACTGCATCTTAGACTATGGATATTTAATAAAATGTTCTCTATGCAGCCGCCCACAGATCCAACGTCCGCTTTAAGCAGTCCTGCCGTCACTGCTGGGCCTATCATTTCAGATGTGACTGAGGCTCTGCCTGCCAGCTCCATAAATGCACAGCCAAGTGCAGATGTACAAAGGTAATAAGTGTGAAGGAATATTTTCAGATGAGTGTTTGATGTGTAAAGATGGCAATGGTTAATGAACATATGTTGGATAAGAAGTTTACATAATGCGTCTTACCTTTAGAAATTATGCAACGTATCAAAGGCAAGCATAATTAACAAGAGCAGGAGGGACTAATGCAGTGGTTGAGCACACCTCCAAACGTTATACTATTGCTGGGTGTAATGCAGAATTGATACACACATTGATAAAATGTTTTTGTGTGTCTCTCTCTTCCTCTGGATCTGTTCAATAAAACATGCAGTTAACTAAGTTGGCATGTGTCAAACAAATCACGTACATGCGTAGCCGCAAACTCAAATTAAATGGTCAGTCCCTGGTATTATATTTTGTCCCTGGAAGTGCCCCTAATAAGACTAAAAAAGACTGATCTCCATCAATTTCAATCTATCATGAGCAGCTTTGGCCTATAGCAAGATAAAGTGAACCCTCCTATGCAATTGTTGACAATTTTTTCAAAGAGGTAAAAACATAATCTTCCATTGCTCTCCATGTTAATTTTGGTTGTTAATAGTTGTATAAAAAATTGAGTATTTTTAAAATTTCATAATTTTTTTGATCAACTTCTTAAACAAAGGGCCAGATTACTGTCCTTCAGACTATAGGGGACCTGAGTCAGGCAAGTGGGAAGAGAAAATGTACTGGCATCAGTGGAAGTAAACAAGGCCCCCTGATATTAGGGGAGGAACTGTGCCCCATCATTGGTGTCATTGGGAGGAATAGTGCCCCATCTTTGATATTAGGAGAGGAATTGTGCCCCATCGTTGGTGTCATTGGGAGGAATAGTGCCCCCTTTTTGATATTAGGGGAGGAATTGTACCCCATCGTAGGTGTCATTGGGAGGAATAGTGCCCCATCTTTGATATTGGGGGAGGAATTGTGCCCCATCGTTGGTGTCATTGGGAGGAATAGTGACCCATCTTTGATATTAGGGAAGGAATTGTGTCCCATTGTTGGTGTCATTGGGTGGAATAGTACACCATCTTTGATATTAGGGGAGGAATAGTGCCCCAACGTTGGTGTCATAAGGAGGAATAGTGTATCATCCTCTGTGTCTTTGGGAGGAATTATGTCCCATTGTTGTTTTAAGTGGGTTGAATAGTGCCCAGAGGGTCAGATAAAGGCAAAGCAAAGGTCCTCATCCAGCCACCGGGCCATAATTTGGAGATCACTGTTCTGAAGCTTAGCCATTCTTATTGTACATAGCCCCATTCTAATTTTTTCTTCCATACACAGCACCCTTGTCTTTTGGAGTAATTGGGATTAAAATATGTTTGTCAGAATTCTTTACCTGCACTGGATACATTTTAAAAAATTAAGTCACGTCTAAGATATCTTTTTAGCAAACTGAACTAAGTTTTCTAATCTTTCACTTTTGAGATTTTTCATCTGTTTTAATAATTGAGTAGTCTGCTTCCTACCATCTCTACAACTCTGATGTTCTTTTTGTAATGTGTAGCCCAAAATTAAATGTGACCTTACAAGTGATTTATACAGAATACTAGTTAGCGGTGCATCTTCCTTTTTAAACATCTCAGGGTTTTGTTTGCTTTTTCAGCTGGCACTTCGAGTTGAGTGGTACTGCTTAGTTTATTGTAGACCAGTCTTCCCAAGTCCTTCTCTATCTTGGTTTCACCCAGCTATAGTTGAATCATTGTACAGTATATGGGTAGAGCTGATAAACAGAATGACAGAACTGGGCCCATGTTTGATCACTGTGATATAAAACTACTAATCCTACCTTATTTAGAACTTATTTTATTAACAACAACCCTTTGGAGAGTGCCAAATCTGGTGCAACTGTGCATGGTAGCCAATCGGCTTATAACTTCAGCTTGTTCAATTAAGCTTTGACAAAAAAACTGAAAGCTGATTGATTTCTATGCAGGGCTGCACCATATTTTGCACTCCAGTTTTAGTAAATCAACCCCATTAGCCAGCCATACATGGGTCGAATTCTGAAAGAATTTTCTTTAGAAAATCTTTTCTAAGAATTTTCGTTCGTTCAAATTTCGCACCTTTAGTGGGCCACAGAAACGGCCGTTATTCCTGCGATCATCAAATTTGAGTGATTAGGCATGTTGGAAATTTTTTGAAAAATGAATGAATTTCTAATCAATGATCTGAGAATCGTGCGAGAAATATAATTGAAAAAGAAATGAGCATGACCTGTGACCTGGAAAGAAAAGAAAATTCTTGGCCACGAAAATCCTTTTCTGCAGCAACATGTGAAATTGAAGGCTTGGTTGTTCGAATTCCAAAACCAATGGTGGCAACATCGAATTAGCAAATGCATGAAATTTCCAATTTTCTGAAGAAAATTTGTACGGAATTTGACCAAAGTATGGCCTGCATTTGTCTGCCTTCTTCAATTTATCTTATAAAAACTTAATTTTGTAGACAAGACCTACCTTGCATAAACTTAAGATAATTATTTTTAGTTAGAGGGTTCAATGCTATACTGTATATTCTTGTATGTCTTTTCTCAAAATACTTTCAAATAAATCTCACACAACAGCAGTTGGGCTTATTGGTCTTTACTGTTTAACCTCTTCATGCCGGTCGAATGCAAATGTGCAGCCTCCCGGCGTCTGGGCCTAGACGCAGAACGGCCGCACATTTGTGTTCTATTAAAAAAAACATATGTGCTGAGAGCGCGCACCCTGCGAGCTCCCTGCACATATGTCCAGTACTCACAGAAAGGTCCTGATCTCCTCTTTCGATCGGGGCATTTCCCGATTATGTGACCGTGACCCTAAACCCCGCCTCTCGGCTTCTGAAATCCTTAAAGGGCTGGGAGGCGCCGGCGCCAAGGGGTTAAGCTTTTTGCTCTAGGAAATAAAAATATAGCAGTATATCAACAGTTTAAAGCCAAATTAAACTCACTGAAACAACTACTTATTTTGTCCCTCCCCCTTTCCTCTTACACATATGCTAAGAAAATGTATTTATCATGCACCTTGCACCTTGTAGCAGTGCCTGATATGATGAGGAAGGTTCTTCTAACACCTCTGACATGGGGTCCCTGGTAGTGTAAATAGAAGGCGCAGGAGTGCAGATTGGCACGAGTGCCTGCAAGTCTTGCTAGCAGCAGAGCAGGTGTCCATGCTGACCAGGTGAAGTCGTCAGGGGTCTTCAGTAAGGCAGGCAGCCAGGCAGCGCACTGAAGTAGACAGGTACTGGCAACAGCGAGCAGATGAGACGGTTCTTGGTAGCATACTGTAGATCAGTAGGAACACTGGGGTGGTAGACAGGTACCGGTGATAGCAGGCAAAGTAGCAAAGTCAGGCAGGCCAGGTCATACACAGGCAGGATGGATCAGGTACAGGGGTGCAGGCAGAAGCGTGGTCAGGGTACAAGCCGGGTCTGGAACCGATCAGTGATGCAGAAGCCAATGTAGCAGATAGGAGCGGAGGTCAAAAGACAAGCCAATGTCAGTGCAGCCAGAGTTCAGAGGGTAGTCAGGACAAGCCGGGTCAGCAACTGGAATCAGGATACAGGATCATGGGGTCACAGGATACACAGGAAGCTGAAGACAAAGCAGCACTGATCCTGAGCACTGGCACAGTTTAAATAGCCTGTCTGGCACCAACATCTGTCACGAATACATGTGAGCATGATGACGTGCACGGGTACCTGTACCCAGTTTTTGTGTGCATGAGAAGGAACATGTATTAGTCTGTGAAGGTGCACAGAAGACCATCCAGAGGAGCCATCTCGTTTACTGGCATGCCCTTCCTGACAGTATTCTAGTTTTTACCATTTAGTGTCTTTTTTTTTTCTTTCCTGGTATCAACTGCCGGGCCCCACTGCCTACTGGGCTATCCCCGGAGGCAGTGGGTTACTAAGTTGCAACTGTGTACTTACAATTATATTTCTTGAGTTATGTAGAGGTCCTACAGTATCATATTTCTTCTTCTTCTTAGAGTTTATATACTTGTAACTTTTCAGATTTAAAGAAATTATGCTACTACTAAAAAAGCAAAAAACCAACAACCAGATAAACCTGCAGAACCCAAAATTTCTAGGATTGTCAGTTTCCTGCCATCAGCCATAAGCTGTAGCTCCTCCTGTTACCCACCATGTCACTATTGGACTCAGTAATGATGTAAAGGCCAGCAGAGCAAACCATTGAGCATTGTAGGGAATTGGGAATCTGACACTCCCAGAAGTGTCAGATTTTGCAGGAACTTTTAGTTGGTAGTTTCTCTTCGCTTTTGTAGCAATCAGTGGTGTAAGCAGCAGGGGAGGGGAGTATTCAATTACCTATTTGCAGGGAACAGTTTATTTATGCTATTTATGTTAGCAACAGAATCACTTTAATGCAGTTTACAAACTCTTGAGCAATGAGAGCAGAATTTGGGGCAGGATGGGACGGGTTGAGAAGTGAAGCAAATGTAGCAAAAGGGCCATGCAGATTAAATTTCTGGTGATGAGCATAGTTAAATAAGTAGAAATATTTGGAGCCCAAAAAAATTATAGATATAGGATTTTTATCCCAGAAAATCCATATTTAAGCCAGATTTTTCCTTAAATTCAGTCATTCATACAGCTCTTCATAGGATCTAGGATGATAGTTACACCTAAAATGAAGATTGGAGAATGAAAATATGAAACGTGTGAACAAACACAATATACTGAATTTATTAACAGTTAGGTCAGGGTAGACCATGTTAGAAGGGATGGAATGAAGAAAGTAAGACAGTTTGAGGATAGACCTCTTCTACGTATTTCAGAGATCATTGTTATAAAGAAGACAAGGAAGGAAATGTGATAAAATGTTGGAAGTCAGAAGGTTATGGCTGGAGAGTGTGAATGCCAGACTCTCACATCAAAAGTACAAGCCTTTGTTTATGGCCATTAACCCAACTGATTCATATTTAGGAATAAATGTCTCCTGCTCATTAAAGAAGAACCCATCAGTCCTGGAGTAAAGGGATCAACAGAAACAGATGTATCTCTGACAAGTTGCAGTGCATGTTCAGATCCTCCTGTGTTGCCAGTTGCAATGGTGCAATCTATACTAGAAGGTAAAGAGAGTTGCAGCCCACCACAGCCCTCAGGATCTCAGCAACTGGAGGGACGAGGACAAAGGAATCCACTGGAGAGGTCAGTGGCATCATAACACTTAGAATGTACTTTTATCCTCTAAGTTCAGTCCATATACTGTATACAGTTACTTAAATGGAATCATTGGTTAGATTTTATATGCTCAGAGGAGGTAATGTACTTCATTGAACCCAATAGCCATGTTAAAAAGGTGAGCTTATAGTTACAGCGCATACAAATTCAGGGCCTCTTTTGCATCAGGTTGATAAAAGTGATAGAAGCATTTGATCCAAACAGTTTTAAGGTGCACTTTCGGGATCAATCTGAATTGAGTAATAATCATAGAGGAATAGTGCTGCAGCAAATGTTTTATTTACTTTAGACCTAGGTTAATCAGAACTTTAAAAGTCAGTAGTCTAGTCTTGAAATACAGTAGATTGTCTCTTTATAAGCAGCCAGGTGGCGGATTGCCACACTCGTGGCCATATGACCCCCAACACATAACACGGACCTTCCAGCCAATGTGACTTTTTGCCAAATGACTCTTCCTGATGTGTGATTGGTGTGTGGACACCAACCCCCAATCCACCCACCTGGCTGTGCCCTTTGCCCCCTCATTCCCAGGGGTTCCAGATGCTGACCCACCTTTTTCAGGCCCAACAGCCAATGGACACCAGTGGAGCTCAGTCTCACTAAATACTGAGATGCAGGCCAACTGAATGCGCTCCAAGTTCATAGTATAAAGTAATGTCTTTAGTAAACGTAGTGCTACCAGATACAATCAGTATATTCAAGGCACAGCTCTTCACCTAATGGCTGGAGAACGGATTCTGTCAATAGCCATCTATTTGAAGTTGGCAAGCATGGGGAAGATGACTGCACTTGGGCTGAGGTCCATAGACTGCTTTACCTCTCTCTCCTTCTATCCCAAGGGGACTTAGCAAAATCCTGAATGTCCCATATGTGAGTCCAGGCCAAGCTTCCTTCTCCAAAGGGGAAAGAAGGACAAGTTCTTCTGTTCTCCTTTTTCCTTCCTCCTTCCAGGCCCAACTGAACTCCCTATCCCCAGTACTACACACATATTGGGACTCCCTTCCTCTCTTTCTTCCAAGGGAGGGATTCCACCTAACTGGGAACTCCACTTCCACTTTCCTACAAGCCAATGGAGAAAGGGAAAGATATGTTGAGAGTATCCCTGAGGTGAATCAATTAAATATTAATATAAATACTGAAGCGTTTGCTTTCCTTTGAAATAACTGCTGCTTCAGGCTCTCATCAGTGGTAGCAACATCTCAGAAGGCCTAGGCTCTTGGTCACATGATCTTAGTGTTCCTAAGCTTTCAAACACATGGCCAGTGGTGAAGAGGGCCCTGAAACATGTAAGTATCTCAGTCTTTCTGTAACTCTTTGTTTATCCATCCAAAGAAGGCTGTTAACATGGCTTTGGTAAATGTTATCTATAGATTCACTTTTATGTGATATATTGCATTCCTGCTGTATTTTACTAATTTATTGTATTTTATTAATTTATTTTACTAATGTGATTTGATTGTGATCATTTTTTCAGACAAGAACTTCCAGACACTTTGGATAATACTGATGTCAGTTTGGAGGGACTTCAGATGCTGCTAAGAAGTCAGCAATATAACTTGGATTCAGCTGCTGTGCTGGATGTGAGTATTTCTTGGTCTCCAGGGAACACACCCAGAGAAGCTTACATAGATGGCAACAGGATATTTTTCCAGGAGGAAGTTCAGACATGTCCACTCACATCACATCATTAGGCATACTCCCCCCCCCCCCATTTAATTAGAAGGTTCTGCCCTTGATCTTAATACATTATGCTGAAAATGTAACACTGGCCATACACTACATAGTACATAGTTGGTAAGGTTGAATTAAGACGCCTGATCATCCAGTTCAACCTGTATGGGTGTGGGTGTGAATGTCTATGTAAATACCATTTTCCATAACCCTGTGTGTTGCATTCGCTAAGATGCCCATCTTTTTCAGGTTTTCAGTGCTGGCCTGTGTGTGAGTGAATGGAGTATTCCAGCCATGGACACCAGTCTGTCACCGGTGAGAACCTTTACTATATTAACATATTTGATGATAGAGAAGCCTCAAAATAATTTCTTTAGAAAATCCTAGTGTAATTCTTTAACTGAATCTATTGGTAGACTCCAGGTTTTACAGTGTAACCCCAATCTGTTTTTTGGACAGAAAGGAGAAAGTTAGAATCTTTGCCAGTGTTGCAATGTCTGTCAGAGAGACCCTTGCCTCACTTACTATCACAGTAACTACCTTCACTGGGACAAGAAGTGAGATAAATTATTATTATACAGGATTTATATAGCGCTAGCAGTTTACGCAGTGCTTTAAAAAATGAAGGCAGACACTTCAGTTACAATACAATTTGGTACAAGAGGAATCAGAGGGCCCTGCCCGTTAGAGCTTACAATCTAAGAGATCCCCTCAATGGGGACACAGAACGCACAACAATCCAATAGCAGTTCTTTCTTTTCCCCAAAACAATAAAATAGCATTTTTATTGCTGTCTGTAACACAAATGGAGAGATTTCTTCTTATTTTCTCATAGTGACCACTGTCACTGGTACAGGAGGGAAAAGATATCCTACCCATTGAGGACATAGCCAGCAATAAAAACTTGACAAGAGGTTGAAAGTAGAGATGAGTGAATTTTTGAAAAGTTCACTTTGTTATGGTTTGGTCAAACTTTTATAAATTTAGCGAATCTTCTACATTTGGAATTTCAGAACCAGAAGTCCAGTTGAAGTGAATGGGAATATGAACCAGGCTCCAGAAAGTTGTGTTACAGAGAAACAAATCATGCAAAAATGTCCAGAGTGATTTGGGAAGCTCCTGGTAGCCATGTCTGGTTAGATGATGAGGCCAAATAACTTCCACCAAAGATACTAATATAGAAAGGCTGGGACTGGGTGGCACTAGTAGTCAGGTTAACGGTACTCAGGCAGATGCTGAAGCTGATATTAGACAGAAACAACTGTTGAAGCAGTCTTTGGTCCCTTTTTCCCAGAAACATTTAGGAAATCCAAGCCATCAAAACTTACACAGAAATATGGATTTAGCCATCTGAATCTGTTATTTTTGGTGCAAATTTATCATCCAACATTCAGGAATAAAGTGACAATAAATTGTATCCTTACTCACCAAAAATAATCATCATACACCCATTACTTAAAGAATATGTCAACCCAGCATTTCATATTCCCGACTTGTGCCTGCTGTACCATGTATTTGTATGAAAAATTATAATATTCTCTTTCTATTGCTTCCTTTGTGTGAAATCCCTGGTGTTCCTGTCAGTCCCTCTGATTTCCTATTAAAAACGGACCACACTAGGCATAAAAGTACAGAGTGGTCAGTTCTCTAGCTGTGCTGGGAACTCAGTGTGCTCTCTTCCAGTGCTCAGACTTGTGCTTACACATCCCCCCTGCACAGCCTTTCTCTGGTAAGACCAGTGTGCTGCTGTTTCTCAGCTCTTTATGCAGCTGAGAACAGAGGGAATGTGATCACTTATAGAAAAATGAACAAAGGTATTTATAATGAATATTTATATCTATACACAAATGTTTTGACTTTTATTTTTATTGCGAACTGAATGGGTTGTTTTACAAGGTGAGTGTTTACATACACTATAATGGTCCTGCAATCAGTTTTAATGAAATCGTTTTTACTGTGTTTTCTGCTCCTTTTAACATCTTCTGTGAGCTCCTGAAACCTTCTGTTTCCCCCTCACTTCTATTTGTGTGGAACAAGCAGTGCACATGACTGCTCTATGCACAATACAAATCCCATGGTACATAGTCCATCAGAGCAAGAGAGGGTGGCTATATTTCTACATATACTGAGACCATGGAAAATAGATTGTAGCCACCCTATAATAGGAAGTCGGATGATAGGAGCAAAAAAAGACCATAAAAAAAAGGAATTTGGTGATTTGAAGGAGGCTGAGGGCAATAGAATGTACTTTTTAAAATTAGGAATACATATTTGAACAAATTTCTTCCTTTTTAAACCAGAATTTAGAGTTATTTTAAGCCTTCTTTAGCCTGGGTTCATATTTCTGCGGTGCGACATATCGCATGTGATTCGCACAGGAGCCGCAATACATTTTGCATGGCTCAAATCGCACCGCATCCGCACCAAAAAAGTGCAGGGCCCTTTTTTTGGTCTGCACTAGAATCGGATCACATGGGTATTCACACCAATGCGATCCGATTATGCACATCGCACCGCGTTTTGCGAACCGATTTCGGGGTGTTGTTAAGTTAGCATACACCCTGCATGAACGGGGTGCGATTGTGATGCAGTGTGGAATTCGCACAGAAACCGATAGCGAGTTCCGCACCACAGTGTGAACCAGGGCTTACCCTACTGAAAAACAAAAATTGCCTAGAGCCACAACTTTAAACATACTCTCTAGTCATTCCCATAATATTCATTCTGTTCACTGTGATCTTTATTTACCATCTACACCCAATACAGCTGTGGGCAATATAGCATCTGTCTGCAACCTGTCAGTTGACATGAAGATCATTTCAGTAACATTTGTATAGATATTGTATATTTAGATATTGCTTCTGCTCAAAAATAACAGCTTATTTAGTAGATAAAAATATTCAATTTCTGATTGGTTGCTATAGATTTGTGTATTTTGCACATTCTTTGCACAGCAATATTGGATACAATGTACTAGGGTGTATACTTTAATGGCTTTCCTTTCAATGAGCTTGCAAACTTACATTTTTATTTTAGATGCAACAGCTCTCAGTGGATCTGGAGAAGAATGTAGCAGAGATGCCATCTAAAGGGTTAAACCAACAATTTAACTCTCCCTGCGCAGGTATCTGCAGTTATTATTTTGTGTGTTTAACAATCACCTTTCTCGAAGACCAGGGGTCACCAAACTATGGCCCATGGGCCACGTCTGGCTATGTAACCGATTTTATCCAATCTACAGCTAGACCTAATGGTATATCCTTAATGTGCAAAACATTAAGGGTTGAGGTCAACAGAGTCTACCTATAGTCTACACATCGGCCCCCTTATGTAAGGGTAACAGGGAATTCTGATGTAAGGGGGACGCTGATGGAGACCCTGATGTAAGGGGTAATATGATGGAGACCCTAATGTAATGGAGAATCTGATGTAGCCCCTGATGTAAGGATGAATCTGATGGAGACCCTGAAGTAATGGGGAATCTGATGGAGACCCTGATATATAGGGAACTCTGATGGAGACCCTGATGTAAGGGGAATCTGATGGAGACCCTAATGTAACGGGGAATCTGATGGAGACCCTGATGTAAGGGGAATCTGATGGAGACCCTAATGTAACGGGGAATCTGATGGAGACCCTGATGTAACGGGGAATCTGATGGAGACCCTGATGTAAGGGGAATCTGATGGAGACCCTAATGTAATGGAGAATCTGATGTAGCCCCTGATGTAAGGATGAATCTGATGGAGACCCTGATGTTATGGGGAATCTGATGTAGACCCTGATGTAAGGATGAATCTGATGGAGACCCTGAAGTAATGGGGAATCTGATGGAGACCCTGATATAAAGGGAACTCTGATGGAGACCCTGATGTAAGGGGAATCTGATGGAGACCCTAATGTAACGGGGAATCTGATGGAGACCCTGATGTAAGGGGAATCTGATGGAGACCCTAATGTAACGGGGAATCTGATGGAGACCCTGATGTAACGGGGAATCTGATGGAGACCCTGATGTAAGGGGAATCTGATGGAGACCCTAATGTAACGGGGAATCTCATGGAGACCCTAATGTAACAGGGAATCTGATGGAGACCCTGATGTAAAGTCAACTCTGATGGAGACCCTGATGTAACGGGGAATCTGATGTAGACCCTGATGTAACGGGGAATCTGAAGGAGACCCTGATGTAACGGGGAATCTGAAGGAGACCCTGATGTAAGGAAGAATCTGATATAGACCCTAATGAAAAAGGGAACTCTGATGGAGACCCTGATGTAAGGGGGAATCTGATAGGAATCCAGATGTAAATAAGTTTTTGATAGGGACTCTTATGTAAGGTAGAAAATTATTGGGGCTCTGATGTAAGGAGGACTCTGATGGAGACCTTGATGTAAGGGCTGACTGATTGGAAAGCTGGAGATTTTGTTTTGCCTATGAATATTTGTAAAATATACGTTCTGGCCATTGCACTGAAAAGTTTGGAGACTCTTGCCAAATACTATAATTATTGACTTCTGAAAAATATTTTTTCACATGCATACAGTGGATAGAAAAAGTCTACACACCCCTGTTAAAATGTCTGGTTTCTGTGATGTAAAAAAATGAGACAAAGATAAATCATTTCAGAACTTTTTCCACCTGTGATCTATAAACTGTACAACTCAATTGAAAAACAAACTGAAATCTTTTAGGTGGAGGGAAGTAAAAATAAAAAACTAAAATAATATGGTTGCATAAGTGTGCACACCCTTAAACTAATACTCTGTTGAAACACCTTTTGATTTTATTCTAGCACTCAGTCCTTTTGGATATGAGTCTATCAGCATGGCACATCTTGAATTGGCAATATTTGCCCACTCTTCCTTGCAAAAACACTCCAAATCTGTCATGGCCCTCTTCAGACCACCCCACAGATTTTCAATCAGATTCAGGTCTGGGCTCTGGCTGGGCCATTCCAAAACTTTAATCTTCTGGTGAAGCCATTTCTTTGTTGATTTGGATGTATGCTTTGGGTTGTTGTCATGCTGAAAGATGAAGTTCCTCTTCATGTTCAGCTTTCTAGCAGAAGACTGAAGGTTTTGTGCCAACATTGACTGGTATTTGGAAGTGTTCTTAATTCCCTCTACCTTGACTAAGGCCCCAGTTCCAGCTGAAGAAAAACAGCCCCAAAGCATGATGCTGCCACCACCATGCTTCACTGGAGGTATGGTGTTTTTTTGGTGATGTGCAGTGTTTTTGCGCCAGACATATCTTTTGGAATTATGGCCAAAAAGTTCAACCTTGGTTTCATCAGACCATAACACATTTTCCCACATGCTTTTGGGAGACTTCAGATGTGTTTTTGCAAAATTTAGCTGGGCTTGGATGTTTTTCTTTGTAAGAAAAGGCTTCCGTCTTGCCACTCTACCCCAATGCCCAGACATATGAAGAATATGGGAGATTGTTGTCACATGTACCTCACAGCCAGTACTTGCCAGATATTCCTGCAGCTCCTTTAATGTTGCTGTAGGCCTCTTGGCAGCCTCCCAGACCAATGAGATCCCTCTGATGCTTTGGAATCTCTCTGCGGACCATGGCTTTAGCTGGTGGATGCGTCTAAGAAAATGTCAGGAAAGACCTACTAGAACAGCCAAACTTTATTTGGGGTTAATCAGAGGCACTTTAAATGATGGCAGGTGTCTACTGACTCTTATTTAACATGATTTTGAAACACAGCTACATCCCCAGTTATAAGAGGGTGTGTACATTTATGCAACCACATTATTTTAGTTTTTTTTGTTTAAACCCCCTCCCCAAAAAAATTTCCGTTTGTTTTTCAATTGAGTTGTACAGTTTATAGGTCACATTTAAAGGTGGAAAAAGTTCTGAAATATTTTATCTTTGTCTAATTTTTTTACATCACAGAAGCCTGCCATTTTAACAGGGGTGTGCAGACTTTTTATATCAACTGTAAATAAAAAAATAAGGGGTAGCCTGAGCCGTGTAGCAAAGTGGTATCAGCAATGACATTTAGACTATCGAGAATACAGGAACAAGGTAAAAGAAACAAATAATGATGGAATATGATCTAAAAGAGTTTTAAAGCGGAGCTCCACCCAAAAGGGGAAGTTCTGCTTTAAGCCTTTGTCCCCTGCTCTCCGTTAAGGATTGGCACCTTTGGGGAGCGGTTACCCAAATTTGACAGGCACCCGCTCCCACTTCCACTGCGATCGCCTAGGTGGTGGGCAACCTTTTTTTTCAACTGAGCCAAATCTCGCCAAAATAACGATTTAAATATATTTTGAGAGCCACATTTTTAAAACTGAAAATACATAGGATGGTACACTGTTTTTAGTTTCAATAAGTTTTTATAGTAATTCATCCCCCATATAGTAATTCATCCCCCATATAGTAATTCATCCCCCATAGTAATTCATCCCCCATATAGTAATTCATCCCCCATATAGTAATTCATCCCCCATAGTAATTCATCCCCCATATAGTAATTCATCCCCCATATAGTAATTCATCCCCATATAGTAATTCATCCCCCATATAGTAATTCATCCCCCATATAGTAATTCATCCCCCCATAGTAATTCATCCCCCATAGTAATTCATCCCCCATAGCAATTCATCCCCCATAGTAATTCATCCCTCATATAGTAATTCATCCCCCATAGTAATTCATCCCCCATAGTAATTCATCCCCCATATAGTAATTCATCCCCCATAGTAATTCATCCCCCATATAGTAATTCATCCCCCATATAGTAATTCATCCCCCCTATAGTAATTCATCCCCCATAGTAATTCATCCCCCATATAGTAATTCATCCCCCCTATAGTAATTCATCCCCCCTATAGTAATTCATCCCCCATATAGTAATTCATCCCCCATATAGTAATTCATCCCCCCTATAGTAATTCATCCCCCATAGTAATTCATCCCCCATATAGTAATTCATCCCCCATAGTAATTCATCCCCCATATAGTAATTCATCCCCCATAGTAATTCATCCCCCATATAGTAATTCATCCCCCATAGTAATTCATCCCCCCTATAGTAATTCATCCCCCATAGTAATTCATCCCCCCTATAGTAATTCATCCCCCCTATAGTAATTCATCCCCCATATAGTAATTCATCCCCCATAGTTATTCATCCCCCATATAGTAATTCATCCCCCCATATAGTAATTCATCCCCATATAGTAATTCATCCCCCATAGTAATTCATCCCCCCTATAGTAATTCATCCCCCCTATAGTAATTCATCCCTCATATAGTAGTAGTAAGTAAGTAGCAAGTAGTAAGCCAAGTCCCCCCTGTGTCAAGTCACTTACCTTTGCTCCGCGCGTTCCTCTCGCCGTATTCCCGCGCCGTTCTGGTCTTCAGGGCGGACTGTGAGAGGAGCCCAGCTCCTCTCACGTTCGTCACGCTGCCCCGCCTACACACATCCTGACAGCCAATCACTGGCTATCAGGATGTGAGTGGCAGTGAGACTGGCCAATCATTGCATTTGAGCGCGCTGCCCTGGCTGTTTTTTTTTTTGGATCACGCTGCAGAGTCCCTGCCGCCCGAGAGGAGGGAGGGGAGCGGGCGCCTGGCACACAAGAGCCGCATTAAAGCATGTAAAGAGCCGCATGTGACTCGCGAGCCGCGGCTTGCCGACCACTGGCCTAGGCAATCAGAAGTGGAAGTTGTCCTCCCTCCCCGTAGTCTTCTGGGACACGTGACAGGTCCCAGAAAACTACGCAGTGGGCCCCCCGGCTGTGAAACCGCAAACTGTCATAGTCGGATGCCCACACGGAAGATGCTGGTGTCCGGAAGAGAAGACGGCCAGTGAAACCAGCTGTGGTGAGGACACCACTGGACCGAGGGACAGGTGTCTGTATTTTAAAACTCAGCAGCTACAGTTTTTGTAGCTGCTGACTTTTATTTTATTTTTTTCAGGTGGAACTCCGCTTTAAGGATAAATCTGGGAAATCGCTGGGCATGTGCTTTAAAGCTAACGTTTAGCTGAAAAAAAAAGTTCTCTATAGTTTTAGGGCTTTAGTGACCCATATTGTGCTGGCAGCTAGATCCTGTAGAAATCCTCTCTGTGGGGATGCCCCATCTTCTTCCTGCTACTGAACCTCCGGGGCTGTGGGGTTCTGAGTCTTCCGTGAAGCTGCAGTGAATGAGCTCCTGGCGGGCACCACCCCCATCTCCCTCCTTCTCCATTGGGAAATGTTGTTTCATAGTGCGCACTGCACATAGCACAATCTAAATGGGGAGAGTTACTGGATTCTCTCCGATATTCAGAGATCATGTTGCATGCAGTGTACACTATGAAACAACTTTTCTCAGTGGAGGAGGGGAGAAGAGGGGTGGGTCCCCATCAAGAGTTTGCTCAATGTGGCGTCCTAGAAGAATTTTTGCTATTAACCCCTACAGTGCAGGGAGTTCAGCAGCAGGAAGAGGACAGGACATCCCTGCACAGAGGATTTCCATCGGATCCAGCTGCCTGCATGACATGGGATATACTTCATTACAAGCAAGTCCAGTCACTAAAACTACAGAGATTTTTTTCTTTCAGCTAAACTTCAGCTTTAAGCAGCTGTTGCTTCAAGCAAGAATCTTTCAGCACTAGAAACTATTGAGCACCTAAAGGTTTGCCATATTATCAGTAACTTAAAACATTTCCTTATCTCTAAAGCAGTCTTAACTTTTCCCTATCCGCACCCATAACACATAAACTTTAAGACACAACTGCTTCCGCCTGGTATGTTAAGTAGACATTTGCGATTTGTTTTGTTATAAATCGAAATTCAGACAAATTTTTTGTTATTCAAAGATTCTGATGTATCCGAATTTTTGAATCCAAATAGTAACGAATTTGAATGAATTATAAATAAATTTTAATGAAACAAATTATTGGAAAATTAATCTAAATTTGATTTTAAAAATGAATTTGAATTCGAAAATAAATTAGAACTGAAAACATATTGCAATAAATACAGTAAGGCATAAAAGTGAAATAAGATGATGATTCCTACTTAGGCTGCTGAATAGAATAGAATAGAATAAAACATAACAGAAAATAAAAGAATATAAATTAATAGTATAATATAAACCAAAATACATTAGAATAAAAACTAAAGAAATAGAGCAGGGGTGTCCATACTATGACCCTCCAGGTGTTGAGGAACTGCAAATCCCATGAGGCCTTGCAAGACTCTGAAATCCACAGGCAAGACACCCAGAGGCAGAGGCATGATGGGACTTGTAATACTTCAACAGCTGGAGGGCCATAGTTTGGACACCCCTTGAATAGAGGAACTGAATGCATTCTCTCTTGAGAAGAGGAGATTAAGGGGGTTGTATGATCAACATGTATAAATATATCAGTGGTTCATATAGTGAACTCTGGAGTAGAGTTATTCACCTAGAGGTCATCACAGAGGACAAGGGGGCACTCTTTACGTCTGGAGGAAAACAGATTTAATCTCCAAATATGGAAAGGTTTCTTCACAGTAAGAGCAGTGAAAATGTGGAATAGACTCTCTCAAGAGTTGGTTCTGTCCAGCTCAGTAAATTGCTTTAAAAAAGTACTGGATTCTTTCTTGGATACACAGAATATAACTGGATACTAACATTTATAGGTAAAGTTGATCTGAGGAATATCCAATTGCCTCTCGGGGTGTCAGGAAGTAATTTTGTTCCCTGCAGGAGCAAATTGAATCATGCTTTGCTGGTGTTTTTTTTGCCTTCCTCTGGATCAGTTATGGGTATAGGATTATAACTTTTTTATTTTTTTGGTGAACTGGGTTGACTTTTGTCTTTTTTCAGCCAAACTAACTAAGTAACTATGTAATGGAAAATAAAAATGGAAACTTATTGCAATAATTAGTACAGAATAGAATAAAATAGAATAGAATAGAATAGAATAGAAAATAATAGCATATAATAGGATTAAACAGAATATAATAGGAAATAAAGGAATAGAATAGAAAGTAAAAACATAAAATAAAAAATCAATTAGAATAGAATAAAATAGAATGAATATAGCTGTCTTCTGAAATTTTGAAATAATTAGAATTTTAAATCATTTTGAAAATAATGAATATCCAAAATTAATCTGAATATATGAAACGAATTTGGAAAACAAATTACCTATTATTATTATTAACAAAATATAGTATTATTAACTTAACAAATGAATCTGAAACAAAACAAATGTTTGCATTGGGCACGTCTCTAATGCTAAGGATCATTGTTTTTAGCCTCTAGCTTTATAGTATTAAAATAGAGGCGTTAGCGTTGAGGCATTGGATTGATATTTGGTGGATGTAGTTTTACAACTATCCCCATGTTATAGTACTACTCTAATTGTATTTATTTATTATTTTAGGTACTTATATAGCGCTGTCAATTTATGCAGCGCTTTACATAATTGTTGATCCAGGGAATATCCAATTGCCTCTTGGGGGATCAGGAGAGAATTTTTTCCCCAGCAGGAGCAAATTGTATCACGCTTTGCTGTGTTTTTTTTTGCCTTCCTCTGGATCAACTGTGGGTTTAGGATTAGAACTTTTTTTTTTTCTATGGTTGAACTGGATGGACTTTTTGTCTTTTTTCAGTCAGACTAACTATGTAACTATGTATGTAGGTATATTAGTTTGTAATGCGAGGTGGTTGTTATAGCACTGTGGGTCTTATCTGAAATGTATTGGATTTGAGATTTCTTCAATCATCTGAGTGTTCTTCTAGCAATTCATATACGATAATACTTTTCTTAAACTTGTTGTCTGCTCTTGTCTTTTCAGGAAAAGAAACAGAGCTTGAGAACACCGTCCCTTTCCTGACAGAAGAGATGGTCAATTTATCAAGGTCCTCATCCCTTTTTGGTCCTGATGACACCGTGGTGTCTTACCTCTCCGGTGGGGTAATTCCAGGAGACACTGCCCTTAACCTGCACCCAGCAGAGGATAGAAACGAGTGACCTTCATATCTAACTATATGTTATAAATAAGAGTGCCTTTATACAGGACCACTGTATGTTTCAAGATTGAAAATGAACCTCCTGCACTGTATAGCTAGACAAAGAGGTTTTCCATACAGACGTTTTCTTTTCTCGCTGTTTGTCAGACGTGGCTTATGCCAATCAATAATATATGTTTCTCCACTTTTTGCTGCTTATCCACTCCTGTTAGAACATTTTCTGCCAGTTACCACCAATGTGAGTTTTCCCGAACTGGCTGCTTGGAACAAGGTTACCAGATAACCAGGTTAAACTCATAATTTGATAGTCTGCCTGCTTGTTATATCATATAAGGCAGGAAACCAAGATGTACCTGGAAAGACTGGAAACACTAACATAAAAACGAGAAAAGAAGAAAAACTAATATTTCATGGAGAAATAGGCTGATTTTAAAGCAGAAAAATGAAAGTGTATCAAAAACAAAATCTTAAAGCGGAGTACCACCCAAAAGTGGAAGTTCTGCTTTTCTGCTCCCCCCCCCTGCTGTCTGCTGCCACAATTGGCACCTTTTGGGGGGGATTGGGGAGCGGGCATCTGGTTGTGACAGTGGCCGCAGCAAACTGAGCTGGAGGTTCAGCTCCCTCAAAGCCCTCTGGGACACTTCACAGGTCCCAGAGGACTGCAGCCCATTGACAAAGTGCAGTGCTCTTTGTGCATGTGCAGTAGGAAACCGGCTGTTAAGCCACAAGGCTTCAAGGGCACTTTCCCTTAATCAAGATGGTGGGGCCAGCACCCAACAATCAATTGAAGAATCGGTTTGGGATGAGGACACTGCTGGATCCCAGGACAGGTAAGTAACCTGACATTAAAAGTTAGCAGCTACAGTATTTGTAGCTGCTGACTTTTAATTTTTTTTTTTGGGTCGGGGAGCGGAACTCCGATTTTATATATGGCAGCTTACCTGTAGAAGAGGTGGCTAAATTCATTTTTCACAAACATATTTTTTTATGATAGCCATTTAAAGACAGTACATAGAGGGCTGAGACAAGGGGTGGGCAGGAGGGACAGCTGCCCTGGGCACAGCAGGGCAAGGGGCAGAGAATGAACACAGGGTGGTACACCTGTTTTACAACATTCATTAGCAGTGGTGGCGGGCTTGCCCTGGGTGCAGGATAAACCTATCCTGGTACTGAGTATAAGAGAAACAGTCAAAGTATTCATAATGGTTACATAAACACAGTTGAATTTGTTTTTTCTTCAGGCTTTATTTTCACCTAGTGATCCTGCCACATTTCCTAGGGTGACAACATTAACTCATTGTACTGTATCTATGGAAGAACCTTAGGACTGGATGTGTGTTAGGGCTACAAACCTCGCCCTCTTCCTATCCCTATAACATGGAGATGTTTACTGCAGAGTGCTGGATTTCAGGAACTTATTGAAAAAAAATCATAAAATGCTTTCTCTGGTATAGTTAATAGACCAAAAGGGATCAAATAAGAGAAGAGCACTAAGAACGAGCAAACACAAATGCTCCTGCACTTGGGGATGGACTCAATGTAGGCTAGAACCACATGAATGTCCTGGAATATGCACACCTTGCTGCCCTCAAAAGACCGGGGAAATCCAAATATATTGAATGAAGGAAGGACAAACAGAGGGCACACGGGCCTAGTGCATTACCATAAAAAATGTTTAATAAGAAATAAAAATTGGTGTTGTACTCACAAACGACAGTAAAGTCAAAGGCACATCATAAAAGAACAGCTTGGTCAAAACCGCGCTACGTGACTGACCGCAATATGGAATGTAGACATCCAATAGGCTGACGTGTTTCGAGGACTTGCCTCTTCCTCAGAGCCAGAGACATAGCTAGGATATTTTACTCGAACGGCCACCTCATGACACCCCCCCGCTTCATATGGTCCCTGTAGACACCCCCCCATCCCAATCACATTGCCCCCCCCTTCATCCATGGCACTGCTCACCCGGCTCGGCTCTCCCCTCGTCCCCTCCGGCACATGCCCGGCTCACTGCCCTCCTCTCCACTCCTCTCCCGGCCGGCTCCTCTCTCCTCTCATAACTCACTATGGATGGCTGACGTATCAGATGACATGTCTGCTGCAGATCTTGTGACCTCATTTTGGCGCCTCTGTACCTTGGCGCCCGGGTAAATATGTACCCCCCTGCCCCCCCCCTAGCTACACCTCTGCTGAGAGACCAAGTGCCTTTGACTTTACTGCCATTTTGAGTACAACACCAACTTTTATTTCTTATTAAACATTTTTTATGGTAATGCACTAGGCCCGAACGCCCTCTCTTTGTTCTTCCTCCAAGAGAAGATCACTGTAAGGGTTTACATACACTTTAAGCAATGTACAGCTGCATGAGTACACGAGAAAATACTAGCTGAGTGTGGACAACCTCTTTACATACAAACACCTATCATATTAACAGTATATTGTATTCCTGTTTTATATACAAATCCAAATTGGGCTGGGACTAAGGAGCCACCAGTATATCCAGTCTTAAAAGCCTACCACTGAAATGACAATATTTTTTACAATAGTGGTCCTTTAAGACCCACTTTTGCCATTAGTTGACTGATGGATCCACTGGACTCCAGGCTTAACACCAGCTATAGGAAAAAGATCTGCTAAGCCAAGATGATTTAACTTATACCAAATGTTATACATTGTCGGAGGTTCATTTTCAGCAGGGGAGGGGTGGATTCTGGGTGTGCACCACAAACACGTCCAGGTTTGAATGTATGAAAAGAACGGGATTCAGGAAACATTTAAAACAACACAACAACATCCTTTGTTCAAAAATATAGCATGAAAATGTTGGACCTCTTTCAGTGCCATTAATGTTTTGCACACAAATAATATGTTTCTTGTGGCTCTGAAAGAGACTAGGCTATAATCAGAATTAATTTATACTGTTTAACTGATCCCGTGAGACCCTACCTCTACTTTCCTATGTCCTGGCAAGGAAAGTAGGGGGGTTCCACTGAATGTAATGAGTTACCTGCCGTGAGCCGCTAAGGATTCTGGGAAATGCTGGTAATTTTTTTTTGTAGCTTTGAACATAAAAGTCGGTTATAATTTTTTTTTTCTAACAAAGTTGAGCTTTGTTCTTTTTATATGCATATATATATTTAGACAATCATGTGTACATATATAAGTATATATCTACACAACAACGTGGACATTTACACATATCCAGGATCTTAGCACTTGTGTTTAGTATTTATAAGGTTATAACTATATATGGATCTTTGCCTTCTTGCAGTATTAGAATCTTTTCCTATATTACTAAGATTGATTGTAAATTGATGGTATTCTATATGTTAACCCCTTCAATATCAGAGCATTGTCATTTTCTCCCCTGCTTACGGCTTCTAGGTCAGGGCTTCCTCCACTGGTTCTCTGACTTTGACACCTGTAGTACAAATCACCAGGGTTTATCTATGTGTCTAATAGGCATATTTTTTAATTCTGCTGCTAAACTTGTGGGATAAACAACCAAAATGGAAGACATAATACAGGCTTATTTATTAAGGGAAATGTAGTAGGTAGTGATGTGCAAATGGCAGTAACCAATCAGATCTTACTGAGATTAGTAAAAGATTGATTCTGATTGGTTGCTGTGGATTACTGTGGAATATTAATTAAGCCTGCATGTGCCATTCAACTATAGTATACATATAGTAAGTATGACTTTTCTTCTTCCACATTGTATACAAGGCTCTGAAGGTTTTATTTAAAAACTAAAATCAGAGATGAAACATACGCGGAGCTGTTTTATCTGCCAAAAAAATTGCATTTCTGTCCATCCTGCCCTGAGATGTACACAGCTTTGCCATACAGCATAGCCCTCTTTGTTAGGAGAGGGGACTCAATTCCTCTCTGCTGCAATTTTGCTTTCACCTATAGGTTCTGCCTCCAACCTGGGACTGGGCAGTGAAAAGAGAAGTAGCACAACGGTTAGCTTATTTCTCTGTTACTCTGCTGTCATCTTCTGTCCGTATGCTTTTTGCACTGCAGAGCACCTGATTGGCTCCTTGTGCTGCTTCTCCCTCCCCCTTTCTGGCTTTGATGTACAGACTGTACCGTAGACTGCAAATCAGGTCAAATTCAGATTCTTGCTTGAATTTAATTTTTAAAAGTACAGTGCAATAAATAGAGTATTGATGATTAGAGAGCTTAATTACGGTAATTTATGCAATTTATATCTGCCTGGAGTTCAGCTTTAGTCATCATGGCAAATATGTGCTGCAACCTGTTCAACATTACAGAAATCCGATACTTTATTTACTTAAGGCGCTATGTCAGAATCCAATGTCTATTTGGTTTCTCAGCACTAAAGCTCTTTATTTTTAATTTTTCTTAAACACCTGTACATATTTCTTCATTTGCTGCTTAGGGATCTTTGAGAGAAAAGTGTAATTGCACTAATGGAAAATAGCTGCTAAGATTGTAAATCTAATAGTGAAAAAAAACAAGAACCAACATATGGTTGTCGGAATTACCAAGCAATAGGTCAAGAGAGCAACCCTATTGGCTTGGACCTCCTAGAGTCCTATACTAGACCAGGGGTCTCCACACAAAAGGCCATGGTCCACATCTGGCCTTCTACAAGATGTTATCTGGCCCACAGCTAGGGTCAGTGGCATATCCTTAATATGCACAGATTACATATTAGGGTCAGCAGAGTCTCTGCTTCAACCAACTTCCCCTCTGCATCTCAGGTTCCTACCTACTCCACTGTCATAATCCCCATCCTTGGTTGATAGCTACCAATGAAGTGATTTCCCCAGCATTCACAGTATTGCAAATAAGAATGATGAGGATTAATAATTGTGATCATTAGTGTTGTTGTTGAAACAGGAATGTGCTGGTGGGTATAAAACTCAAACTCCTCCAATTCAAACGAATTTCCACAATAACTTGTTTCTTTCCAGAAAATAGCATTTATTGGATCCCATACTTGGTGAAGAAGTCCAACAGAGTACTTGTGAAATAATACAAGGATCAGAAGCCTTCAGAGTCTGCAGTGCTCTTGTCATCACAAGTATATGGACACTCCACCCATTCAGCATATGCACTGGTGTATTTAGGTTTTATGCTGCCCTAGGCAACACAAAAATTGTCCGCCCCAACGGACACCGACCAACACCGACTCCTCCCTTTCCCCTCTCATGGAGAAAGCCTGACATTGACCAACAACACCCCTGCCCCCAACCTGGGAGAGCCTTCCACCCCCCCGGCCATCGAGAGAAAGACAATCATCTTCATCTCCGGACATCCCCGGGAATGAGAGCCAGGCTCTACATACACCATTAAGCAGCCTGCAGCCTCTCTCAGATCCCACTTGGTGCCCCTGGAGCACGGGTCCCTTCTTTCATCTCCTCTTCTGGGGGGAGGTGCTGCCCCCCAGAAATATGCTGCCCTAGGCAAGTGTTTTGTTTGCCTTGTGGTAAATACGCCCTGAGCATATATACTCAATCTATATGATGCACCTAGGTAGCTTCCAAGCATGCAATAATGTATACTTTATTCTAATCTAGATCATTCCCCCCTAAAAATACTGTATGACAGTTAAAAACTTCCTTCTATATACAGTTTAATATCAGTAACTAAAGCTGGAGGGGTTTCTGATCGGCAGACCAAACCCATTTGATCTTGCGGTTAAACAAGATGAAAAGGATCCTACCTGTACGCATTGAAAAAAAAAGAATTAAAGCTGGCCACAGACGGTTCACATTGAAACATGCATGAGCAGGCAGGCTGAATGTACCCAAGTTGATGATCAATCTTCCACCCCAAAGATCTACTCTGCCTCCCAGCTCTTGCCCTGCTGCAACAGCCATGCTTATAGCGGTAAGAGGGGATTTTGATGATGACATTGATATGGTGGGCGGGGGGGGGGGGGGGGGTTGGCGGGTGCTGATGGGAACACTGATGTAAAGAGGGGGCTGTGATGGGGAATATGCCAAAAGCTCCTGCGCATGGGTGTAGAGGGCTGAAGACAGAGAAGTGAGGTGGAAACCAGTGGATAGACCAAGCCCTGCTGCTCTTGTGTTCTTGTGTATGACAGGGGAAGTCAGATAAAACTGCAGAAAAATGGAAACGAGAACACTGGCCTAGCGCAGTATCCCAGATCACAATTTATTGAATTTATTGAATAATACATAAAATGTACTCACAAACAAAAGGTGACAAATTGCTAAACATATGACAGTCACTGGAAACATGCTCCATATGGCACCAAGGGTCCCGACATGAAAGAAGTGCCATCCAAGGGGCTCTGAGGAAGAGGGTTTCCCTCGAAACACGTCAGTCTTTCTTTGGCCCTCGGCATGGAAAAACAGCAGGCCAGCACAAGTTTGATGTCTTCCCACGGGCCGTATACCTTTTGCGTGTTCCAGGAAGTCAGAAATATAAAAATATGGAAAGCTATAACACCAAATGAAATCTCATGTCCAGGGGCAGACTGACAACTCATGGGGCCCCCGGGCAATAGGGGATCATGCGGCCCCGTGTCCTTGCCCAAACTTAAAAAAGCCTATAAAAAAGGTACCAGGGGCATCTCATGGGGCCCCCTACTGACCCCGGGCCCTCGGGCAGTGCCCGAGTTTCCAAATGGTCAGTCCGCCCCTGCTCATGTCATTGCCTGCCCATCTATTACTATGACATTAGTCCCAGTAATACATTTAGCACTGTTTTTGCTTTAAGTTACTAAAAAAGTCATATAGTTTTCCTATTAAAAAAAGTCAGATGTTATTAGAAAGGTTTATGACACATAGCTACATTTTCTACATGGAGTTTTTTGTTTAGGAAGACAAAACAAAGAAAAACAGGGCTAATTCTCTAACAGCAAGGATGATGTACAGTGCAGTAATCTGCACTATTATTCCAGGAAAATATTTACCCTTCAGGTAATACTATGGTGGCCCAACAACCACGTACTTTATCTGAGACGATAAAGTCTGTGTTATGATGTTCATTTCTCAAACTCATTTCTAACCTAAAATAAAGGCTGGAAGTATCTGGTTGTTGAGAGGAAAGCAAACTTTCTTTTCTGACACTTTCATATATTGAGTTAGTTTTTAGCAGAATATTTAGAGATTTGATGTGTAGTGTTTTAGTGGAAGAAAAGCATATACACTCTTCAGCCACTTTATTAGGTACATCTTGCTAGTACGGGGTTGGACCCCCTTTTGTCTTCAGAACTGCCTTAATTCTTCGTGGCATAGATTCAACAAGGTGTTGGAAACATTCCTGCAGTTGCTGCAGATTTGTTGGCTGCACATCCATGATGCGAATTTCCCGTTCCACCACATCCCAAAGGTGCTCTATTGAATTGAAATCTCATGACTGTGGAGACCATTGGAGTACAGTGAACTCATTGTCATGTTCAAGAAACCAGTTTAAGATGATTTGAGCTTTGTGACATGGTGCATTATCCTGCTGGAAGGAGCCATCAGAAGATGGGGGCACTGGAGTCATAAAGGGATGGACATGGTCAGCAACAATACTCAGGTAGGCCGTGGCATTTAAACGATGCTCCATTAGTACTAAGGGGCCCACAGTGTGCCAATAAATTGTTCCCCACACCATTACACTGCCAGCCTGATCTGTTGATACAAGGCAGGATGGGTCCATGCTTTCATTTGTTTACACCAAATTCCGATCCTATCATCTGAATGTAGCAGCTGAAAATGAGATTCATCAGACCAGGCAACGTTTTTACAATCTTCTATTGTCCAATTTTGGTGAACCTGTGTGAATTGTAGCCTCCGTTTGCTGTTTTTAGCTGGCAGGAGTGGTACCCATTGTAGTCTTCTGCTGCTGTAGCCCATCTGCTTTAAGGTTTGACGTGTTGTGCATTCAAAGATGGTATTCTGCATACCTTGGTTGTAATGAGTGGTTGCCTTTCTACCATCTCAAACCTGTCTGCCTATTCGCCTCTGACCTCTGACATCAACAAGGCATTTTCGTTCACACAACTGCCGGTCACTGGATATTTTCTCTTTTTTGGACCATTCTCTGTAAACCCTAGAGATGGTTGTAGGTGAAAATCCCAGTAGATCAAAAGTCACTTAAATCCCCTTTCTTTCCCATTCTGATGCTCGGTTTAAACTTTAGCAAGTTGTCTTCACCGCCTCTAGATGCCTAAATGCATTGAATTGCTGCCATGTGATTGACTGATTAGCAATTTGTGCTACCAAGCAATTGAACAGGTGTACTTAATAAAGTGACCGTGAAGTGTATATATAAATATAGAGTATATATATATATATATATATACATATATATATGCTGTATATATTTTTTTCCACTTGTCTGAAAAGATAATCTTTAGCAAGCATTGAAATTATCATGTAGCATTATGGATTTAGGCTGATATTGGATGGATGCTGCAAGCCTCTGGCAACTTGTTGAAATCTGCAGCGACAGGATCGCTAAGAGGCTCCCTGTTTTTCCTTATGAAATTGCTTTCTCTGTAGTTGAGGAAGCAAAATGTCATTCCCTTTGCCAGCAATGAAGATTTAGTAGCTTTTGGCCCACCAAAAGAATGAAATCTCACTGCATATTTTTTAATGCATTTTTTTTTAATTGTTGAACTGGAAGGACTTTTATCTTTTTTCAGCCAGACTAACTATGTAACTATATATGCACTAATGGAAGAAGTGCCAGACCAAAGGATAAGAGTCAACATTTATTTATTAGTTTATATTTTTTTTAAAAAGCCAACGTGTTTCAGGGGACAGAAAAAACACCCACTTCATCAAGGTTATAAAAAACACAATATAATGTAAATGTACAGTAAATGTGACTGATAAAATCATAGAAAATAATGGATAACGTACATATACAGTACATATACTTTATGTGCATATACGTGCATAGATAACTACACGCAAATACACATACATGCAGAAATGATGATAAAGAAATATCCGATGGTGATAGCGTCTAATAAGTTCATTTATAGAATTATTGTCGGATGCGACATGGTCAGTACATACCGCCGTATCTTGCTGCATATGGCTACAGAGACAATAATTCCATATGGACAGACAGGCATAAATTAGAATTAAAACCCCACTGAACTTAAAGCGGTTCTTCACCCTGTAAACAAAAATGTAAAAGTCAACGGCTACAAATACTGTAACTGTAACTTACCGGTCCCAGGATCCAGTGCTGTCCTCACCCAACCCAACTCTTCGCAGGCCTTTGGGTCCCTGGCACCGGCATCTTAACTGTGGGCATCTGGCTGTTACTCCTTGCGGCTCCAGAGCTGGCTGCCCACTGCACCGTGCAAGCCATGTTGTGCCCCTGCTGCGTCCCGCAGTCTCCTGGGGCCTGTGACATGTCCCAAGATGCTGTGATCGTTTAGGTGGTCAGAGAGGAAGTGGGAGCAATAGCTGTCAAAATCAGGTACCTTCTTCCTCCCTTAAAAAAGAACTTCCAAATGTAGCTTTGAGGAAAATCGGAACTTCCCCTTTTGGAAATAGTTAAAGGCTTTAAGTTTAAGTTTCGGATGCATTAAAACAAAAGTGAATTTTCTTTAGAACGCAGTAGAGTAGAAAAGCCTGTACCCTGCCAGCCTCTCTGTTTATTTTACACTGACAATTGATGTTTCTACATTATGAGGGACGGAGCAGTGAACGCATATTTTTCAAAGCGTGAAAAGTGAAGGTAATGCCCATTGCCAATAATCAGGTTTTTTTTTCGTAACATTAATAGGTTGCTAGTGGAAACTCAGATATTTTATTTTTTGCTAATATGGATTTACTATGAAATACTATTCTTACCAGCTACACGCCTGATTTATATCCGTGTTATCAATACAATACCTTCAGGAATAACCTCGCCCACACACCGTGGCTGTAACTGACAGCCTTGTATACACTGTAGCTCTACTTGAATCTGATGCACTAATGAGACCTATTTGCACTATGCTGTAAATTTGTATAGTTTTACAAACAGCCCAAATCCAATAAACATTGTTTTCTCACTAAGTTCGTCTACGTTTATTCTGTTCAGGTCCTGCAGTGCAGAACTGCAATGAAAACTGAGTCTGTATTATGATTTTAAGGGATATACTCAATCCTTTACAATTAAACTGTGCACTTGGCAAAGTGCAGTTGTTCCAGAGCTTGGTAAATGAGCAGAA
Organism: Staurois parvus; assembly: GCF_062004578.1. Lineage (NCBI taxonomy): Eukaryota > Metazoa > Chordata > Amphibia > Anura > Ranidae > Staurois > Staurois parvus. The sequence goes on along the minus strand of NW_028318403.1, from coordinate 3,943,650 downwards.
GCTCTGCTGACTTCCATCATCCAATCATGTGCAAGCAAAAATGCTGTTTTTTTTTATTTTCTTTGCATGTGATTGGGTATTCTTGGAAAAGGGAAGCTTCACCTGATTTACTAAGCTCTGGAGTGCAATTGCACTTTGCCAAGTACACAGTCTATTTGCCTTTAGCAAATCAGCCCCATTGAGTCATATTAAAGCCATACACATATGATTTATTACAAATGCATACAAATGTTTAAGGAACAATAAAAGACCATCAATTTCTTACATTTGCCATATCATATTTTTCATTTAAGTAAATAATAGAAAATAGATGAGCGCTAGGTAATAATGGGAAGCAGCTAGCACAGAACACAAGTAACAATCCCCAAAATTGAATATGTAAGCAAGTGCAGCGCTATGGTACTAAGAGAAAACAATAAAGTGCATCACATGAAAAAGTAACAATATATGTTAAAGCGAAACAATAAAGTGCATCGTTAAAAGTGCAAAAAGTTCGGATTTTTTTTGCACTTTTAACGATGCACTTTATTGTTCTGCTTTAACATTAATTGATACTTTTTTCATGTGATGCACTTCATTGTTTTTTCTTAGTACCATAGTGCTGCACTTGTTTACATATTCATATTTTTAGTTTGCAAACAATCATAAAATACAGGAGTACATTTAAAGCTTGCCTCAGAGCCACCACTACTGTGTATGTATATATATATATATATATATATTTTTTTTTATAACCTCTACCTACAGTATGTACTTTGGACCACAAAAATAAATGTTGTTCCTTAACAGGGCCTACTACATACAGCAAGGGTGTCCAACTGTTGCAGACCTTCAACAAGACCCATGAGGCATTGTAAGCCTGAGCATGACTCCCAAAGGCAGAGGCATAATGAGACTTGTAGTTCCACAACAGCAGGGCCACAGGTTGGACATCCATGACACACAATGTGTGCTATGCAAAGGTGGTGGCTGTATCCTTAAAGAATATGTAAACCCAACATTTCATATTCCTGATATATGCCTGCTGTACCAAGTACTTGTATGAAAAAGTATCATGTTCTCTTTGTATTGCTTCCTTTGTGTGAAATCCCTGGTGTTCCTGCCAGTCACTTTGCTTTCCTATTAAAAATGACCACACTAGGCAGAAGATCACAGCGTGGTCAGTTTTCTGGCTGTGATGAGAACTCTGCTTGCTCTCCTCCAATGGTCAAGCTTGTGCTGACATGTCCCCTCCCCCCCGAACAACCATTCACTGGGAAGACTAGTGCATGCTGTTTCAACTCCCCCACCACTCTAAGCTCTCTATGCAACTCAGATCAGAGGATATATAATTACTTATAAAAAAGGGGGTAAAAAGGTATTTATAATGTTTTTATATGTATACATAAACGTTTTGCTTTTAATTTCTATTTTAAACTGAATGGGTTGTTTTACAAGGTGTGGGTTTACATATATTGTACTTTAACATTTTTTGCTAACTGCCTCCTCAGAAGGTCGAGGTAATATAAAACATAAAATCACAAGAGTATGTGATGTAGCCAAGTGGGACCCGTGCCCCAGAAAGGTGCAAATATCCCCTCTAGTGCAGGCTGCTGAGAATAGGGAGAATAGCCACAACAGAATACAGCCATTAAAGTGGAAGTCCATCCTATTTCTATCTAAGCTTAAATCTTCTCCCACCCCCATTTTAAACCCTATTCTATCTACTTTGTGAAAGGAAGATGTGTATACTTACCTATTCTGAGCACTATCTGGTCTATCACATGATCAGCAGTCAGCAGCGGCCTCAGTGTAGAGATGAGGGCAGCCGACAATGGATGCCCCTTAGTAATTCTATAGGTGACGTCAACACCTAGACTCTGCAGCCATTGTTGGTGATCTCTCCTCTTCACTCAAGCCGGCTGCTGAGGAGATCATATTACTAGTCCGGATTGCTCTCAGAATAGGTAAGTATAGACATTTTCCTTTCACAGGGCAGATAGAATAGGGTTTAGAAAGGGTGGGTTTAGAACTTAGTTAGGAATAGGCTGGACTTCCACTTTAAGCTCTTCCATTCCCTACTGGTGTGAATGTTCAGGTCCTAAATTTTCAGTTGTATCAGAGATCCTCTGCCCAAGATTAGCACCTCTTTTATCCACCAAGTCCCTGGGCTACTGACAGTAGGTGCTAGTCGGGGTCAGAAGATCTCTGATACAAATGAGGGCATATAATCCAGTGCAGGAGACACCTAATTGAGGCTACATGGGTGAATTTATTTTTATTGTCACATTTCACACAGAATTAAGCATTTCTGAAAGTTGCAGATATTTAAAGTTCCAAGACTGATAACATGGTTTGGCTACCAGGTAAGCTGTGGACCAAGGAGTGGAGGCTTTAGCTCACCAAAGCTTTATAAAGCCTCTGGGCTCCAGGAATTAGAACAGAACCTATTATGTTTCTGAGAAAACAAAATGCCTGCTTTCTCCATATCAGTAAGGAACCCTGGAGCATCTTGTCATATGTACGTGAGAAACCTAGATGAAGCACATCCACAGTCCTACCAGCCATTCCCAGTCCAAGAGTGATTGGGAGCGATGCTGTGGATGGAGGACCATGGTTTAAGGCACAGGTGTCAAATTGGCAGCCCTCCAGCTGTTGACAGACTACAAATCCCATGAGGCATTGCAAGATTGACAGTTACAAGCATGACTCCCAAAGGCAGAGGCATGATGGGGATTGTAGTTCTGCAACAGCTGGAGGGCCATCAGTTTGACCCCCCCTGGTATAAGGGGTATTATATGCCTTGGCAACGTTTAAGTTTTTTTTAGAGCACTTTTTCTATGCCCAAGGTCCGGCAGTGGTTAACATAACTGCAAAGGTTACTTGAATTATTTTTGCAACTATTCTTTTTGAAAATAGCTTCACTTGAAAGCATTTTACAGTGTGTTATGTCTACATGTAAAAATGTTAGGTGTTGGATGCAGGGGCGTCCCTAGGCAGGTGCGGGGGGTGCACGCCGCACCGGGTGACACCTTTTGCAAGGGGGTGACACCGGACCCGCTCCACCAGGGGCGGACTGACCGAGGTCCCGGGGTCACTACAGGGCCCCATGAGAGGCTCAGTCTGTCCCTGTTTGTGCCGCTGCTGAAATAAGCAATCATTGAGGGGACGGGCAGTGAGGCAGGCACTTCGGACACCTCTCCTCCTCGGAGTTTCCGGAGAGGGGCGGGTCCACATCCCATTGCTGAAGTCGGAGAGCTGGAGGGGTGGGCAGAGTATACAGCAGGTCAGTGTGTAATCCCCGGACCCTGGTGACAGCACTGCAGCTTCATGTGGTAGGTAGGGGGGAGAGAGAGAGGAGAGAGCGGGGAGGGGTAGGGGTAGAAAGAGGGCAGAGAGAGAGAGGGGGTGTCACCAAGTGTTCCTTCTCTGGGTGACACCAACCTTAGGGACGCCCCTAGTTGGATGAATTAAAATTAAGATGGCATGCTGTTTGTCATGAAGCAAATAAAATGAGCTCCTGCACTCAGAATAAGGCCCACTGATTTGAGTTACCACAGAAAGTTTGCATGATAGAAGGTAGAAAACCCTAAAGTATAGCTATCCGAGATATAAGCCTAGCCAAAATTTTATTCAACTTTAGGTGCAAATAGTGCTTAGTAAAGTGCTTCTTTAATTGTGTTTAGCATGCACATACCTGTATGGATGAAACTATTGTATTCAGCTTCCCATAAAGCTTCTAAACAACTCGCTACATAATAAAATATAAGGAAATGGAGTTGTAATATGCACAATTTTACTTGTTTGTGCATATTACTTTAAATAGTATCGGAAATGGATCCATTAACCCACATAATCCAACCCATCCTACATTGTCTATTATGACCTACCAGCCCAAGTTTCCAAGCTAGGCAAACACAATTTCTGTGTCCAATGCTAGACAAACACAATTTATTAAAACATTTTTCTTAAATGTACCTGTCACGTTTTTCTGTCCAGCCCTTCCTCCTTGTTAAACGCCACTCCCAGGCAAGGGCAGGTGAAATATTTAGTTTACTATGTAGGCTTGAAAGAGCAAATGTTCAATATATCCCACTTGAAATCCTGCATCTAGCACCAGCCGCTGAAATATCCTGCATGTGCAACCAGGGGAGTTGCTAGTCAAGTTTAACTGCTCGATCTTACCTTGCCTGGAATATGAGTTCAGAACAAAGAAAATACCTACAGCTTTGACTGCTTGTCACTCTTCTGAAATGCTGCGGAGTCTTATGGTTCTGTTATGTGGTAAGTTTCTTCTAAATTATCCGTTTCTTGACTTTCTGCTTTTATTAATGAAAAAAAAGTTAACTTCAGTAGGTTGATGAAGAAATAAAGGGTAAATCTAAAAAAACCTAAACTAGATGTGTTGCTATCACAGAAAACTACAGTCAGTCTGAGCTTCTAGTCTTAGATTCTGTGTATATCTTTAGGACACTTTTAGGTGTGTTGCTTTAAGACAGCCCAATCATATTGAATACCTTGACAACCCACCAGAACGTAGATTTTAACCTCCCTAGCGGTATTCCCGAGTGTAGCTCGGGGTAAAATGTCAGTACCAAAAGCGGTAACCCCGAGCTACATTCGGGCTTACCATGCGGCGCTGCATAGAGATTCCCTGCAGCACTTACCTTGTCCTGCGCTCCCACAATGTGTCCCCTGCAGCGTCCCCGGCCATCTCCTCCTGCCGATGCCGGCATCCAGCTTCTGTGTTCCAGTCCCTGTGATGTCGGGACGTACGGGCGGCGGCGGTAAATTTTAAAATTTAAATTTTTTTTTTTTCCAAACAAATTTTACATAGTAAAACATTGCTGTTTCAACCCATTTCACATACATTTTGTAGTGCTTTGTCTTGTGCCCTGCCTGCATTTTGTTTGTTCTTTCTGCCTGAAAACTGAGAAAAGTCCATGGCGCCCAAAAAGTGTTCCTTTAGGTCAAAAGCAGTTTTAGACCAGCTAGAGAACAGCGACAGTAAATCAGAACCACTTGCAGAATTGAGTGATAATGATTTGTGGGGAAATTCGCCATCAGACACTGAAAACTATTCTGCAACTGAGCTCAGCGATGTGTGAACTTGGCGCTCTATTTCAAATTTCAGTGTTTTTGGTTTGAATACATTATTGAATTAAATGTATTATTATTATATTATTATTATTTTTTGATTATTTATTAAATTATAATTTATGATTTCATGTTTCAAATTTTATCATACCCGGGATGTTTAATAGACTCTTGTTCGGACAGATTTCAGTGAGTTATTCCTAAAAATTACAGGCCTACAATAAAAAAAACTACATATTTCCATGCAAAATAATGGTACCGCTTTCAGCACCAAAAATCTGAAATAATCATACCGCTAGGGAGGTTAATGGACCGGCATCTTTGTCCAGCGCTGCACACCACAACATACAGGTGATTCGCATATGTGTATTAAGGTATCTTAGGGATAGTTCACCGGACAACAAAGATTTTGCTTCCTGAACACTTTTTGGTGTACCTTGTAGATTTTTGGCTGCTAATCACGAAAAGACCTGTAATTTAACCTATCCTGTACTATTTAATTGAAATCTTCAGTTTTCACAATTTGCAATGCCTGCAATGAACTGTTGTTGAACCATATCAAAATACAACTGGAATATCTACAGAGATGCAAAAGTAGTGACTCTTTGGCTTGGAATGCAGCTCAGATATACAAAGTACTGTTGTTACCTATGCGAATGGGACAGTCTTGCAAGAGAGTTGCATTACATGAAGAAAAACAAATTTGGTTCCAGGGCAGAAAAACATGGTTCATGAACCACTCAAGCCGGCCGTTGAGATCATGTTACTGGTCCAGATCGCTCTCAGAATAGGTAAGTATAGACATTTTTCCTTTCACAGGACAGATAGAACAGGGTTTAGAATTGGTGGGAGCAGGTTTAAACTTAGGAATAGGCTTCCACTTTAAACTCTTCCATTACCTACTGGTGTGAATGTTTAGGTCCTAAACTTTCAATTCCATAGGAAATTGGAATTGGGGTAAATTGTATGAAAACAAATTAAATTGTATGCCTTCAGTTGTATCAGAGATCCTCTGATACAGAGACCAGCAGCAGCCTCAGTGTAGAGAGGAGGGCAGCTGACAATGGATGCCCCATAGTAATTCTATAGGTGACGTCACCACCCAGACTCTGCAGCCATTGTTGGTGATCTCTCCTCTTCACTCAAGCTAGCCACTGAGGAGATAATATTACTGGTCCAGATCGCTCTCAGAATAGGTAAGTATAGACATTTTCCTTATACAGGGCAGATAGTTTGGAATATGGTTTGGAACAGGTGGGTTTAAGCTACATTAGGAATAGGCTGGACTTCCGCTTTAAGCTTTTCCAACACCTACTGGTGTGAATGTTCAGGTCCTAAACTTAAACTTTCAATTCCATAGGAAATTGGAATTGGGCTAAATTTTATGAAAACACATTAAATTATATGCCTTCAGTTGTATCAGAGATCATCTACACAAGATTAGCATCTCCTTTCTCCTATCCACCAAGTCCCTGGGCAACTGACAGTAGATGCTAGTCGGGGTCAGAGGATCTCTGATACAAATGAGGGCATATATTCCAGTGCAGGAGACACTTAATGGAGGCTACTTGGGTGAATTTATTTTTAATGTCAGATTTCACACTTGTTGAACCGACAAAAGATACTTTTTCCTCCTCTTTACATAAAACTGAGACTGAGAAAATCTGGTGAAAGCGATGAACAGTGAATGTTTTGGTTATTTGAGACAGACGTTTCCAAGAATAACTGATGCCAAGATCAAGGAAGGCATTTTTGTTGGTCCAATGATCAGATAGGTCATTAATGACAAGTGGTTTGATAATCTGTTATTGGGGCCAGAGAAAAATGCCTGGAAAGCATTTAAGGATGTCGTTGAGAATTTTCTTGGCATTTAAAGAGCACAAAACTACATTCAGCTGGTTGACAACCCTCTTACAGCATGCAAGACCATGAAGTGCAACATGTTACTGAAGATTCATTTTCCGCAGTCAAATTTGGACTTTCCTGAAAATCTAGGTGCCGTCAGTATTGAACATTGTGAAAGGCTTCACCAGGATATTGCCACAATGAAAACACAGTATTTGCTCAACTGGAGTCCATCAATGCTGGCTGACTATTATTGGATACTGCAGTGAGATGCACTGGACACAAATAAAAATCAGCAGCAAAACACCTTTAACTTTGTTAAACTCATGCAGAGTGTTGGAGACATTATGCCATTAAATACATTATAGTCATTAAAAGTTATTTTCATATTTTTCAAACATCCTACATGTTAACGTCATTCACAAATTATACTTGTGTTCAGTTTGAAGGGGTCTATCATAATCACCAAATGTTTTCAGGAAGCAAAACTTTTGAAGAAAATTGTTGTCCAGTTAATTTTATATAGTTAGAAAATAAAAACTTTGAAAATAACTTACAAACCTGTGATTTGCCCATGCAGGATGTGGATGGATGCTGATGTTTGATATCTAGTTTGAAAGAACATTTGACCCATCTTTGTCCATTCCGTTCTGTGTTTTTTCCAGCAGCTACATGTTATGGCCAGAGCACATGTGGATACCATGATGTAGCAGATTTTCTGGGAGTTCTGAATCAGTCAACTCTTCTTATGAATTTCCGACCTGTCGCAGACTGGAGAGATCCCACCTTCGTATCCATACACATGACCTTCCGAGTAGTTCTGGATATGGTACAGTAAATTAGTTGCATTCATTTTCATTCATGTTATCAATATGGAATACTTTTTCAGTTACTGAAATCAGTTTTTGCCAGAATTCGTACACTCACAAAATGCATCTCCTGTTATAAATGACTCAAGGAGCCCAGTTCTTACAAAAAAATTCCTTAATATATCGTACAGTTGCTACCACCTCAATGACAAAACATGCCAAGAGTTTTGGTTCAATTTCCAGAAAAATGCACCTTCTATAATGGTGAACAATAAAACACCAAACACACACACAAAGAAAAAAAATGCTCTAACAGTTCAAAATGCGGAACAGACATTAATTTTCTTGGAAGCACAAAAAAATCGTAAATACAAAGACTACACATTTACCTAACTAAGGGGCAGTATAGCCAAACAGGTTATGATGAGTTGGGTAACAGAGACCCCAAAATCCCCCCACTGAACCAGTGCAGAGCACAGTACACTCTTTATGAAACATGATTTGTTCTCCAATTTAGAATTAAAGTTAGACTCAAACCATTTCCTTTTACCCTTGTGGTAACTGTACATTTAGAACTACTGGTTTACAACAGATACATCCGAATGTTATATAGCCATTGATCCCATACTTCAAAATGCCATTCCAAGGCTTGTTGACCATCACCATTATGGAGCGGCCGGTCCGGTATTTCCACCGCCGCTGTGTCAGAATACCGGGTCGGCCGCTCAGCTCTGCAGCGGGACCTTATGGAGTGACTGCTGACCTTTGGGGAGGTGGGGAGCGGGTACCTGAATTTGACAGGTACCCGCTCTTACTTCTGCGGAGTTGTTCTTTGACCTTACCTGTTCCTCTATCCAGCAGCGCTCTGTCTTCCTGGCTTCTGTAGTGTGGGCGCTGGGCTTGACAACCGGGTGCCAAGTGCCCATGCGCAAGAAGCGGTGCTTTTTGTGAATGGTAAGGCGGTACCTGGGACACATGACAGATCCCAGAAGCCGCCGGACCAATCACAAAGCGCAAGTGCTTCTCGCTCATGCGCACTGGGCACCCGGCTGTCATGCCGAGCGCCCACACTACAGAAGCCGGGAAGACAGCGTGCAGCTGGATAAAGGAACAGGTAAGATCAAAGAACAACTCCGTGGAAGTAAGAGCGGTACCTGTCAAATTCAGGTACCCGCCCCCCCCTCCCCAAAGGTCAGCAGTCATCTCCTGTACTGTCCGCAGTCTCTGGTCATCCCTGTGCTGTCCGCAGTCTCTGGTCATCCCTGTGCTGTCCGCAGTCTCTGGTCATCCCTGTGCTGTCTGCAGTCTCTGGTCATCCCTGTGCTGTCCGCAGTCTCTGGTCATCCCTGTGCTGTCCGCAGTCTCTGGTGATCCCTGTGCTGTCTGCAGTCTCTGGTCATCCCTGTGCTGTCTGCAGTCTCTGGTCATCCCTGTGCTGTCCGCAGTCTCTGGTCATCCCTGTGCTGTCCGCAGTCTCTGGTCATCTCCTGTACTATGTCTGCAGTCCATTAGTTCAGAATTTTTTTTTTCCTGTTTTCTGCCTCTAAAACCTAGGTGCGTCTTATGGTCAGGTGCGTCTTATGGAGCGAAAAATACGGTGTATATATATATATATATATATATATATATATATACTGCATGTTGAAATGGATTTTTATTACAAAATATATGAACAATATTTTTAAAAATACATTTAAAATATACTGTATGTCTTTAAAAATACAAATTTACATTTTTGAAATGCATTTACAAATATATGTAAAAATATGTTAAAATTACTTTTTTATATCTTAAAAAAAATCTGAAGAATATATTTTAAAAATATATATTTTTTAAAATATATATTTTTAAAATATATCCTTCAGATTTTTTGTAGATTTGTATTTGTAAAGACATATACAGGGTTGGGGGATTAACAAGAAAGCAGAGTATAATAAGACAGATTATAGTTAGCTGGGCTTAAAGGAACCAAAACACCCCCCTTGAACAAGTGGAAGCACAGCAGAGCCTTCCTAAAACCACAGATTAGGTATCTGCACGTCTCACTATGGTCACACACCCCAAGCTTTAAGGCGTGAGGGGCAGAGCCATGCAAATCATTGTTTACTTTCTTTTATACTCCAGGGGCAACTGTACATCCAGAGCAGCTGATTTAGCACAGATACAGAATAATATTATAGAGCCATTTTTTCCAAATTGTGCCAATCTTTGGAGAACAAAGAAAAAGTATAACCAGAGAGGTCGTGGTGGGTTGGGCTGAAAGGAACCCAAAAGCCTTTCAGACCACCTCACCATATTGCTTTCCATCCAGACTACTATGAACCATATAAAAAGGCTCCTGCTCAAATTGTTTATATACATAAAGTGCAACGCTTAATAAAGTCACACATAATTAGTGAAAAAAACTGTGAAATATGTGTCATACAAAAAATAGTCCATCAAAAAATTTAGATAAAGAAAAAGTCCACAGAGGCTGTGCTGAAACAAAGGAAAACCAAGGACAGTTGTGTCACCAACCACTCATACGAAAGGCTTACCAGAAAGGCATGACCCCCATTAAGAGTGGTCAATCATGCTTTGTTGTAAACAACCCAGAAAGCTGGACAACCAGATCCTCTTCCAGATCACCAAGAGAACAAGCAAAGATCCTTCAAGCATTGGACCCTAATTAGGGTAACTACACCACTCCGGATAAGGTTCAGACTTGTGGTAAGAAACATGTATAAAAGAGTGCTCCGCATGGTGTAAAACCATTAAGTCAACATTTATTTGAAGTATGGTTGCACTCACATAAAAATGGACATCATTGAGCATTGATAGGCAAAAAATCTATTTTTTTCCTATCAATGCTCAATGATGTCCGTTTTTATGTGAGTGCAACCATACTTCAAATATATGTAAGGGTTTACAACCATTTATATATACAGTCCTGGCCAAAAGTTTTGGGAATGACACAAATATTAACTTTCACAAAGTCTGCTGCTTCAGTGTTTTTAGATCTTTTTGTCAGATGTTACTATGGTATACTGAAGTATAATGACAAGCATTTCAGAAGGATTTTATTGACAATTACGTGAAGTTTATGCAAAGAGTCAATATTTGCAGTGTTGACCCTTCTTTTTCAAAACCTCTGCAATTCCCCGTGGCATGATGTCAGTGAACTTTTGGGCCACATCCTGACTGATGGCAGCCCATTCTTGCATAATCAGTGCTTGGAGTTTGTCAGAATTTGTGGGGTTTTTCGTTCACCTGCCTTCTGAGGATTGACCACAAGTTCTCAATTGGATTAAGGTCTGGGGATGTTTTGTTTCCCAAGCCACTCAGTTATCGCCTTTGCCTTATGGCAAGGTGCTCCATCATGCTGGGAAAGGCATTGTTCATTACCAAACTGTTCTTGGATGGTTGGGAGAAGTTGCTCTCGGAGGATGTTTTTGTACCATTCTTTATTCATGGCTGGGTTCTTAGGCAAAATTGCAAGTGATCTCACCCCCATGGTTGAGAAGCAACCCCACACATGAATGGTCTCAGGATGCTTTACTGTTGGCATGACACAGGACTGACAGTAGTGTTCACCTTTTCTTCTCCAAACAATTTTTTTTTCCAGTTTCCCCAAACAATCAGAAAGGGGATTCACCAGAGAAAATGACTTTCGCCCAGTCCTCAGCAGTCCAATCCCTGTACTTTTTGCAGAATATCAGTCAGTTCCTGATGTTTTTCCTGGAGAGAAGTGGCTTCTTTGCTGCCCTTCTTGACACCAGGCCATCCTTCAAAAGTGGTGCCCGGATCCCGCAGCTGAATCAACTTTAGGAGACGGTCCTGGCGCTTGCTGGACTATCTTGGGCACCCTGAAGCCTTCTTCATAACAAGTGAACCTCTCTCCTTGAAGTTCTCGATGATCGAATAAATGTTTGATTTAGGTGTAATCTCAGTAGCAGCAATATCCTTGCCTGTGAATCCCTTTTTGTGCAAAGTAATGATGACTGCACGTTTCCATTCTGGTAAATTAATATTTGTGTTAGTCTCAACATTTTTGGCCAGGGTTCTACAGCCTCAAGGAAAGAAGAGAAAAGGGGACATGGTTGAAGCCTTTAAACCTTTAACCTCTTCCCATCTTTAAAGTGGAGTTCCACCCAAAACTGGAAACTCTGCCTATCTGCCTCCTCCCCCCTCCACTGCCACATTTTGGAGGGGAACGGATACCTGTTTTTGACAGGTACCCACTCCCACTTCCAGCATGCGCAGTAGGAAACCAGCTGTGAAGCTGCAAGGTTTCCCTTAGTCAAGAAGGTGGTGCTAGCACCAGATAGCTGATGGATCAGGGCACCGCTGGATCCCTGGATAGGTAAATGCCCTAAAATTAATAAGTATTTGTAGCTGCTGACTTTAAATTTTTTTTGGCAGGGGGGCTGGGGGCCAGAACTCCTCTTTAAGATGTACCTGTGGGACTGTGATATCTGGGTCTCCCCTGCTACCTTTACTGGGCTCTCACTCCCCATCAGGGAGCCCAGTACCGATGCAACCTGTTGAACTGCATGCCCTAGACAGATTAAGAGGATCCTCCGCTGTTCTTCTTCCTCTGTGATGTCAGAAACCGGAAGCGATGAGGTTTTGTCAACAACGGTTTTGGTTTGTTTGCTTACAAGCCATTATTGGCTTGTAAAGCATCTGGTCAAACTGATTTTAGTGTGATCAGACACTTTGGAGGGCAGAAAAGAGTCTATTAGACCCCAGATCATTCCATAAAGAAGAACTGTCATGCTCTGATAAGGGATGTTGGTCATCCATTGTGACAGCAATAAAGTTTAATTTAAAAAAAAGTACAGTGTGCAATAAAAATAATATACAAATAAAAATAAATTTAAACAAAGTAAATAATACAATAAAAAAATGTTAATACAAATGCGCATATAGGTCCTGCATGAATATGTAAGCAGTAATCGCACCACCCATGTGAGGTATTGCCACGAACGTCAGAGTGAGAGTGATAATTCCAGCACCAGACCTCCTGTGTAACTGGTTAAAATGTCACCTGTGGATATTTTAAGATACCATAATTGGTTTCCATTCCACTGGGTGCAAGGTTCACACCTAAGCGTTTTCTGCAGCATTTTGCAGAAATGCAGTACAGTCCATTTAACATGATCTCCTATGGGACATGTTCACATCTGTGTGTTTTCACCTGGTGCATTTTATGGAAAGGGTCAACAACTTTTTTGTTTTTGGTTCTACAGTATAGACTTCAATGGAAACGCTGCAGAATGTATGTACATGTAAAAGCATGTATTGCATTTTTGCTGCATTTTGTGTTTTAAATCTGCATAGCAACATGAAAAAGTTAAAAAAAAAAAAAAAAAAATACGCAAAATATATAAAAAAAAACGCAAGTTAAAAAATCCAAAATGCAATGTAGAAACTACTGAAACACAACCTGCATAGGTGTGAACCTAGCCTTAGGAAGTATTAAGTTTAAGCAGTAGCAGAGGTAATCAATCAACAGTAAATGAATTTCGACAAGCTTGGTATAAATATTTTATGTATGAAGAAACAATGATGACTACTAAGTGGGGATCCAGCTTGTCTTTCTGCACAGAGGTCATTGATTAGATCAGTAAAAATATTTTTTTTAATTAGAAGGGTTAGAGATGTTCTGGGACAAGTCTAGAGAAACCAGAATTGTCATTTCTCTCTGAGTAGAGGGCGTAGCTAATCACTTAACAAATATACATTGTGTAAGCAAAGAAGACTATCAGCTTCCTCATTTTCCAGGTATTTGACTCTAGGTCAAAGTAAAGTGCTATAGCAGGTTGTGTATCATCACAAAAATCCCCAAAACATGATCATGCCAGCCCACAAATACCTGATGAAACACCTTCAACATTTTAGATTAAAAACAGCCGTTTTTGTTGAATACTGCACATTGGCAAATGCATTTTAATTATATACTGAGTGTATATATATATATATATATATATATATATATATATATATATATATAAAATTGTGTTCAAAATAATAGCAGTGTGTTGAAAAAAGTGAATAAAGCTCAAAATCCTTCTAATAGCTTTTATTTCCATACACACAAATGCATTGGGAACACTACACATTCTATTCCAAATCAAAACATGAAGAAAAATATATCAAATTTGTGTTGTTCCTCTAAAAAAATTTAAGAATAGTGAATATTAGACTGTTCAAAAATAAAGTAGTGTTTGTATTCTTCTTTACAAACTCAAACATTCACTATATAAACTGAAAAATGTTTGAAGATTTTGCTTTCCTTTGAATCACTTAATGAATATTTCGTTGTATAAGCACTGTTTCTGAGAACTGCTGTACATCTGTGTTGCATGGAGTCACCCAACTTCTGGCCCCTGTGAACAGGTATTCCAGCCCAGGATGATTGGACTACATTCCACAGTTCTTCTCTATTTCTTGGTTTTGCCTCAGAAACTGAATTTTTGCTGTCACCCCACAAGTTTTCTATTGAATTAAGATCCGGGGATTGGGCTGGCCACTCCATAACGTCAATCTTGTTGGTCTGGAACCAAGATGTTGCACGTTTACTGGTGTGTTTGGGGTTGTTGTCTTGTTGGAACACCCATTTCAAGGGCATTTCCTCTTCAGCATAAGGCAGCATGACCTCTTCAACTATTCTGATGTATTCAAATTGATCCATAATCCCTGGTATGCGATAAATAGGCCCAACACCGTAGTATGAGAAACATCCCCATATCATGATGCTTGCACCACCATGCTTCACTGTCTTCACAGTGTACTGTGGCTTGAATTCAGTGTTTGGGGGTCGTCTGACAAACTGTCTCCGGCCACTAGACCCAAAAAGAACAATCTTACTTTCATCAGTCCACAAAATGTTGCGCCATTTCTCTTTAGGCCAGTCAATGTGCTCTTTGGCAAATTGTAACCTCTTCAGCACATGTCTGTTTTTCAACAGTGGGACTTTGCGGGGGCTTCTTGCAGATAGCTTGGCTTCACATAGGCGTCTTCTAATTGTAACAGTACTCACAGGGAACTTTATACCTTCTTTCATCTTCCTGGAGCTGATTGTTGGCTGAGTCCGCGCCATTTTGGCTATTCTTCTATCCATTCGAATGGTAGTTTTTCGCTTTCTTCCATGTCTTTCAGGTTTTGGTTGCCATTTTAAAGCATTTGGGATCATTTTAGCTGAGCAGCCTATCATTTTCTGCACTTCTTTATATGTTTTCCCCTCTCCAATCAACTTTTTAATCAAGGTACGCTGTTCTTCCGAACAATGTCTGGAACGGCCCATTTTCCTTAGAATTTCAGAGAGAAATGCACTGTAACCAGCCTGTACAACATTTGCTGCCTTCCTTCCTTAAATAAGGGCAATAATTTCCACCTGTTTTTCAAAGAATGAATGACCTCACTAATAGAACTCCACACTGCTATTATTTTGAACATGCCCCTTTCAATTAGTGATTCAATTACACAGAATCAGCAGCATGCATGTCATGACTGTTGGGTCTGTTGGATTTCTATTACTCTACTACACCTGCTAGTAAATTATTTGCCCTGTAGAAATATCATTTCTACCAAAAACAGTGATTGATCAGGTTAGTGATTTCTAACTGCTATTATTTTGAACACAACTGTATATATATTTTTTAATTATTATATATATATATATATATATATATATATATATATATGGAGTTAGACAAAAGAAAGGGAAACACTACATGGTTTGCAGGTGTGAAAGTGATGACATGTTTCACATTGAAAGCGGAAGTGATGTAACATTCTTTTGCTTCCGCTGTGTGATGAGACACCTAGCTAACAGGTGGGAAGCCTCACTTTCGTCATTCACTGTGTGCGCTGCTAGTAATATGTGTGACATGTTTGACTGACCGAAAGGGACAAAAGGACAGTGCGCAGGATTGTGACCCCAAATAAGAGAACAACTGCTGCAAAAGTGACTGCGGAGCTAAATGTGAAGTCCAGTGGAGAATGAGCTCTGCAGTCACTTTTTGCAGCAGTTCTCTTAACAGGACAATCAGGACCATGTTAATGTATGGGCAGTGCTCAGGGGCCCCAGGTGCATGGGGGGGCCCCTGAAAATTTTGCATTACATCCTACAATGGCTAAATGGTTAGCACTTCCGCCTGGCAGTACTAGGGTCATTGGTTTGAATCCCAACCATGGCACCATCTGCCTGAAGTTTGTATGTTCCCCCTGTGCCTGCGTGGGTTTCCTCTGGGTACTCTGGTTTCCTCCCACACTTTAAAGACATGCTGGTAGGTTAATTGAATCCTGTCTAAAATGGCCCTACTATGTATATTCATGAATGTGAGTTAGGCACCTTAGATTGTACACCCCTTGAGGGTTAGGAACTGATGTGAATGTACAATACATATGTAAAGCGCTGCATAAATTGACAGCACTATATAAGTACCTGAAATAAATAGAAAATAAAAATACTTGTCACTGGATTCTTTCTTAGATACACAGAATATAACTGGATACTAACATTTATAGGTAAAGTTGATCCAGGGAATATCTACCTCTCGGGGGATCAGGAAGGAATTTTTTTCCCTGCAGGAGCAAATTAGATCATGCTTTGCTGGGTTTTTTTTGCCTTCCTCTGGATCAACTGTGGGTATAGGATTATAACTTTTTTTTTCTATGGTTGAACTGGATGGACTTTTGTCTTTTTTCAGCCAGACTAACTATGTAACTGTCCTGGATTTGCTGGGATAGTCATGCTTTTTACTAAGCTGTCCGGCTGGCTGTGTCCCGGGCAGTGTCCCTGGATCTGGGGACAGTAGCAGCCTGTTACTGGTCTAAATCTACGATTGGTATGACATCTCCCCCCCTGCCCCTGTACTGTGCCCTCGTGTCCCCGCTGTACTGTGCCCTCCTGTCCCCACTGTACTGTGCCCTCCTGTCCCTGCTGTACTGTGCCCTTCTGTCACCACTGTACTATGCCCTCCTGTCCCCGCTGTACTGTGCCCTCCTGTTCCCGCTGTACTGTGCCCTCCTGTTCCCACTGTACTGTGCTCTCCTGTCCCCGCTGTACTGTGCCCTCCTGTTCCCGCTGTACTGTACCCTCCTGTCCCTGCTGTACTGTGTCCTCCTGTCCCCACTGTACTGTGCCCTCCTGTCCCCGTGTACTGTGCCCTCCTGTCCCCGCTGTACTGTGCCCTCCTGTCCCCGCTGTACTGTGCCCTCCTGTTCCTGCTGTACTGTGCCCTCCTGTCCCCACTGTACTGTGCCCTCCTGTCCCCGTGTACTGTGCCCTCCTGTCCCCACTGTACTGTGCCCTCCTGTCCCTGCTGTACTGTGCCCTTCTGTCACCACTGTACTATGCCCTCCTGTCCCCGCTGTACTGTGCCCTCCTGTTCCCGCTGTACTGTGCCCTCCTGTTCCCACTGTACTGTGCCCTCCTGTCCCCGTGTACTGTGCCCTCCTGTCCCCACTGTACTGTGCCCTCCTGTCCCCGTGTACTGTGCCCCCCTGTCCCCGCTGTACTGTGCCCTCCTGTCCCTGCTGTACTGTGCCCTTTGTGTTGATTAGTCTTGGTTTTACAGCATGTTTTATTATTGTTTAAAACTGATTTTATTGAAAAGATTAATACACATATGTTTAATTCTATCAACTCTTTATACTTTAATTCTTGAGAGTAGGTGCATACTTTGTCAAAGACTGGTAGGGGCCCCAGCGCATTACTTTGCCCAGGTGCCCATGATTCTTTTAAGAAGGTCCTGTTGGTTGGTTCAGGATCAGAGCTTGGTTTCCCTTAAAGTGGACCTTGCAATACATACAAGGTCTGCTTTCTAAATGTGCCTCCTTTGCAGAAACACAGTATTAAAAAAAAAGTAGGGATAGGAGTTAGATATTATACTCACCTTTTCCCCCTGGTTTCTATATTGCAGAGGGTGACATTACCATCCTTCCAACAAGTCCGGAGAATTCTAGGACTTGTAGGATAGCCTTCCCAGCAAGATCTGGGATACTGTACATTCCCCAGGATCTGGCCGGAAGGAGGATGACATCACCTTCACCTAAGTGCCATTGGCAGAAGCTTCGGGAAAATAAAGTACTGTATATTATCTAAAGGGGAAGAGAGACACATTTATAAAGTTTAGCTTACAATTTAGGTGTAAGGTCCACTTTAACCACTTGCCCTCCTGAGGATTTTTCCCCCCTTCCAGACCAGGCCATTTTTTTTGCGGTACGGCGCTGCGTTACTTTGATGATTGCGCAGTCATGCAACGCGGCACCTATATTAAATTTAAGTCCTTTTTTTTTTAGCTTTCTTTCGACAATATTTGATTGCCTGTGCATTTTTTTTCCTTTTGCGCTATAAAAAAAATAAGACCGACAATTTTGAGAAAAAAACAATACTCTTGACTTTTGGCTATTAAACATGTCCAGTAAAAAAAATTACAAAAATCAAATTTCGTCATAAATTTAGGCCAAAATTTATTCTGCTACATGTCTTTACTAAACAAAATCCAAATTCATGTAAATGAGTTGGTTTACATGAAAGTTATAGTGTTTACAAATGGCGGTATATATACTAGTAATGGCGGCGATCAGTGACTTATAGCGGGACTGCGGCGGACGTTCTGACACTGGGGGGAACTGACTTGGTGTCACTGACATCTCCAGTGACACCTATACAGTGATCAGTGCTAAAAAAAAAGCACTGACACTGTACTAATGGCACTGGGCAGGAAGGGGTTAACATGAGGGGCGATCAAAGGGTTAACTGTATGCAGGGAGTGTTTTATTAGGGGACCGTGTCAGTGTGCTTCACTGTAAGCACACTGCTTTGGATGGCTGTGCTGTGCATAACAATCCATAGCAGTGTGTCCGAGCTGACATGGAGGAGGACTGTTAGTAAACAAAAAAGTCCTCCTCCCCATCGGAGATGCTCAGTAATCACTGGGTGCCGGCAGGTAATCACTGGCTGGGATCCGGTGATTGACAGCAGCGAATGGCGGCGCAGGTAGGGCGCATGCGCCCCCTACCTGGAAATGCAAAATAACGTATATATACATGATCTTGCACACCCCCTGCCACCCTGTAGCAGTATATCTGCTATAGGGTGGCAGGAAAGCAGTTAAAGTGACACTGAAGACTCAGTTTTTATTTTTTTAATAACAACCGTGTTACCTGCTCTGTTTAATGGTTTTGCAAAGAGCAGTCCCTCCCCCCCTGCTGAGTGCCCCCGGAGCTACTTGCTCTGGGGGCACTCGTGTGTGCTCGCTCCCGAGCCGCCTCTGCTGGACACACAGAGCACGGCTCGGCCCCGTCACCAGCTCCTTCTTCACTGGCTGTAATTGACAGCATTGGCTCCCGCTGCTGTGTCTCAGCCAATGAGGAGGGAGAGAGCTTCTGCTCTAGTGCACATTGCTGGATTGGGCTTAGGTAACCATGGGGGGGCTGCACACTGAAGTATTTTACCTTCATGCATAGAATACGTGAAAATAAAAAAAACCTTCAGCCTTTACCACCACTTTAATATGCATGGAAGCTTACTTTTTTAATGTGAAACAGGGCTTTTTTTCTCAGAGAATAGGTACAGGAACTCCTCCTTCTGAGTCACTTCTTGTCTACACCCCCTACCCACCTCCAAGCACCGTCCCTACCCACCTCCGACCAGGAATAGACCCCAACACAGGCAGCTCCATCACACATCAGCAGGAAAAAATGCTCAATTCCAGAGGGATTTCTTTTCCTGGTCCCCTCCTGCAGCTCAGATACTTCTCTCTCTGCGGCCAGAATCATGTAATATAAAGAGCTCCGGCTGCCTATTGCTCGCCATATTACAAGAGGAGAAAAAAAAAATCAGGACAGGAGGAGGATTCACCCCATCGGACTGGTGGCCGAGTGATGCCATAGAGAATTTACATTTGTATCCAGAGGGATTTCTATATAGAGCCCAGCTGTATTTGATACACATTTATTCTGGTCATGGAGGGGTTATACTTTTTGGAGGAGTTGCTGCACAAAAGGCTCATTTACCCTTTGCTTCAGGTGACTGCATTAGGATGAAGGGTTGTCACAGATTTTATTAATGCATTTATATTATCATTCCCATCACGCATGTCATCAGTTTTTATGATATGATCATTCTAGTGTTTTGCTAGTCGTTTTATTACTATTATTATTATTTATGGTATACACATGAGTGCTACACCTTTTTTCTGTATTAAGTCTACTATAACTCAATAGTCATCGATGCATATCCAAACTCAAGAATAAAAAAAAATAAATAAAAAACTAAAAAATTTAATACAGTATATTGCAACTTACCTGTCCAGAAGTGGCATCCCTTTTCATTTTCAAGACTTTTTCTTTATATGCAACTGGTAATCCTATACGGAACACATTTTCTGCCATAAAGTCACAACGCATACTCACTATACAATATTTATGGAATATGTTAGGATTATAGACCACCCACCCATCTCCCTATTATCATACCATATGGGGAGGAGTTCTATAGTTCACAGAGGTAGCCTATGCAGGGCTGATAACAGTTCTTGAGATAGTACTGCAAAGGGCACAGGACCCAGTTGTATGTGTGTGTTGTATGGAAGAATTCCCACAAGTCCATAAAGGGGGAAGCAGGGCATGTCAGTACTAGGTCATCTAGTGCCCAGGGTGAAGATGCCAAACCCATGTCACACCCATGCAATCCGATTCTGCACATCGCACCATGTTTTGCAAATCGATTTCATGGTGTTGTTAACTTAAAGCAGAGCTCCACCCAAAAGGGGAAGTTCCTCTTTAAGAACTGCTCCCCCACTCCCCATTAAGGATTGACACCTTTGGGGGGTGGGGGGGAGCGGGTACCCGAATTTGACAGGTACTCGCCTAGGCAATCGGAAGTGGAAGGTGTCCTCCCTCCCTCCCTGTAGTCTTTTGGGACACGTGACAGGTCCCAGAAGACTACAGGACCATTCATGAAGTGCAGCGCTACTCGCGCATGCGCAGTGGGTACCCAGCTGTGAAGCCGCAAGCTATCACAGCCGGATGCCCACACTGAAGATGCCGGCCTCCTGGAATACAGGACGGCCGGTGAAATGGGCTTTGGGGGACACACCGCGGGACCGAGGGTCAGGTAAGTGGCTGTTTTTTAAAAGTCAGCAGCTACAGTTTTTGAAGCTGCTGACTTTTATTTTTTGACAGGGTGAGTGGAACTCGCTTTAACATACACACCCGCAAGCAGTTCGCATGAACGGGGTGCGATTGTAATACGGTGCAGAATTCACACAGATACAGCTGCGAATTCCGCACCGCATCATTGTGAACCAGGACTTAATGATATCATTTAAATATTTTCTCAGATTTGCCTCCATCATGTAAAAAGCCTTCTACTTTTTTTTTTCAGGATGAAAAGTTACAGACAATGTCAACATTGATGGACTTCGAAATGGTAAGAGAATTGAAACTTTTGAAATACCTTCAAGAAATAAGAAAACAGCCTGAAGAAAAGATGTGACAATGGTGATAGAATAGATAAAAAGAATATAAAGATGACACTCCACTTCATAGAACAAAGCATGCCTTTCTAAAATTGACCTGAACAGGTTGTTCTGCCCAGTTCTGCATTTGTAAAATCCTGAGAATTCCACCTGTATTACTCAGAGGTAGAGGGCATGAACTGTAATTACTCACCAGGAAGATAAGATTGAACACTCTCCAAACCAAATACATCATCTGATACTTATTTACTAACTGGACACTGCAAGCAAAGGGCCCCAATACAAAACCTGTCACCTGCCACATCACGTTACTTTTCTAATAACCATCTTTAGCCCCAGTTCACATTGCGGCGACTTATCGTGCGACTTGCAACACAGTACATGACCAGCCAAAACACATTCATTGCAATGGGTGCCATCTTAATCAATGCGACAAAACAAAACTTTTCTGCAACTTGAGTGCCATAGATTGCAATGTTAACTGCTTCTATGCCACTCTATAGCAGAAATACATTTTGGCGTAAAATTATGACGAAATTAGATTTTTTAAATTTTTTTACTGGACATGTTCAATAGCAAAAAGTCCAAAATATAGTTTTTTTTTTCAAAATTGTCAGTCTTTTTTTGCTTATAACGCTAAAAATAAAAACCGCACAGGCGATCAAATACCACCGAAAAAAAGCTGAATTTGTGGGAAAAAAGGACATAAAATATTTTTACTGGACATGTTTAATAGCAAAAGTCCAAAATATAGTTTTTTTTTCAAAATTGTCAGTCTTTTTTGCTTATAACGCAAAAAATAAAAATGCACAGGCAATCAAATACCACCGAAAAAAAGCTCAATTTGTGGGAAAAAAGGACATAAATTTAATTTGGGTGCAGCGTTGTATGACCGCGCAATTGTCAGTTAAATTAAAGCAGTGCTGTAACGCAAAAAATGGCCTGGTCATGAAGGGGGTTAAATCCTCAAGAGAGCAAGTGGTTAACCACATCCCTGCTGCCCTATAGCAGATATACTGCTACAGGGCGGCCCGGGTGCGCAAAATCACGTATATATGATTTTGCAGTTCCGGGTAGGGGGCACGTGTGTGTGCCTTACCCGCACCGCTAATCGTGGCTTCGGCTGTCAATCATTGGGTTCCGGACGGTGATTCCTCACCTGCACCCGGTGAACGCTGAGTATTACCGAGGGGGGAGAGGCCTGTGTATAAACAATACAGATCTCTCCCCTGTCAGCTCCTGAACACTGCATAGCAGAGCCATACAAAACAGTTTGCTTACAGCGGAAAGCTTTCACACAGCATACTGTGAAACAGCACACAGTTAACTCTTTGATCGTCCCACATGTTAATCCCTTCCTGCCCAGTGCCATTAGTACAGTGTCAGTGCTATTTATTAGCACTGATCACTGTATTGGTGTCACTGGGGATGTCAGTGACACTAAGTCAGTCCCCCCCAGTGTTAGAATGCCCATTGCAGTCCCGCTATAAGTCGCTGATCGCCGCCATTACTAGTAAAAAAAAAAAAAAATCCCATTATCTATACCGCCATTTGTAAACACTATAACTTTCAAGCAAACCAATTAATTTACGCGTATTGGAATTTTTTTTTAGCAAAGACATACAGAATACATTTAGAATACATGTAGCAGAATACATTTTGGCTTAAAGTTATGACAAAATTTGATTTTTAAAATTTTTTTATTGGATATGTTTAATAGCAAAAAGTCAAATATATGTTTTTTTCTCAAAATTGTTGTATTTTTGTTTATAGCACAAAAAAATAAAAAAAATCAATACCACTGAAAGAAAGCTCTATTTGTGCGAAAAAAAGAACGTAATTTTCATTTGGGTGCAGCGTTGCCTGACCGTGCAATTGTCAGTCAAAGTAACGCAGCACCATAACGCAAAAAGTTGCAAATAAATCACAAGGAAAACGCAAGCAAGACACACGACTTTGGGGTAGTGCGCAGTGTGAACTGAGCCTCATATTGTTTCTTTTGGCAGCAGTTGCAAGTGGAAATACAGTTGCAATCACTTACCCTACAGTTGTGGCCAAAATTATTCAACCCCCAATGCTGTAAAGGGGTTTAGGGACTATAGTGTACATTTGGAATTGTATTCAGAATCAAATCCTACAAGGACGTTGTAACTACCCAAATGCAACTAAAATGACATCAATTGTTTATGTAATACAGTAGTAAATGGTTCTTATGTGGTTTCTTCATTGCCACAATTATTCAACCCCTTAAAGACTACCACTCTGAAGAACAGAGGTTCATACAGGTGCTTTCCATCAGGTATTGAAAACACCTGTGGATGTCACCGAGCAGCAATCAAGCATAATAAGCACCAATTAGGCAGCTTTAAAATGACTGTGATACTCAGCTCCTTCTAGACATTTACTGGTGTGGTTACAAACATGGTGAAGGCAAGAGAATGGTCCAGGAAGACAAGAGAAGAGGTGATTTCTCTTCACAGGAAGGGCAATGGCTATAAGAAGATTGCAAAGATGTTAAACATACCAAGAGACACCTTAGGAAGCATCATTCGCAAATTCAAGGCAAAGGGCACTGTTGAAACGCTACCTGGTCGTGGCAGAAAGAAGATGCTGACTTCGACTGCTGTGCGCTACCTGAAGCGTAGAGTGGAGAGAAGTCCCCGTGTGACTGCTGAGGAACTGAGAAAAGATTTGTCAGATGTGGGTACAGAAGTTTCAGCCCAGACAATAAGACGCACACTGCGTAATGAAGGCCTCCGTGCCAGAACTCCCAGGCGTACCCCCTTGCTGTCTCCAAAGAATAAGAAGAGTCGACTGCAGTATGCCAAAAGCCATGTGGACAAACCACAAAAGTTGTGGGATAGTGTTCTGTGGACTGATGAAACAAAATTAGAACTGTTTGGGCCCATGGATCAACGCTATGTTTGGAGGAGGAAGAACAAGGCCTATGATGAAAAGAACACCTTGCCTACTGTGAAGCATGGTGGAGGGTCAATCATGCTTTGGGGCTGTTTTGCTTCTGCAGGTACAGGGAAGCTTCAGCGTGTGCAAGGTACCATGAATTCTCTTCAGTACCAGGAGATATTGGATGGAAACGTGATGCAGTCCGTCACACACCTGAGGCTTGGGAGACGTTGGACCTTTCAACAGGACAATGATCCCAAGCATACCTCCAAGTCCACTAGAGCATGGTTGCAGAGGAAAGGCTGGAACATTTTGGAGTGGCCATCGCAGTCACCAGACTTAAATCCGATTGAGAACCTCTGGTGGGACTTAAAGAAAGCAGTTGCAGTGCGCAAGCCTAAGAATGTGACTGAACTGGAGGCCTTTGCCCATGAAGAATGGGCGAAGATACCCGTAGATCGCTGCAAGACACTTGTGTCAAGCTATGCTTCACGTTTAAAAGCTGTTATAACTGTAAAAGGATGCTGTACTAAGTACTAAGATTGAATGTCACTTGGGGGTTGAATAAAACTGATAATGCTGTGAGCACAGAAAAGACATTTGTGGTTATTTCATTATAACTGTTATGTTATATTTGTCTGACCTACAAGTGCCTCTTTAATGTAAATGTAAGCAAGATGACTGAATGATCAAAAGCAATGTCAAACTGGCCAAAACACTCAATTTCAGTGGGGGTTGAATAATTTTGGCCACAACTGTAGGTTCACTGTGCAGTTTTCAGCTTGAAGAAATGCACTACGGTTCATTTAACATGGTTTCTTATAGATCTACTTCACATCTGTGCATTTTCAACTGGTACATTTTTTGGAAAGGGTCGGGGACTTTTTTTCCTGCAGCAGATTGCATTTTGCATGTAATAAAATTCAATAGTATATATTAGGTGCAGCGCTAAAAACTGAATTTCATAAAATTAATAAAGTG
Organism: Staurois parvus; assembly: GCF_062004578.1. Classification (NCBI taxonomy): domain Eukaryota; kingdom Metazoa; phylum Chordata; class Amphibia; order Anura; family Ranidae; genus Staurois; species Staurois parvus. The sequence goes on along the minus strand of NW_028318403.1, from coordinate 3,918,560 downwards.
CAAGTAAATCAAAAAGTGCCAATGCAGTTATAAAGGTATGAACCAAAAAACATGAAAGTATAAACGAAATGTGAACGAATCACTGTCTCAAATAATAATCAAGGTGACTGTTAGTGTACATAAAATGACCAAGTGGCAATGATACTGATATGTCCATAAAATGACAAAGTGATAACACTGTATACTATCACTGAAAAGTGACAAAAAGTGCTTATAAAAGTGACAATTGCATAAAGTGATGAGCTGGAGATCTGAAATTATGATCTCAGAGTTGGTGATCCACACTCTATATTCAATGGTATGGTGATGTGCCAGGTAAGTAGTAGAATTACACACTCACCAGATGCGCAATTAAATCACGCATTTATGGATATTAACTCTGTGGTCAGCCGGAAGTCCCTTTAAGGATAATCACAGCCTGGTCTGGAGTCCCCTTCTCTGGGTCTTCCGCAGTACCTCCGACGTCCTCCGTATAAAGCTCTGTGGGTTGGCAAGCTCACAAAGAGCTCAAGGAAAGGATGCCAATAGCGTGATACTGCTTCAAAAACACATTTATTCCTTCCATAAGGTGAATAACAATACAGAGAAGAAACTGACCATGAGGGAATCCAAGATGGGCGCCGGACCTACTCAAGGCTCTGGCGGCGTGACATCACGACGTTACAGCTCCTCCCTCAGAGACTCCGATCCATTATGCTCAGTCCACAGACCCGATCCATACCGCGGGGATCGTCGGAGGGGGTGTCTCCAAGTGTTACCGCACCAGGTAACACCAACCCTAGGGACGCCCCTGCTGTGAAGAAACCTTTCCGTGTTTGGAGATTACATTTCTTTTCTTCCAGGAAAGAGTGCCCCCTTGTCCTCTACGCTGACTGAGTTGTTCTGGTGACACTCCAGGAATCCCTCATTTTGGAAGGATTTCCCCTCATTTCTTGTTTTTGATTACGGGAATGTCCCAATGGGACACAGATGGCAAAAACAAAAAAAAACTGACAAGGGTTACGATCCTCCGTTACTCTATTCAAAAGGAAAAGTTTTGCTTTGCTTTTGCTACTTTAAGTCCCTAATAACTATTTACCAAAACTAAATTATATAACTTTTCCTTTAAAAAAATAACAATTTAATTTCAATGTATTGATTTTTCTCTATTTAAATAAAAGGAATGGCAAAACCAGTTCCTAACCTGGGATCCAAGTGACTTCTGTGACATACATCGTATCTTGATTCCAGAAGGTTCGGTCTGGATTCCTGACATAACTATATCTGAAATGTAAGTGCCTAGAAGGTAACATTGATTCTTTTAGTAACTTGTGAATGTGAAAACTAAAATGTGCACAAGACTCTAAATTTAGACAAGAATAAATAAAGAATTAAAAGCATTTTAAATTATCCAAAGAATTCAAATGATTAAAACTATGATATTGTTCTAGCACCGTAGTTACAATTAAAGACCAACTCTTGCCAGATATAATTAAATGCAGATTTATTTAATTATACATTCAGTCATAGGAATTACAAAGGTGTTCAAGGCAAATGGGAACTTTTAAGTTAATATAATAAAAGAACAAATTTCAAGGAGTGGAAACTGCATTTATTTTTCTACATACTCTTCTGCTACATTTATACACTTATCCCAGCATTTAACTAATGCCTGGAAAGCTTTGGCACAGAAGGATTTGTCAGTATGCCTGAACCATCCTAGGACAGCCGACTTCACTTCACCATCAGGGGCGGACTGACCATTTGGAAACTCGGGCACTGCCCGAGGGCCCGGGGTTCAGTAGGGGGCCCCATGAGATGCCCCTGGTACCTTTATCATAGGCTTTTTTGAGTTTGGGTAAGGACACAGGGGCCCCATGATCCCCTATTGCCCGGGGGCCCCATGAGTTGTCAGTTTGCCCCTGTTCACCATCACTGTGTTCACCATTCCCACAGAAAGATTAGTCCCTTGTGCAATTTCACAGCAGATTATTGGTCGATTATCCAGGATCAGATGTTCCACTTTTGCATTTCTGGTGCATGTTCGGTGCAGTAAATAAACTGCATCAAAAACACACCTCTCCACTGAAATGAATAGAAACAGCAGCAAAAGGGCATTGAAAACGCAATGCACCTGAAAAATGCGTTGTTGAGTCACTTGTCCAGGGGAAAAATGCCACACAAATGTTACAAAAACGCATCAAAAACACAATGCACCACAGCAAAAATGCAGCATATGCGTTTATGCTGCATTTTTTGCAACAAATCAGTGTGAAAGCAGCCGAAGTAGGAATCATTATCTTACTTCACTTTTAGTCCTCATGCACACGGGACATTTTGCTAACGCTGGTAACGTTAGCTGTGTAAAGTCACATTAAAAAAGTGAGGGGACAACATGCTTTAGGATTCTAGTGCAGGAATGGCAATGTTCATAAAGTAAGGCGCTCACTGGAAGGATCCGCAGATATTTTTCTGTAGTCGCAGGTTTCTTAACCTCCTTAGCGGTGTTCCCGAGTGTAGCTCGGGGTAAAATTTCTATACCAAAAGCGGTAACCCTGAGCTACACTCGGGCTTACCATGCGGCGCCGCTCTGGGGGTCCCTGCAGCACTTACCTTGTCCTTCGCTCCCGCGATGTGTCCCCTCCAGCATCCCCGGCCATCTCCTCCGGCCGATGCCGGCATCCGGCTTCTGTGTTCCAGTCCCTGTGACGTCGGGACGTACGGGCGCCGGAACCGGCGGGAAATTTGAATTTTTTAAAAAATGTCATTTTTGCTGTCATTGCTATTTCAATGCATTTCACATACATTTTGTCCCGAGTGCTTTGTCCTGTGCCCTGCCTGCATTTTCAATGTTCTTTCTGCCTGGAAACTTAGAAAAGTCCATGGCGTCCAAAAAGCGTCCCATTAGGTCAAAAGCGGTTTTAGAACAGCGATAGTAAATCAGAACCAGTTGCAGAATTGAGTGATAATGATTTGTGGGGAAATTCGTCATCAGACACTGAAAACGATTTTGCGACTTTGCTCAGCGATGTGCGAATTTGCCTCTGTATTTCAAATTTCAGTGTTTTTGGTTTGATTATATTATTGAATTAAATTTATTATTATTATATTATTATTTTTTATGATTATTTATTAAATTATAATTTATGATTTCGTGTTTCAAATTTTATCATATCCGGAATGTTTACTAGACTCTTGTTCGGACAGATTTCAGTGAGTTATTCCTAAAAATTACAGCCTACAATAAAAAACTACATATTTCCATGCAAAAAAATGGTACCGCTTTCAGCACAAAAAATCGGAAAGAATCATACCGCCAGGGAGGTTAAAGTGGTTGTAAACCCTTCCAGCAGACTTTTTGAAAATTAATATTTGTATCATTCTCAAAACGTTTGGCCAGGGCTGTTCATATTTGCACTGATTTTCTGAAGGAGATGAGAATCTTCACACAACAAATTGTGAAAATATTCACTTAAAGTAGTCGTAAACCCCTACATATACCCAATGAAGTGACTGGCCTCAGGTGATACACAGAGATGAAACAAATCCTCCTACATAAGTTGTACCTGTTTATCTGAGTCTTCTCTGCTGAATATACAATTAGGTCCAACTGAGGTACATGTGTTGGCTTTCAGAAGATAGAGAAAGAGCTCAGGTTGGGCATCCTTGCAGTGTGATGTTCACAATCAGTCTGCAGTTTGACTTTTTTGGACAATTTAATAGTTCATATACAGCAGTGGTTCTCAACCTTCCTAATGCCGCGACCCTTTCATACAGTTCCTCATGTTGTGGTGACCCCCAACCATAAAATTATTTACCCAGTAAGTATAAGTCATGAAGGGTCGTTTTACCTCCAATACTGCTGCTTTCAACACAGTAGCTGCTTTCAACAGAGTAGCTGCTTTCTACACAGTAGCTGCTTTCTACACAGTAGCTGCTTTCTACACAGTAGCTGCTCTCTACACAGTAGCTGCTCTTTACACATCGGAAATATGTGTTTTCCTGATGGTCTTAGGTGACCCCTGTGAAAGGGTCGTTCGACCCACAGGTTGAGAACCACTGATATACAGTATACAGTATGTTTGATTCTCCTGCCCTGTAAACATGACTTTTGCACTATATTTTTACTAGGACAGAGGATGACTCCCTTGATGTTCTATATATGCAGCTCTATTACAATGGCACCATTCGAAGGAAAACAATTCTGAGGGTCCTGACCGTATGTCCTCTTGACTTGTATAAGTTTCCATTTGATTCACAGAAATGTAATTTGACCTTTGGCATGAGCACAAATCCAGGTAAGCAAATATAATTAGACTCGAATGGTGAGTATACAGAGAGAAAACCTTGTATCTCCAGGGTACCTGTTGGTTTCTAAGATTTTATTTTCCACAGACATAAGGTAACAGCCTTCAGAAGCAGTCAACCAGGACAGCACAGTGGCTAAGTGGTTAGCACCTGGCAGTATTAGGGTCACTGGTTTAAATTCCCAACCACAGCACCACCTGCCTAGAGCTTGCATGTTCTCCCTGTGCCTGCGTGGGTTTCCTCTGGGTACTCTGATTTCCTCCCATACTCCAAAGACATGCTGGTAGGTGAATTGGATCCTGTCTAAATTGTCCCTAGTATGTGTATGTATGAATGTGAGTTAGGGACCTTCGATTGTACGCCCCTTGAGGGTTAGGGACTGATGTGAATGTACAATTTATATGTAAAGCGCTGCGTAAATTGATGGCGCTATATAAGTACCTGAAATAAATAAATAAAATACATTTGTTCCTCTGAGAAAACATGTTTGTGTGTACCATCTTCGTTAGATTAATGTTTACAGAAAAAAAACTGATTTGCAAAACAGGGTTTTCATGGCTTTTTTGTGAGCAGTCAAATCCATCAGATGCATATTTTAGGAACCTGCAGTAGACTAATGAATTTATTATTAGGGGATGTGTTGGGGTAATCCTAGAAATATAATTTTTCCTATGTCACAGAATGTCAATCTAGCAGTGGCATCCCTAGGGGGGTGCGGGCCACACCAGGTGACACCATCACAGGGGGTGCAGGAACAGGATGCACAGTGACAGCTGACCCCACCCCGGTGTAGCAGTAAAAAGAGTATCCCCTGAAGCAACTGCGCATATGCCGGTTTCAGGACAAAGAAGCCGGTCACCGGCTCTGTGCTAAAGTTGGAGATCGGCTTCTTCAGCCTGAAACCGGCACATACGCAGTTGCTTCAGGGGATATATATCTTTAAGGGATACTCATTTTACCGCTACACCGGCACCGCTTATTCCTCTCTGGAGGGGTGACACCACGTGTTACCGCCCCGGGTGACTCCAACCCTAGGGACGCCTCTGAAATCTAGTACTGTAATAATGATTAGAATAGAAAATACAATTGCAAGAAATGATAGTTGTGATACCATGTGACCAGGGTAAATCAAAGACGAATTCTCCTGCGCTCTAGGACTCAGACAGGTGGCGAACAGATGGAACCAGGCCTGGAGAAATCGTCCACCAATGCATAAAGGGCTGTGCGGCTCCAAAACAAGGCTGGGGAAGCCCGATCAATACTGCAGAATGAAATGAAAACGAGAAGCGCACCAACCTTGCGCATTACCTCAGTAACCAAAATTTATTAATTGTAAAAAATATACTCACAAACAGCGAATGAAATCAGGCATGTAAGTCCTCACAGGGACTTGAAGATAGCATGAGTCCCATCAAGGGAATGGGTGTTCAGTATAGCTGACGCGTTTCGAAGGGGGTCCCTTCTTCATCAGAGCTAACTGAACTGTGAGTGCCCTCTCCTATATATACTCCTGGACTGAACATAGGCCCTCCCCTCTTATTTCTCTCTGATGGCATTACAAATAGCTATTGTCTGTTGACGATACCTTGGCCCTCCTACTAACCTGAGACTGCCCAACCCAGAGGGGAGGGCCTATGTTCAGTCCAGGAGTGTATATAGGAGAGAGCACTCACAGTTCAGTTAGCTCTGATGAAGAAGGGACCCCCTTCGAAACGCGTCAGCTATACTGAACACCCATTCCCTTGATGGGACTCACGCTATCTTCAAGTCCCAGTGAGGACTTACATGCCTGATTTCATTCGCTGTTTGTGAGTATATTTTTTACAATTATTAAATTTTGGTTACTGAGGTAATGCGCAAGGTTGGTGTGCTTCTCGTTTTCATTTAATTCTGCACCATGTGACCAGGGGCAGGCAGGAAGGGCGGCTGCCCTGGGCGCCATACTTTTGCTGTAGGGATGGGGCGCCGTCCTTCTCTTGCAAGGTTGACAGGAGTAGTGACAGTGCAAAGATTTTGACAAGAGAGAGACTGCTAAGCGTACGGTCTCCTACGCTTGCAAATCATGAATGGGGAGTGCGCAGTTTGGCATCTTTACCCCGGGCACTGGATAACTTTGTCTTGACACTGCATGTGACTGTACACAGTAGATTGTAGGTCTTTAGTAATGAAAATATCCTGTGAGTTAGCTCGGGTTTATTTAAACAGTAAGAGGCCTAAATAAATGGCATCTATGTATGTAAGCAAATAGGGCATTTTTCTTGTTTACAAATGAGGAAAATTGTATTGAGCGGTTCAGAATGAATCTTTGTTAGTATGGCTTTTTTGTTGCAACTGGTAATAGTACATTTTAGCTAAATTTCTGTTAAATATATATCATTTATGTCTATTTGAATACTGAACTTTTTTGTGATTGTTTTTCATAAAGTTAGCATAGTTACATAGATAGTCTGGCTGAAAAAAGACAAAATTCCATCCAGTTCAACCAAAAAAAAAAAAGTTATAATCCTATACCCACAGTTGATTCAGAGGAAGCAAAAAAAAAAAAACCCAGTAAAGCATGATCCAATTTGCTCCTGCAGGGGAAAAAATTCTTTCCTGATCCCCTGAGAGGCAATCAGATATTTCCTGGATCAGCTTTACCTATAAATGTTAGTATCCAGTTATATTCTGTGTATCTAAGATAGAATTCAGTCTTTTTTCAAAGCAATCCACTGAGCTGGCCAGAACCAACTCTTGAGGGAGTCGAGCTGCAGCTCCCTGTGTGAATGGACAAACGGAGCAGCGGGTGCCCCCATAGTAAGCTGCTTGCTGTGGGGGGCACCTGACAGATAGGAGGAGCCAGGGGGACCTGAGAAGAGGAGAATCTAGGCTGATCTGTGCAAAACCATGGCACACAGTAGGTAAGTATAGACATGTTTGCTATTTTACAAAAAAGAGAACCTTTAGAATCACTTTAACAGCAAACCTACAGACCCTATCATGTTCATAACCTAGGGACTTCCTACATTTACTTATTAGAGGTGCTTATATAGTGATGTCAATTTATGCAGTGCTTTTACATATGTATATTGTATATTCATGTTGGTCCCTGACCCTCAGGGGGTGTATATTTCATTTCAGGTACTTATATAGTGCTGTCAATTTATGCAGTGCTTTACATATACTGTATATTGTACATTCACATCAGTCCCTAACCCTCAAGGGGCATACAATCTAAGGTCCCTAACTTACTTTCATATGTACACCTACTAGGGACAATTTAGACAGGATCCAATTAACCTAACAGCATGTTTTTGGAGTGTGGGAGGAAACTGGAGTACCCGGAGGAAACTCACGCAGGCATAGAAAGAACATGCAAACGCTAGGCAGGAGGTGGTGTGGTTGGGATTTGAACCAATGCTCCTAGTGCTGCCAGGTGGAAGTGCTAACCATTTACCCACTGTGCTGCCCAATTATAAAGTAAAAATGTTAAAACCAGGTGTTTTTTGCCATCTGTGTCCCTTTCAAGAAAGTTAACATCATTCCTGTTCTGTAGCTCAGCTCTCAGAAGCAAGTGCTGCTGCATCTGTAATGTTACACCCTGGATACAGGTGTTACATGTAACATGTTATAAAAGGTAAATTTATCCTTAAAAGACAAACTTTGTTGCAGATTCCTACCAGTTTTTGCTCTTAACCATTTCAAGTCCGGACTGTTTGACCCCAGGCCATTTTTCAGTTTTCAGCGCTGTACTTTGTATGACAATTATGCCATGCAACACTGTACTCAAATTAAATTTAGATAATTTTTTGAGATAGATAGAACTTTCGTTTGGTGGTGTTTAATCACTGATGGGTTTTAAAACTTTTTGCTATATAAATGTAGTGTTACCCTCTTGAGAGCCACTGGTTTTGGGTCCCCCTATTTTCCTGCACAGCCAGGCACATGCATTTTCCATATTTGCATCCAAAGTCAGAAATCAGTCCATGAGCTTGTTTTTGTTGTTTTATTGAGGGTTAGCAACTAGGATGGGGTCTAGGGGTATATGGGAGGCCCAATGGAACTGAAACAACTGAGAGGACAAACTTCTTATATACAAAAAACAGAAAATAAAATTTGATCAGCACACAGTCTTTCCTAGGAGCACTTAGTCTTCTTAAATAAAACTTCTTTAGACCCCAGTTGAAAATCTCCTCATCTTTCCCAGCTGACAGGCTGTCCTTTCCTGTAGACTGTGGAGCAGTAGAGGTCCCTCTTTCCAGCTCACAGCCTGTAGGTAGACCCCGTTCTTCTGGGGCCCCCTCCCAAGGCTCCACACCAGCAGCACTTTCTCACTCCATCGTCCACCCTACTCCCCTGCTGACTAGGCTCTCTTATATTTATGGGCTGATTTGCCACACTGCCAGGCCTCCTGCCTGGAATTGGTCAGACTCCCACAAATATGCAGAACAGCCCCTCCTCTCCTCCACCTACTGGCTTCTAGAAACTTCTCCTCGTCTCTGGAGTAGGGGGAGATACCAGAGGACTGACCTGTAGAGCCCTCCAGCCTTAACCTAAAGTACCGTTGCTGACTCATTCCCAGGCTGAATTACACTCAGGCTTCTAGCAAGCCTCTAATTATACACAAAAAAACCTGTCTGCACTAAAGGGCATTACATAAACTAAAAAAAAAAAAATGTTGAAAAAAATCATGTTTTTATTAGTTATTGTTATAAAATTTTGCAAATAAATAATCTAGCTTCATAAATTTAGCCCATGTATGTAATGTATTTGTCTACATTTTTTGGTAAAAAATAACCCAAATCAATGTATATTATTTAGTCTGTGTAAAGTTATGGAGTATACAAACTGTGGGATAGATATTTGAAAATTGATCAGTCCTAAGGTATTGACTGCCTGTCTCTTTGTTGAAGCCCTAAAATGCCAGGACAGTAAAAATAATCCCAAATTAACCCTTTTTGGAAAGTAGACAGTCCAAGAGGCACGGTAAGAAGAAAAACAAAGGAAATGCTCCCCTAGCATAAAACCTTCTTTTATTAAGGACAAACATAAAAAATCCAATGCATTCACATGTTCCAAATGTAAACACGCCTGTCACAATGAGTTGGTGGTCTGTATCATTCTGGTCCATCCATCCCTCCTGACTGAGCCAGAGTATGCACAGAGGAAAAGACAAGATGGGCAAGCAGAAGCCGCTGTATCGGCATACAACACCAGTGGAATTCTTTTAAAACTTACCCTATGATTGCTTATACAGTGAAGATCACTGTATACTCAATAGTTTTAGCAGTCATGAATGGATTAACCATTTATTAACAGCTCACTTGTGGTTGTGATCTGTAATTGGCTACAGCTAATAACATGGTATAGGTAGCCAGGTACCATGTGATTGCTCGGAGCCAATCACAGATCACAACAGTAAGCAAGCTGTTCATGAATGGAAAGTCATTCATAGTTTTTTTGCCTTCCTCTGGATCAACTTTGGGTGTAGGATTATAATTTTTTTTTTTTTAATGGTTGAACTGGATGGACTTTTGTCTTTTTTTCAGCCAGACTAACTATGTAACTATATGACAGGTTGTTTACATTGTTATCATAATCATAGCAGTCACATGATACCTGGTTACCGATTACTGGTAGCTAATATCCGCTATGTCCAGTGGACACAGTGGTCACAAGAAGGCGTGCTGTGCGCTCCCAACCTGAGCAGACACAGTGACATACATGTACGTCATTGTGCCTGCATGTACCGCCCTGCCGCAGCATTTTTACTGTGCGCGAGTCAGCAAGTGGTTAATAAGATATTTCTAAAACTTCATAGATATATCTAAGAATTACACTCAACACACATGGTGTACACACACACACACATACATGTACATACACGCAGACACATGTACAGATAGACACAGACACATGTACATGCATACACAGACACACACAGATACATGTACATACACACACACACGGACACAGCCCTATAAAAAGTTGCAGTAGTTTGTTACCTTCACTCACAGAGCCTGGTACTGCACTCTAGGGAGAGACAGAGAGCACAGCACACACTCCTTTCTTTGATTTCACTTTCCTCAGCTATTGAGCAGTCTGACGGCTCCCAGTGCGAGCAACAGATCCCGCCCTGAGGACACACTCGCCCCCACCATAATTTCCAGCTGGCGAGTGGAAATTTCAAGGCCTGCAGTACATCATTAAAAAGATTCTGTTAAACACATACAAAATAAATATCCAAATGCTTCAAAATACATCTAAGAGAAATTCAAATTACTTATTAAATTCTAATGTTGTGGTGTAATCCAACACTGATTCAGTGGTATGCCCCATAGTTGATTTTCATCTTATAACATTTGAATTTTGATTTTAGATACATTTAGCCTGGGAACTAACGCGTTTTGAATATTTATCATAAATTCTTCTTCAGGGATATGATACCACTCTAAAATATAAGTAATAGTTGATAGTCAAATGTAACAAGATTTTTTTATATATACATTGGTAATACAAAACCATAGCATATTGGGGTAAAAATAACTTACATAACCACCATAGATATTCTAAAGAGTGTCTCATTATGTGAAGAGATAAATCCCCTCTAGGAGAGCAGTCATCATTCTGATATGCAAGGACCACAAATGCCACACCACATCACTGCCATGACAGAAAGTAAGTATATATGACAATTAGTAATAAGGGAAAAAGGAACACAAATTACAAAGAAGTCAAAGGGAAGCAACATTACCATAAACTGGCTACATACATATTTTACCTTTTGCCCTTCCCACCAACTGGCACTACGCAAGGGTCTAGATCTAGACATTGAGAATGCCCCACAATATGCCAAATAGTGAAACATAGATGTTCAAACATTCTATTAGCACGTACTAAGTCAACAAGTCGCCATAAATGCAAGCAGCCAACATTCATGCTCCCAGCTTACCAATAGTTGTAATGAAGTGAATTTACATTACTTTAAAAAGTTCAACAGCATGAAACAATAGCTCCAGCTATTTTTTGTTTCTCCACTTTTTTGTGTCATACCAATACAAACAAAAGAAATGAACATGAGACTGCCTAAACGTTTGTAATTGCAACAATTTTCTGGGCAAAGTGATGCATTATCTGACAGAAATGCAGGGGTGCCAATATTTTAGGCCATGACTATATTCTTTTTTATTTTTATTTATGACTATATTTTATAATCTATATATTTTTTTTCGCAAAAAAGTGAGATTGACCTTTAAACACACACACACACACACTTACGATAACAAAAGGTAAAGTGGAAGATTAGAATAGAATGGTGGATTGTCTTACAATTTATGGTTTACAGCCGCTGTCAAGCCAAATATTTCAGATAAATGTATCTCCCCATGTCTATAGGATCTAAGTGTGTTTTACATGAATCCTTACATGTTGTTGGAAGCATACAATTTAATATGATTATATGTCCTCTCTTCCCCCCCCCCCCCAGTTACTGATGTACAGTTGATTGCCACTTCTACTGCTAAAGAAGCAACTGTATTGTCAAAAGAAGTATTTTCAAAGTCAGAATGGGATCTCAAGCAAATAGATATTATGCATTTGAATGTCTCTAAAAATGGGGAAGAATGGAGTAGGGTCATTTATCAGGTAACACCAATGTAATTTATCCACTGTAAATCTAGACATAGTTCTCCCTACTTGTTATAACTGTAATGTTTTTTTCTTTAACAGCACTGTAGTAGATTGGTTTACAAATAAATAAATATATATATATACACACACTATATTGCCAAAAGTATTGGTCAGCCTGCCTTTACACGCACTTGAACTTTAATGGCATCCCAGTCTTAGTCTGTAGGATTCAATATTGAGTTGGCCCGCCCTTTGCAGCTATAACAGCTTCAACTCTTCTGGGAAGGACGTCCACAAGGTTTAGGAGGGTGTCTATGGGAATGTTTGACTGCATTGTGAGGTCAGGCAATGATGTCGGCCGAGAAGGCCTGGCTCGCAGTCTCCGCTCTAATTCATCCCAAAGGTGTTCTTTTGGGTTGAGGTCAGGACTCTGTGCAAGCCAGTCAAGTTCCTCCACCCCAAACTCGCTCATCCATGTCTTTATGGACCTTGCTTTGTGCGCTGGTGCGCAGTTATCTTGGAACAGGAAGGGGCCATCCCCAAACTGTTCCCACAAAGTTGGGAGCATGAAATTGTCCAAAATGTCTTGTTATGCTGACGCCTTAAGAATTTTCTTCACTGGAACTAAGGGGCCAAGCCCAACCCCTGAAAAACAACCTCACACCATAATCCCCCCTCCACCAAACATTACACTTGGCACAATGCAGTCAGGCAAGTACTGTTCTCCTGGCAACTGCAGGAGACATGTCCATCGGATTACCAGACAGAGAAGCATGATTCGTCACTCCAGAGAACATGTCTCCACTGCTCCATTGTCCAGTGGCGGAATGCTTTACACCACTACATCTGACGCTTTGCATTGCACTTGGTGATGTAAGGCTTTAATGCAGCTGCTCGGACATGGAAACCTATACCATGAAGCTCTCCGTGCACTGTAGTTGTGCTAATCTGAAGGCCACACGAAGTTTGGAGGTCTTTAGCTATTGCCTTTGCAGCCAGTTGGGAAGTTCTGCGCACTGTGTACTTCAACATTTGCTGACCCTGCTCTGTCATTTTGCGTGGTCTACCACTTCATGGCTGAGTTGCTGTTGTTTCCAGTTGCTTCCACTTTGTTATAATACCACTAACAGTTGACCGTGGAATATTTAGTAGCAAGGAAATTTCACTGATTGACTTATTACACAGGTGACCACCTATCACGGTACCACTCTTGAATTCACTGAGCTCCTGAGAGCGGCCCATTCTTTCACAAATGTTTGCAGAAGCAGTCTGCATGCCTAGGTGCTTGATTTTATACACCTGTGGCCATGGAGGTGATTGGAACACCTGAATCCAATGATTTGGAGGGCTGTCCCAATACTTTTGTCAATATATATATATATATATCCACAGTATATGTACATGGATTCTATAGTGTTGTAGTTAAAAGGTATGCCCCCCTTTCAAATAATTGTCTATTCTGTTTTCAAAGTACCCTTGTGGGTTCTGGTACCTTCCCAGCTTATTTGTTTCGGGACTCTGACAAGGAGTTATACCCCTGCTATGGAAAAGCAGAAGGAGTTAAGTCAGAAAACGCATGAGGTCCATGTGCCCGGTGGGATCACATTCAGTCACTGGGTGTGAGGTGGCAGAGGTACGCTGGATGGGTGTAGTCAGCAAGTGCTTAGAGGTGTTCCTCCTGAATGCAACAAGAAAGGTGTGTAGAAGACGGGTCAGCACATCTTGCAAAGGGACTCTATACATTTTATTTTACATTTTACATTTTATTTTACTGCTCACCTTTAAGCCGGGGTATCGCCATAATGTTTGACTTGGAAATGAAGAAAGTTTTGGTCGCACACCAGAGGTATGATGAAAAACCACCATGACTAAGTTAGCATTGTCCTTGTGCTATTCATGTCCTTTTATGGATCAATAAATAATCTTCACTTTTTCTTCCTTTCCATGTTGACTTGGTGGCAAGCCAGGGTCTGCACCTGCGTTGGGTTTGATATCAATTAAATATATAGGGAGTAAGAGATGGAGACAAAATAGCTCTCCATATCCTTGTGGGTAGGGTTTTACTGGTACCACGCCCCTAATGGAAAATGTATTAGATAGGACACTAACCAAGAAAAGCTAATGGGGCTTTTAAGGTACCTAGCCATATAAATCAACATTGATTATACAAAAATATATAAAGACAGTTAATAAAATTGAACACCTTTAATTAGGTTAAAAAAAACACCAACAGGTGGAACATGACCTTAATGTTTGATGGTCATGTTCCACCTGTTGGTGCTTTTTTTAACCTAATAAAAGGTGTTCAGTCTTATTAACTGTCTTTACATATTTTTGTATAATCAATGTTGATTTATATGGTTTGGTACCTTAAAAGCCCCATTAGTTTTTCTTGGTTAGGGTCATATCTAATACATTTGATATTGATTGTTTTACCTGAATGGTATATCTTTTCTTTATTGGATAATGTTTGACTTCACATGAACATGGTCCACGCCTGGTTCCGGACATTGGTGAGTACGTACAGGGTTACTCCATGTGCAGGGTGAGTGGCTCCGCCCACATGCAGATTATTGGTTGGTATCTAAATCAGATGACTAATATCATAGCTGATCACATGTGCAGCACCATGGTAACTGCAGATCAGAAAGAGGCTTAAATGCCAGTTTTCTTGGCTGTAAAGGATAGGAGGGTTTATTACCTCTATACATAAAACTGCTTTTAATGTCCTTATAGACAAAACAAACATTTCCCCTTAAGAATGTGGGGGGGGGGTTCACTGTGGATTTTCCCTTGAATTCAGCTTTAAAAGTTACATTTTATGGTGTCTCTTAGGCAGAGGCACCCCTAGGCAGGTGCGGGGGGTGACACCTACCGCATGGGGTGACACCGGACCCGCTGAATGAAAAGGTAAGTTGTAAAGCAAGCCGATGATCCCCGCAATATGGATTGGATCTGTGGATTGAGCATAATGGATTGGAGTCTGATCCATTATGCTCCCCAATCTGCAGATCCGATCCATCCTGCGGGGATCGTCGGCTTGCTTTACAACTTACCTTTTCATGGAGCGGGTCCAGTGCAGGGGCGGACTGACAACTCATGGGGCCCCCGGGCAATAGGGGATTCATGGGGCCCCTGTGTCCTTGCCCTCAGTCAAACCACACCCAAAAAAGACTATGAAAGGTACCAGGGGCATCTCATGGGGTCCCCTACTGACCCCGGGGCAGTGCCCGAGTTTCCAAATGGTCAGTCCGCCCCTGGTCCAGTGTCACCCCATATAGGTTGCATGCCGAAGATCCCCACAGGGTGGATCGGATCTGCACATTGGGGAGCATAATGGATTGGACTCCGATCCGTTATGCTCAATCCACAGATCCGATCCATCCTGCGGGGATCATCGGCATGGAACCTATACGGGGTGACACCGGACCCGCTCCACAAAAAGGTAAGTTGTAAAGCAAGCCGACGATCCCCGCAGGATGGATCGGATCTGCGGATTGAGCATAATGGATTAGAGTCCGATCCATTATGTTCAATCCGCAGATCTGATCCATTCTGCGGGGATCATCAGAGGGGGTGTCACCAAGTGTTATCGCACCAGGTTACACCAACCCTAGGGACGCCCCTGCCCTTTTGTCTCTTTAGTGATCCCCTGCGTCCTCTTGTTCCTACAATGCTGACTCCAACCTATCTTTGTATTGGAGAAAATTAAGCAGGCTTAACATGTACTGCTTTTGCCATGTTACTTTACATTGTTAACCTTGTATTACCATCAGCTAGTACTGTTTCTTCAAATTCAGTAAATACTTGATTTTCTATTTGCAGATCATGTTAAGGAGAGCTCCCATTCTATATGTCATTAACCTGATTATACCGGCCTGTTTGCTTGTGGTGGTAGACATATCAAGTATGTTTATTCCCATGGAGGGTGGAGAGCGCCTAGGATTTAAGATAACCATTGTGCTTGGCTTCTCTGTGCTTCTGTTGATTCTAAATGATTTCCTGCCTAACACAGACAATCCACCTATACTGGGTATGTATACTGGGTATGTCTGACAATATATAAGTAAATGGGCAATTGTTTAACATGTCTTCTCATTTTCTTGTATAACTTATCTACTCAATTTCTTTATGAATTTGAGAAGTCGTTAATAGACTACTTGTTTACATTCCATTTGTTCTCAAATGAATAAAGACTATATGGATATCATATACTATGTTACAAAAAGAAGCAAAAAGTGCCATCTAAACAAAATGACCAGTCTCCTTTATATGAGAAAATGTAAAATTTTTTAAATTTATTAACAAAATGTTAAACCTTCAAGACTAGTAGTGATGAAGGAAACAGCAGAGGGCACCACCTAAGTGTAGTATATAGGAAAAGACTTTAT
Organism: Staurois parvus; assembly: GCF_062004578.1. Taxonomy (NCBI): domain Eukaryota; kingdom Metazoa; phylum Chordata; class Amphibia; order Anura; family Ranidae; genus Staurois; species Staurois parvus. Next base: position 3,902,274 of record NW_028318403.1, on the reverse strand, counting down.
TAAAGTGTTACTAAACCCACAACAGTAAAGTCAGTCTGTATATGCAGTAAAGCATGCTTGTTATACCCACTGTGGAACCTAAGGGGTTAATTGTCCACATTGTGTAAAAAGGCTGTTTGATCCTGTCTTCTATTTTTCTTTTACTATCCCCAATCCATGTGCTGATAGTACAGAGCTCTAAGAGCCACTCCATGCATGATCAGTTTACTGTGTATTGCTAGAGTTTTTTATTTCATGCACAGGGCACAGGGCCAATCAGCGCTGTCCAGACAGAGGGTCAAGGGGTCATAGGACTGAGGAGAATGAAAACTCCTCCTAGAAGATTAACCGGTGCTCAGCCAGACACTGACAGAAGTCACAAGACTGCTATATACAGCTGATGAGAAAAGATATTTAGTAGTTTATTTACTGAAATAATTGCATTTCCATGTTTTGTGTACTGTGGGAGATTGGATATAGTGAATACAGGGTCCTGGGTTTAGTAACACTTTAAAAAACACAAGGGACAACTCAAGAGATGCATAGGGATTAGAGCATGTAATCCACCTAGTGTGGTTTGCTGTCGAGTTTTAGTGTGTCTTCAGGAGCTAGGAAGCAGATGCAGCTGTCAGAAGCTGTGAAGAACGTCAGAAACAAAGCTGGAAATCCTGAAACTACCCTGGAGCACTTTGTGCAGGACTGGAACTGACGTCACACGTGGGGGGGGGGGGGTTGTGGAGAACGCGGCTACATGTTTCGGAGTGCAACTGCTCCTTTTCAAGCCTCAAGTAAGCTGATGGTTTTGCTTTAGTGTTTTAGCGCTATCCATCATCTTCTTTTTGTAACTATGGAGTCTGTAAAATCTCACTTTCATTACAGAAATGCTAAAAAACATAAAGAAAGCATAAATAACAATATAACAGCTGGTGCTAACAGTGCAGCATATTTGTTGGGGCTAACAGTGCACAACTTTGATGAGACATACTGTATCACTTCTTTTTCTCAGTATTTTGCATTTTGGTAAATTCCACTCCTGTTCATATTCACTGCAATGGAAATGTAATATTCTCTTTACAGTGTTTTATATAATATATATATATATATATATATATATATATATATATATATATATATCCAAAATGTTCATTATTTTTTGCATTTTGCTTACAGATTGAGTATTCTTTATCTATTTGCCTTTAGTAAATCAACCCCAAAGAATGCAGCGGCTACCCTTGGGACTATATATACATATATATTATACTGTATGTTACATTGAATTTTGAATCTGATTTTCCTGTAGTCCCTCTTTAGGATCTAATACATAATTCCCCACATTGAATTTGACACTTCAGAGACAATCTGTTGCAATGTCATGGTTGTATTTTTTTATTTAACAGATATTGGCTAATTCACTTAAAAATGGATGCTAATTATATTTAATTTGTTCTTTTTTCAGGTGTTTTCTGTATGGTCTGTCTGCTCATTATGATTATTAGTATTATTGACTCTATCTTCATATCATACATGTTGCACCTTTCTGCTGTGCGGCCTGATGTACCAGAATTTTTAAAGCTTTGGGTTCTGAAACGACTGGCGTTTGTCCTCAGAATTAATATAAAGGAGAATTTGGAGTCCACTGTTGTTGGGAGCAGTAACAAAGGTAAAGGTATTTAATTTTTTTAGATCTGTATAAGATGATTTGTGAAGGGCCAAACACCCTCCTGATTGTTTGACAGCGAACTTCAAACACAAACTGAACTGAGCGGTATCTTACCGCACATGAGTATGTGGTAAGATCCCGCACAGTTACTAAAATACCACATGAGTTATATTAATAAGTCATGCTGTATTTTAGTAGTGAAACATTCATTCATGTTTCAGCTGTTAGTGGGATTCCCCGCTGACAGCTGAATGTAAAAAGATATGTCAGCATTGCCCGACAATTAAAATAATTTGTTAAAAAATGGCGTGGGGGACCCCCTCCCATTCATACCAAACCCAAAATTTGAAAAAAAAATGGCGTGGGGTCCCCCCAAAATCCATAACAGACCCTTATTAGAGCATGCAGCATGGCAGGTCAGGAAAGGGGGGGGGATGAGCGAGCGCCCCCCCCCCCTCCTGAACCATACCAGGCCACATTCTCTCAACATTGGGGGGGGAGTGCTTTGGGCAAGGGGGTGCTCCCCCCCAAAGCACCTTATCCCCATGTTGATGGGGATAAGGGATTCTTCCCCATAACCATGGCCTGTGGCTGTGGGGGTCTGTGGGCGGGGTGGAAGATCCCGCCCCCCGTCCTATGTGAATAAGTATGCGGTACATGGTACTGTTACCCATTCACAAAAAAAAGTGCAGTGTAAAAATAAAAATTAAAAATATGTCCCCTGAAGTAGATCCAACATCAATCACGATGCCCACCGCCACCACTACCCGAAAAAAAGAAAAAAAACCTGCTCCGCTCGCAATGCCTACTCCCACTGCGCCCTTGGTGACAGTTCTTATATACTGTCATGATGTCACAAGGGGGCGGGGTGAACCCCTCTGGAGTACCGACGTGTTATTGTGATCTAATGCAAGTGAGGAATGAGACATTGTCTCAGTTGTCCAGGAGAGATTTGAAGATGGTTCAGGAGGAAGATTCACTATGTTATTTGACTATACAGTATGTCCAAGAAAAAAAAAAAACCCTAGCCTACTGCTGAAGAGTTCTTTTCCGAGTTCTAAAATAGTACATCGAGAATGGAATCAACTACAAATACAGGATGGTCTCTTGTACAGGAGGGGTCCCTCAGAGGACTCAGAAGATAAGTGGTAGATAGGACCTTTAGTTTAGTTAGAGACAGGTTCTATTGGCCCAATCTGAGAACTGAAGTAAAGAATTACTGTCATTCCTGTTTACCATGCATCTAAAGAAAGACTTTACGGACTGCATCCATGGGGCATTTACAGAGTCAAGGGCCTATGGAGTTGGTTTGCATTGACTTCTGGTGCCTGGAGCCTGATGCTAGTGGGAGAAGTATTGTTCTGGTGGTGACCGATCATTTCACCCAACATGCTCAAGCCTATCCCACCATGGACCTACAAGCCATCACGGTGGCAAAAGTCCTAGTGGAGAAGTTCTTTGTGCATTATAGCCTACATGAATACATTCGGACCAAGGTAGAGATTTCAAGAGGAAGCTAGTGCACAAACTATGCCGGTTGCTGGGCATGAAAAAATCCAGAACTTCCCCCTACCATCCACAAGGAGATCCTCCGCCTGAGAGATTCAACTGCACTTTACTGAATATTTTAGGAACTTTGCCCTCTGAAAAGAAGCAGCACTAGGGCAACTAAATTGCTGCCATCATCCACGCACATAATAGCACAACAAATGATGCCACCGGATACTCTTTCTATAGGCTGATGTTTTGAAGGCAAGCACGACAACCAGTTGATCTGGTGTTTTGCACCTCCTCAGATTACACATCCTTGACTTCCTATAAAGGATATGTTGACAGATAAAGCAGGTTTATGAGAAAGCAGTGGAGAATGCCACCGTTAGAGAACAGAGAAACAAAAAGAACTTTGAACTTAAAGTAAGCATGCAGTATCTGCAGCCAGAGATTGTGTATTGTTGAGGAACTTAGGGGTGTCTGGGAAGCACAAGTTGAAAGACCGCTGGCGATCTCAGCTCTACATCAGCTGCAAGCAACTCCCTGGGCTACCAGTATTACAAATTTGTCCTGAGGGAAAGACTGGCCCTTTGAAAATGTGGCGTCAAAATCACCTGCTTCATCTTTCCAGCGCCCTCTGGGTGCCTCAGCCTATGGCCCCTCAGAAGGATAAACCAACATCCCTCAGAACCTGATTGCAACAATGAGGCCAGAGCAAGCAACCGATAGAAATGGAAGATGACAGCGATGAAGAAGAGATAGTACCCTGCTGACTCTGGCTAGACACTAAAAACACTGCAGCCAGTATCATGTGGCTGGATAGGAAAAAGGAGGGTCTTCGAGTTCAGAAGTAAAAATTCTACCTCCACCTTAAAGGACCTGAGAAGTTAAGATCGAAATAGTTAGCCCACCAAGGGAAGGAGGGATGAAAGATCTAATCAGTTTCAATTATGAAAACCTTATCCAACCCAGACTTGGTAATCCTCCTGCAGTCGAAGGCACACCCACAAATGCTGGGTCAGATGAAGGGATGGAATCTATTGAGGGTGGAGCCCATGCGCCCATGGAGTTAAATCCAGCTCAGCTGTCTTTGGAGCCTTATCGACTCATCAATGCTAGCAATCCAGATGTAGACTCTACACCTGTGCTTGAAGACGCCTCACCCATCCAACTGAGGCAAAACATAAACCTGCCCAAAAGATAAACCTATGATGTATTAAGAGAAAGTTCAGCTGAACCTACCATCAGACAGCAAAACCCTGTGCCAGGCCCTTCTACTGTTCATTGGGTAGGAGATGACATTGACACTACTGGGTAGACCATGGCTATAGCCTTGGCCTGTCAACAGCTTGAGTATGCCAGCTGTTCTTGAATTTAAGTTATGGGTGATGTTAATCATAATTTGTGTGTGTAGTCTTATCATTTATTAGTTAACATAATGCTTGGTAACATTTCTGTCTGTTTGGGGACCAAAGTTTTCAAACGGGGGGAGGATGTTGCCCAGTGCTGGCTAACTTACCTGTGCCATCGCAAGACATTAATAATAGGAACTATGTTGAGCTAATACTCCCTCTAGTGTTTAGTTGTAATAGTGACATTGTGTTAAAAGGCACCAAGAGAAAGAGGAGGACCCAACAAAGAGCTAGGGATTGTGGGACATGTAGTCCAGAAGGCTGAGATTTGCAAGGACCCAATACTGTTCTGAACTATAAGTTCCAGCTGGCTGGAGGAAGAGAAGTAGTATGCTGGGAGAAGCTATATATTTAAGAAAAAAAAGCTCTTCCTTTTGGGACTACGAGCTGAAACTGCAAGGAGGGACCCGGCTGCTGTGGAGAGTTAAGTAGGCCACTTGGTCCACACGGTGTGGAGAGTCTTTGGCAGGTGAGCTACAGACCTACAAGCAGATCATCCATCCCCAGCATCCTGTTGGCAGAGTGACTGACCAGAGAAGTGAGCTTCGTCAACGCCACAGTCACAGAGGAATCTCAGTGTTACAAGGTGCTTGCCCAGGTGCCCCGTTACGCTGGTTGCAGATTCTGCAGGAGTCCTTCCAGAATATCCTGATTCCCTTGAGCCATGATGTCATCAGGATTGGTGAGTGGGCAGATGCCCACACTGTGTACACTCCACACTAAGGGACACTGCATGCAGACACCTTCTACCCCACATCTTCTTATAAATTAGCAGTTTGTATTAGGAACCATTCACATATATTATCCATCATTGCTGGTCGCCATTGCACAGCAATCTCTTTGGGCCCCTATTGAGCTAGCTGAAGATCCAGGACACTCTTTCCACCAAGACTCTCTTTTAACACTTCTTTAATACCTGGGGTCAAAGGCTCCCACTGAGCATATTTGAAACACTTTTTGAATCATTGGGGTTGATTTACTAAAGGCAACTAGACTGTGAACTTTGCACAGTGCAGTTGCTCCAGAGCATAGTAAATGAGGTAAAGCTTCCCTTTGCCAAGAATACCCAATCACATGCAAGGAAAATAAAAAAAAACTGCATTTTTGCTTGCACATGATTAGATGATGGAAGTCAGCAGAGCTTCTGCTCATTTACTAAGCTCTGGAGCAACTGCACTTATAGAGTGCACAGACTATTTGCCTTTAGTAAATCAACCTCATTGTGTTCAACTCTGCCACGTCCACCCACCTGTATTCACATTTTGAGTCCAACGAGGTGGTGGTTACATTGAGATGTATTGGCATAAACATTATTTACTGTCTGCTGACTGAACAATTCTTAGTAAATACTCAATTGCTTTACTGCATTCAGTTGTCCATTCAATTGTTTCCTTTGTGCATTATGTTTGAACCCAGGGTGTCAGAGGTGTCGGGGGCTTGTAAGGTCAGGGCAAGCTTTGGGGACCTGTGTCTTACAGCAGCCCTCATGAGAGTAGCACTACAGAAGTTTTACTATAAATCTGGCAGTGTCAGGATCAAGGATCACGCTTGGAGGCCAGTGGCTATAGCAGTGGAAAGGCTCACACAGCTGATTCCACTGGTGGGTGATGCGGGCTCCTCCCGAGGCACTGGGTCTAAGCACTAACTGGTCTTCACCAGAGCTCCTTATTGTCGATATGGGTTTTACGATCCTCAGGATCACCCTACCAGGGGGTGAACAAGCTGGGATGCAGTGGAAGATGTAGCAGGTAGGGATCAAGTAGAAGTGTAGTCGGTAAACACGTAGAAGGTCGGTAACAAGTGGTTGGAAGTTGGGATCAAGTGGAAGCATAGTCAAGGAACAAGCCAAAGGTCAGCAGCAAATGGTTGCAGGGTGGGATCAAGTGGACGTGTAGTTGAGGGAAAAGCCAGAGGTTGGTAATGAATGGTAATGAAGATGCACACAGCAGCAGGAGCATAAGGAGCAAGCTATTGGCTGGAAAAGAGAAGAATAATCTGACAAACATCAAGTGCAAAGGCATAGCTTTAATAGGAAGTACAGGAAAAGAGCAGAGAGTTCAAAGTTCAGAAGAAAATAGAACTTGAGTTTGTCTGAAGGATTGGGGGAGTGGGGGTTAGTCCAGCATCTCAGATGGCTCAGTAATCCACTACCAGATGCAGCAAAGGTTGTGAGTTCATATCTAGGCCATGATTGGCAGGTACCTTTTTATGAATATAAATAATTTTTTTTAGGTGGCTGATTACCACCAACATGTCTGGAGATGCTTAAATGCTATGTATTTCTCAAAGCATTGGAAAATTTGCATCAAACCTACAATACAACACTAATATGAACACTTTTTCTTTAGAAGCGGATACAACTCTGCCACTCCCTGAATCAGAGACAGAAACTAACAAGCATCTCTCAAAAAATGTCAAAGACAGCGCAGAGATTAAACTACTCAAAAGATTGTTATTGGAACTGCTGATGGTTCGACGACATCTTATTGTCTCAAAAAAAGAGGAAGATGCAAAATCTGAGTGGAATGTGGTGGCCTTTGTGTTGGACAGGTTCATCCTCATCCTTTACTTCCTCATTGTGATCATGATTGCCGTTGTAGTCGTCCTTGTGTGGGTAATATAACAATTCCAACCTAAAAAAGCCCTGGTTTATGTTCACTTGAAAGGTAAGGTGTAGTAAAGGATAACTACATATCAGAAGATAACCTGGGCCATTCCTGAATCTCCCTAGACAGGGGCTCATCCATAAATGTGTTTATTTAAAAGTTAGCTATTTAAAATGTATCTTTAGCTCAAACCTTTTTTGATCAAAAAAAATTTGGGATGGGGGGTAAAGAAGGCAAGGTTTAGAATCTCTCATTTTTAGTGTATGTTTTCCTGCTGGGGGGATCTCTCTCCTTGCTAGTCATCTAATAACATTTCACTGAAACATTTTTTTGACACTTATTGTAATACTAACATTAGATTCACTTAGGTCTCTGGCCATTATATTAGTATTGTTGTATTTATTAGTGCATTATCCCATGGTTTTGGGGACAGAAACTCTAATAGGACCAATTTTCAGTCAGACTATGGACATTTAACCATTTCAATACCGGCAATTTTACATCTTCCTGCCCAGGCCAGTTTTCACGTTTCAGCACTCTCACACTTTGAATGACAATTGCACGGTCATACAACATTGTACCCAAACTAAAATTTTATCATTTTCTTCACACAACTAGAGCTTTCTTTTGGGGGTATTTAATCACCGCTGGGGTTTTTATTTTTTGCTAAATTAACAAAAAAAGACCAAAAATTTTGAAAAAAAACAAGTTTTTCTTTGTTTCTGTTATAAAAGTTTACAAATAAATAATTGTTCTTCATAAATTTAGGCAAAGATGTATTCTGCTACATGTCTTTGGTGAAAATAACCCAAATTAGGATGTATTATTTAGTTTGTAGGAAAGTTATAGAGTTCACAAACTATGGTATAGATCTGAAAATTGATCAATCCTGAAGTACTGACAGCCAATCTAATTTCTTGAGGTTCAAGAAAGTCAGAATAGTACAGATATCCCCAAATGACCCCTTTTTGCAGAGTAGACAGTCCGACGTACTTCATAAGAGGAATGGCGAGTTTTTTGAAGTTGTATTTTTTTTGTCATAATTTTTCGGAAAATTAAAAAATTAAAAAAAATTATTTTCACTATTTTTTTTTACATACTGTCACCAGTGCAGTACAGCGTCATCATATAACTGGCATGGCAGTGATCAGGGACACTGACTGGTGACAGTATGAAAAAAAAAAAAATATATATTTTTTATTTTTTTTAATTTTTTTATTATTTTTAATTTTTTATTACATTTTTTTAAATTTTTTTTAAGATTTTTTTTCATATTTTACTATGATCAAAGAAGTACAATGTTACCATAGTAACATTGTACTACTTTAGGGAAGTGATCAGTATTTTTTTTTTACACAATTTGTTTATAGCAAAGAATTACTTTGCTATAAGCAAGCATTTACCTGAATGACATCGATTCATTCAGGTTTTTTTTTTTGGTTTTTTTTTGTGCTTAGCTGTGATTTGGCCACAGCTAATCACATGACATGTGCATGTGACCTGCTGTGACCATTCACAGCTAGGCACTAGTATACAATGGATGGCATGAATGAAGCCATCCATTGTATACAACTGTCATGTGACCTGCTGTGATTGGTTACAGCAGGTCACATGGTACCGGCAACGGGGCCGGTACTCAGATCTGTCATCGGCTGTGTCCGAGGCACACGGCCGGTGACAGATGGCGCTGCACGGCTCTGCAACTGCGCGAACTGCGCATGTGCGGGAGGACGCCAAATGGCGTATACCCCGGAAATCTACAGCACTTTTGCGGCCGCCAAACGGCTATAGGCCGGGCGGCTAATGGTTAATATGTCCCAGCATTCTTCTCTCTATCTGTGAACCAGCTCTGTGTTTACATCAGAGATTAGAAGGTTGGTAGATTACTAAATCCTTAATCTCTTCTGGGAAAGGTGAGCTGAGGTGAATCATTCCACAGTGGCTGCAACTACATAGATCAGTGAGGGGTTATCTTTTTTTTTATTATCGTCTTTTATTAAATTTTATTTTAGTACATTAACAAATATCAGCAATATAGAATTTATCACAACATCTTTAATCCCACTAAATATCTTAAACCCTCCTATCCACCCCCCCTTCCCTACTCACCCATTAATTACCCCGTCCACCTCTTTATAACCATTCCTATCTTAACCTGTCTATTACTTCCATACACATCCCTATATTATCTTCTCCCATTACCAGTTTCCATTCATTCAGTTTCATTCTCCACCTCTGCACCCAAGGCACCCATTATTTCAAAATATTTTCCCGATGTTTTGAACACATACCAGCTACTCCAATCTTCTCTAAATTTCCACATTCTGTCTTCATCAATGTGGTACAACTCTTCCATCCTATATATATACTCAATCCTTCTTATCAAGTCTCTCACTGTTGGGGGTCCCTTAACTGCCAAAATTTAGGTATAAGCCCTTTTACAGCACTAATCCCATGAAATAATAGAATGTTTTTGTATTTTTTTTACTGATTCATTTGTCCTGTAAAATAAACACACCCACGGATCTTTCTGAACAGTTATCCCCAAAGTCTCCTGTATTAGTTGGATTACTTCCTACCAAAGCCCCTGAATTCTTGGACATTCCCATCATATGTGAGACATAGTTCCCCTTTTCCACCACAACCCATCTAACACAGTGGCAAATTTTCTTCCCTTTGTTTGTGTGCAACACTCGGTGTACAGTACTATCTATTATAAACATTTATAATTCATTTCTACTGTGTTCATATTCACCACCCCGTGCCTCAACTGAGGTGAGCTGAGGTGAATCACTCCACAGTGGCTGCAGCGACATAGGTCAGTGAGGGGTTATCTTAAAGCTTATTTACTGCTAGTTAAGAATATTAAAATAATGTAATTAAACCTACAGCAAAGACCAACATGGCAGCAGTTGTCATCACGCCAGGTGGACAAAAACCATCCCTATAGCCAATTTTGTAGGTGTAGGAGGAATTGTTACAACCGGGATGAGAAGCAAGGCACACTATTACAAAATGGTTATTTTGTAATAGAAAAGGGCTATACAAGAATGATTTAGTAACAGCCTTACAGAAATATCTAGGATGACCTATAGGACCAGAAGAGTCTAGGGCAGGGGTCTGCAACCTTTAAGACATAAAGAGCCACTTGGACCCGTTTCCGAGAGGGAAAAAAAGACTGGGAGCCGCAAAACCATTGCAACATTTAAAACAAATCCGACACTGCATATATTGCAAAAAGCGCTCTGGTCATGAAGGGAGTTTAAGGGCCCAGTAAGCAAAGGGTTAATCAGGGCCACAGTGTATCGTCATAATCACAATCATAGCCTTAGGTCAGTGGTGGGCAACCTTTTTTTTCAACTGAGCCAAATCTCGCCAAAACCACGATTAAAATTTATTTTGAGAGCCACATTTTTAAAACTGAAAATACATCCCCCATATAGTAATTCATCCCCCATAGTAATTCATCCCCCATAGTAATTCATCCCCCATATAGTAATTCATCCCCCATAGTAATTCATCCCCCATAGTAATTCATCCCCCATATAGTAATTCATCCCCCATAGTAATTCATCCCCCATATAGTAATTCATCCCCCCTATAGTAATTCATCCCCCATAGTAATTCATCCCCCCATAGTAATTCATCCCCCATATAGTAATTCATCCCCCAGAGTAATTAATCCCCCATATAGTAATTCATCCCCCATATAGTAATTCATCCCCCATAGTAATTCATCCCCCATATAGTAATTCATCCCCCATAGTCATTTATCCCCCACATAGTAATTCATCCCCCATAGTAATTAATCCCCCATATAGTAATTCATCCCCCATAGTAATTCATCCCCCATAGTGTAATTCATCCCCCATAGTAATTCATCCCCCATATAGTAATTCATCCCCCCTATAGTAATTCATCCCCCCTATAGTAATTCATTCCCCATATTGTGTCAATTCACTTACCTTTGCTCCGCGCGTTCCTCTCGCCGTGTTCCCGCGCCGTTCCGGTCTTCAGGGCGGACTGTGAGAGGAGAGGAGTTCGTCACGCTGCCCCGCCTACATCCTGACAGCCAATGTTTGCCACGCTCCGCGGGCCGGATTAAAAGGTCCGCCGGGCCGTAGTTTGCCCATTGCTGGGCTAGCTGCAGAGTCCTGACTTTTGGGGCGGCCGCCCGAGAGGAGGGAGGGGAGCGGGCGCCCGGCACACAGAAGAGCCGCATTAAAATGTGTAAAGAGCCGCGGCTTGCCGACCACTGAGCTACAGCAACCCTATTGCCTGTCACCTGGTGGGCAGTGTGCTCCGGAGCTGCAGCAAAGGTGAAAAAGAGCCACATGCGGCTCTGGAGCCACGGGTTGCCGACACCCGGTCTAGGGGCTTCTATAGAAAGAGCTAATAATTCTCTCAATAAGGAGTAATTTACACGTGCTTCAAAATGTGGCATTGGACATGATTTTCAAACTCTGAATGCCAATCAAAGCACCTGTCACTAAATAAAATGGTAGGCTTACAGTTCTGTTCACACGTTTCCTTTGCTTTACTTAAAAAATTCTAACCGTGTAATTTTCTTGGTGCTTCAAAGCGCCTCCCTGCCAGTTTTTTTTTTCACCATATGTGCCCCATTGGAGAAATTTGCCATAGCCAAACAGGAAGTGAGAGGAAATCCCTGAAAATTAGGGAAGACCTTTGCCCCCCAGGTCACCAGAACTAGTGTCCCCTTTGGAAGATTTCCCCCTTAATACTGTTGTATTTTCTCTTTTTTGTGTTTTCTTTTTTGTTGTAGGTTGGTTTTGTTTTACAACTCTGTTGATTATGATAACATCTAGTGTCCTTAGATGGTACTACTTGTGCTGTGTTTTATTCTTTGCCAAGTGAAAATTAACATTCTGTTTAAATTCAAGATGGGGATATGTAAAATGTTTATTGATTTATATGTATATATTTATTTATTCGTATTTACACTGTGATGAGTAATTTTTTTCAGCATCTCAAGAAACTGCATATATTTCCATGTTGCATACACAGTCAGTTCTATGTTGCATATATATATATATATATACAGTATATATATGTGTGTGTGTAAATTTATATGTACAGATAAACATAGGAATGCTTTTATAAAATGCTCATATTGTCTACCAGTGTAAATAAATCAAATGTCCATTATGACATCAAAAAAAATTATATATATAATAATAAAAAATGAAATATATGAAAAAAGTGTCCAATTATTTGTGTCAATAAAGTCCAAAAGAAATTGGTGATAATCACAAATAAACATGTGAACATTCCGTGTTCAACAATTTCACCGTGCCTGAATCCACCACCAAATAAAATGAATAAACTCACCCGAGCTATATGCTGATCAAATTATAAACCAGCATAAGCGCTATAGCTCTGGGAGCGATGATCTGTAGAAATTTATCTGGGAGCAATACTCTGCAGGAGGCCACTCAGCACAAATGGAATCACTCTTATATATGGTCACCGCCTCTGCATAGGTAATAGCAGTACTCAGGGAATTAAGAGAGGAAATTCATGGTGCAGTACGTTAAAACCACATATTTTATTAAAACAAGGTATTACACTCACAAACAAGGTGTCCCAGCCGACACCAGCAATACAGCGTTCAGGTAAATCACAGACGGACCCAGCTTGCTCGTGTACCGCCGACAGCCTTGGGAAAAAATGTCCACCAAGCCCCTCCCTACAGGTTTCGTCACTAGATGTCCTCAAGGAGCGGAATGGATGTCAGACCCCATGCTCTCGCTCTATATATTCTGCACTCGCCGCAATGCGGCATCATCCTACCCAATCTAACGGCATTGTTTAATCAATCACCGTTCGATCTCTGCAAATTATATTTATCACTAGTGAGGTATTAAATATATCTCTAATACAACATTCTCTATCTCTATATAAAAATGGCAATTTTGGGCATATAACATTGTAAAGAATTACCATCACAATGAATATATTGTTTCTTATAAATAACAAGGAGAACTCTCATAATTTATATACTGGTATTCTTAAAAAACTTTTTCTGAACTACATATTCAAAAACTCCCAAAAGGGAGGGATTTAATACAGAACATCATAAATAATGTCCATCAAAAATTAAAAAATATATAAAATAAATCCGATGTACAAATGTAAATCCTTATTTAAAGGGCTAGTACCATTTTTAAAGAAGCACTCTACCAACATTTTATCCTCCACGAACAATTATACTATATAGATGCAATATATGTAATAACTTAAACATGTGAACTGACTATAATCCACAGACATTAAAAATTGGTGAGAAAACAATTAAAATCAATATCAATATTTAATCCATTGGGTTTTAAAGAATGTAATTCATATATCCAAAATGTTTCTCTTTTAGAAGTCTCATTGATCATATCTGAACCTCTCCAATGTTTTTTAACCCTATCTATTACATAGAAGGTCAGTAAACTAGGATCACTATTATGCTTCAATTTGAAATGTCTTGACACACTGGCCTTGATTCACTAAGATGTGAGTGTATTAGCAGAGACTGACCATTCAGGCAGACTCCGGTCAATCAATCAGTCGTCTGACCAGCGTCTAGCAAGCTCATTGACGAGCGTCTACTGACTACTTTGCTATCACTAAATGTGGTATCCGTCTGACACATTTTTAGGTGCAATACCGGATATGTTCGCTAGATGGCGCACAAGCGCGGGCTTTATTAACATTGGCGTTCTTATGATGGCAAAATAGAATTCTTAGAATGTAATAAATAGTACACCTGTATTAGAATTTTCTATTTTCTTCTATTTCTTTTCTTGCTGTGTCTCCAAAATGATCAGGAAACTAATGCATTTACTAATGAATGTCATACATTCTGTACTCAAATGTTAAACATTTTCAATTTTTCACACTTATATCTCAAATAATTTATATACTTCTAATTTCCCAATATAATTATATATCTTCATTCTCTTTAATCACGTAACTATTCTATGGTAAAGACAAGTGCAGCGCTATAAATGCATGTGATCAATAATGAATGCATGTAAAAACCAAAAAGTGCAAAGAATTGCAACAATGATGTAATATTGTAAATGGTGCTAAAATAAGTTCATAGAATCATTCCTGAATAATGGAATGTACTTCGTGTGAGAGTACCAACTCAGAGAGTGCCTATGAATGGCACGTGTGGTCTCTCCGTGACGGACAGTAGTGCATGAACTTGTGAAAGGTAAACCACCCTTGGGACTGGTCTACACTCACCAGAACAAAAGTATTAATGTGTATGGGTTATACACATCACACATCTGGGGGTGCAGCGGTATGCTGGCAGTTATGGGTTAGTCATCCAGCTCCATCCATCCATCCATCCATCAGGGTGGGTGCCCAAATGGTCCTGGGGAGGAATTAGCTCAGCCACAGGAGCCAGAAAGGTGCTCAATAGTGTAGTACACTGTCACAGGGGTGGATGACCTTTCACGAGTTCATGCACTACTGTTCGTGGTTATATTTATCTTGTGTAATACCATTTTACTAGTCTATAGTCTATATCATTTGACCAGCGCTCGCTTTATCAGTTTTAAACAATGTAACTATTCTACATTATAGCTCAAACTGCGTCTCCCACAGTGGTTTAGTGGTTAGAGCTCAGAACTTACAGCACTTGGGTCATGGGTTCTAATCCCAGTCTTGGCAACATCCCAAAAAAATGGAGATCAATTTTCTGGGTTGTGGCAGGAATATTGATCAATCAATTATGATTTTGCCTAATGACTAGAAAGTGGATGAATGTTACTTGCATACTGTTCTTCTGCCAAATAGGAAATGTGCAAGTTTCATGCCTAGTATATTTCATTGTAACTTTTTTCTCTTTTAAATCTGTCTCCTTATACAACTTGACCCCCTCCCCCACCCCATCATCGAACCAGCAAACACAAATGCTCCTGCGCTTGGGGATGGACTCGATGCTACAACCACATTAAGAATGTCCTGGAACATGCACACCTTGCTGCCCTCAAATGGACCGGGGGAATCCAAATATACTGAATGGGGAAAGAACAAAAAGAGGGCGCACAGGCCTAGTGCATTACCATAAAAAATGTTTAATAAAAAATAAAGTAGGTGTTGTACTCACAAACGACAATATAGTCAAGGCACATCATAGAAGAACAGCTGGATCAACACCGCGCTGAATAACAGTCCACAATAGGGAGTTTAGACATCCAAAAGGCTGACGCGTTTCGAGGACTTGCCTCTTCCTCAGAGCCCTGCGACACACTTGGAAAATAACATAAAAATAAGCCAACATGGCTAAAACATATCTTGAAAATATGGGGACTCTGATATCCGACGACAGTCCGTTCACGAACGAGAAGCAATTCTGCACCCCTAAAACCAACATAGAGGAAAGGGATGGTCAAATTGCTGTGCTGCTTCCAAACCACCTCTGGCATGCCAGGGTCATTATGCAGGTCCTCGATGCCAGTTCTTGCCTGCGGCCACAAAATATCCACTGGCCACAAGTGAAGGTGAGTGGAGGACGTGAAGGTGGATTTCTACCAGCTTCAACCGCAAGCAGTACCACTCCTGAAAAATGAGAGCAAATAATCATTGACACGTCATCATGACAGTCAATTCTCAGTGCAGGCTATCTAGAGTGTCTTTCCTTTTTAACCATTTCAAGAGTTCAAGGAAACATTCTTGGAGCATCTACTGTGTTTGGAAAGGCCAAAGGTCCCCCCCTCCCCCAGGCACACTAATGCTTATGCAGGCCATAGACGGGGAGAAAAACAGCCGATTTTTCTTTTAAAAAATGAAAAATCGGTTGTTCAAGCGGCCGATGTTACTAGCAATGGTAAAAAAAAAATCGGCCGATTTTCATCCTGTCTACAGCCGGCAAAAAGTGTCCCTGCAGAGAGCTCCGCTATTTCTTTGACAGTTCTTTGACATTTATAGCGGTTGCAACAATGTATTTGTATCCATTTCGGATACAGATGTTTTTATTCGGAAACAAATAGATACAATGTTGCAACCGCTGTAAATGTCAAGGAACTGTCAAAGAAATAGCGGAGCTCTCTGCAGGGACACTTTTTGCCATACTGGAATTCCTCTCATTTTTCATCCTTCTTCTTCCTCTTCTTCATCATCATCCTCTTCTACTTCTTCTTCATCATCATCCTCTTCTTCTTCATCATCATCCTCTTCTTCTTCATCATCATTCTCTTCTTCATTGTCCTCTTCTTCTTCATCATCTTCATCATCCTCTTCTTCTTCTTCATCATCATCATCCTCTTCTTCCTCTTCATCTTCTTCTTCATCATCATCATCATCCTCATCATCTTCATCCTCTTCATCATCATCATCATCATCCTCTTCTTCTTCTTCATCATCATCATCCTCTTCTTCTTCTTCCTCTTCTTCATCATCATCATCATCCTCTTCTTCTTCTTCATCCTCATCTTCTTCTTCTTCTTCACCATCATCCTCTTCTTCTTCTTCTTCTTCTTCATCATCCTCTTCTTCTTCTTCATCATCCTCTTCTTCTTCATCATCATCATCATCATCATCACCCTCTTCTTCTTCATCATCATCTTCTTCATCATCATCCTCTTCTTCATCATCTTCTTCTTCTTCATCCTCTGCATCATCATCCTCTTCTTCATCATCATCATCATCTTCTTCTTCTTCATCATCATCATCATCCTCTTCTTCTTCATCATCATCATCATCCTCTTCTTCTTCTTCATCATCCTCTTCTTCATCATCCTCATCCTCTTCTTCATCATCCTCTTCTTCATCATCATCATCCTCTTCTTCTTCTTCTTCTTCTTCATCCTCTTCTTCATCGTCTTCTTCTTCTTCATCATCCTCTGCATCATCATCCTCTTCTTCATCATCATCATCATCATCATCCTCTTCTTCTTCATCATCATCCTCTTCTTCCTCTTCATCATCCTCTTCTTCTTCATCATCATCCTCTTCTTCTTCATCATCATCCTCTTCTTCTTCTTCATCATCATCCTCTTCTTCCTCTTCATCATCTTCTTCTTCTTCATCATCATCCTCTTCATCATCATCCTCTTCTTCATCATCTTCTTCTTCATCCTCTTCTTCTTTTTCTTCTTTTTGTCTTCCTCTTGCAGGTCACTGCTCATGTGCAGATTTTTTATCAGTAAAAAATTGGTCGATTTGCCCATCATTGCCGCGAAAATCGGCTGATCGGCAAATTCGGCCGTTTTTTTTCCAACTTTACCGAAAAAAAAAATCTGCCAAAATACCGAAAAACGGCCGAACAAATAGCCCACTAACGGTCCGAAAATCGGCCGATTTTATTTTCGGCCGAAAAATCGCCCGATTTTCGACCCATCTATGGCCTGCATAAGATATGGTGTGGCCCTAGGGTCAATGTGTGTTTAGAATACTTCCAAAATGCACATACAAAAACACTCCATCCAAATGCATGTTGCATTTCTATAGCATGTTAAACAGAAGAAAAATGCACTTCCATAATGTTAACATGCGCAAGTAAAAATAGACAAAATCCACATCCTTTTATTCTGGCTTCACATACATGCATTGTGGTCTAACACCGCACTCCTGGGCAAATCACATGCAATTTGTGTGCGTTGCAATTAGAGACAAAAATTTTGCACACCTCAAATTGCACCGCATCCGGGCCAAAAATGTGCAGGACCCTTTTTCAGGGTATGCACATGGGTGTGAATAGGCATGCCATCCAATTTGGCAAATCGCAATACGCTTTGTGTACCAATATTGGTGTGTTGGTAACTTCACCTAGAAAGCCGCAGCAGGTGGCATGAAGGGGTTGCGGTTGTGATGCGGTGCAACGTTTGCACAGAAAACACTGCAAATTTCACATCGCATCTGTGTGAAACCAGAATGTGCCAATATGTGGCTTGACAAAGCACAGTGGTCAGTGCAGATTATTTTCAATCCATGTTTTTTTACACTTTGCATTCACTGGTTTAACTCAGGTGATCATTAATCCCAATTATCTCCGGAGATCACATGCAGCCCCTCAACCATCTACACATATCTCTGGAAATCTATACAGATCTCCTTGAAAAAATGTCTCCTCTCTTCTTTGGAAAACAATTGTCCTCCACCTCATAAACAGGGGGACAGAGAAGACTTCTCCTTGATAACTAAAATCAGATGAATTATCTGTGCTTAATAAACATACACCAATACTGCAAATGCATTGTATTGTCGAAGGCATTGCACACTAACGCATTGCACACTAGAAATGTCAAATGCGTTAGTGTGTACAGTGCATGAGTGTAAAATGCTTTAGTGCACACTGCAGTGTACAACGCATTGCACACTGTAATACACTGTACAATGTAATACCGTGTACACCCACACATTGTAGACTGTAATGCACTGTACACTGTCATGCAGGATGGAGCAACGCATTGCACACTGTGATACCGTGTACACCAACACATTGTAGACTGTAATGCACTGTACACTGTCATGCAGGCTGGAGCTACGCATTGCACACTGTGATACACTGTCCACTGTCATGCAGAATCCAGCAACGCATTGCACACTGTAATACCATGTACACCAACACATTGTAGAATGTAATGCATTATACGCAGTATACATGTCCAGATATTCAAAGATTAGCCATGAAGGCCTAGCTGGTTACCTATTTGGCGACCGCAGATAGCCGAATAACGCTACACTGCATCCAGGCAGCTCTGGGAGGGTGTCATATGACATCCTGGCAGAACGCGCTCTCCGTGATTGCTGTGTCCTAAGGACACAGCTGATCACGTGATGTGGTAAAGGCCAATCACAGCGGCTTTTTACCATGTGATCAGCCATGTCCAATGACACGCTGATCACCGGGAAATGCATTTGCCGGGTCTTGGCTGCACTTTCATCACGCTGTCAGAATGTGTGGAAAGTACTGCCGAGAACCAGCAGTTATCAGAGCAGGGGTCGGCCCCGATGATCAGTGCCCACCAGTGCCACCCAACAGTTCCGCCCACCTGTGGCCAGCAGTGCCACCCACCAGTGCTGCCTCATCAACGCACATCAGTGTTGCTAAATTACCAGTTTACCAAATGTTATAATATAAACAGACTTTTATTCATTATGAGCTATTTTGTGGTTTATCGAGCAAAAAGTAAAACTCACAGCAGCAAGTCAATACCACCCAAAGAAAGCTCTATTTGTCTGAAAAAACTGATACAAATTTAAGATGGGTACAATGTGGCATGACCGCACAATTGTCATTCAAAGGGTAACAGTGCAGAAAGATGAAAATTGGCCAGGACAGGAAGGGGGTAGGAGTACCCAGTAGGCAAGTGGTTAATATCATTGACCCATCAATACCCAGGAGCTAATGTACAGATAAGTAGCATGTGCACCAAGTGAGATTCTGCTAGGCCCCACCCACAAAATTGCAATTACTTGTCCCTCACATGTTATAAACATATTTGCAATGGCCACACTTACTTTACATATAAGGATCATCTCCTCAGTTGAGAACTGTGCTCTCGCCATGTCCAAATGCCAATAAAGTTATCAAAATTTTCAACCAACACAAAACCTCCAACCACTTCTCATCCACTTACACTCCCCACAACCACTTCCGGGTGCGCGCACACGTGATGACGGACTTCCAGGATAGCCATTCATGCGCCATGCGGACACCTGTTTGATGCTTATTTGTTTGCAATCGCGCATTTCTATGCACGGCTATGATAGCTTTCGCAAATGTGTGTTTCTTATTGATTTGTTTTTTTTAACCTTGGCTAATATTTGTTGCCAAAGGCCAAAAATCAACAAAGTGTGGACTATTTTATTACTGTAAATCGAATTGTAGAAAACCTGTAGCTGGCTGCACAGTGAATGTGACATTCATTAGTACATAACAATATTGTGGTGCAAGTGGGTTTTTTTTTTTTTGGTTTTGAAAAAGCCAGTTTGCACCCACTTGCATATTCACACTCTTATAAGCTACATTTGAGCAGATTATATAAGTATACAAAGTAACTATTAAGGTTGTTCATATATTGAACATAAAATAAACACAAAAACATCGGTCAAACATTTATTGATCAAATATATCTTCATTTATTTGGTCAGCAAGAACAAGTAGGTACAGTCAATATCTTGGTGAGTCACAAAAATAGGATTCACGTGGCAAAAATAAAACACTTCTGCTCATAAGAGCTTACAATCTAAAGATACTTCTAGTGAACTGTGTGTGCACAGGTTATAGCAGGAAACAAAGGGGAAGATGAATCAAGTAACATTTTCATGCACATAAGATTTACTTACACAATCACTTAGTATGAAGATCCATTCACAAAAAAAAGTCTACAGATCAAAATATCAAGAAAACAAAGCATGTGAAAAAAAACCCCTCCCACCTCTACAAACCCCCTACACATACATTTGTCAGCAGGTTTGTCAGAAAAATGCATTGGAGTCTAAATAAGCAAGCAAAATTAAAACAAGAGCAGATTTTAAACAAAACGATTGACATGCGTGAGGCTTTCAATGCAAAGAGAAAAAACACAATCATTGTGCAATAACACACAAACACTTTACAAGGCCAAAAATATGCAAACATTTCCAGCCCACTTCCAAACACAGCCTGAGTGGTGTCTGGGGCAATTCAGCACAAAATCTCTTCTTCCCCCAAACCACACCATGCAAGGACTTAGTCACAAACCACCCGGCCTAGTAACAGGCCAAATCACTCACTACTGCACATCTTTATATAAGCTAGGTTGTATTTGGAGCACGCCAAACAAGGCCCCACACCCAATGAAGCCTCACCCACCACTGACCTTAATTTGGTCAGTGAAAGTGTTTTCACCTGATGAATCCGCTTCCTACCTGCATTAACCCTTGGTATACAGGCCCCACAAATCAGAAAGAAATATACAGTGAAATGTACGTGTGCAGCATACAACAGAACATTGAGCAGGGATGTGAAAGGGAACCCCAATTGGAACCTTTATTGCTACTATGGTCACAATTCCCTCCAGATTCTCGCATGAGTTAAGACAGTCACATGACCACATCTTGTATGCAATACTGAAAATGACAAATCGATTTGACTAGTATGGTGAATTTTCCATCAATTGGCAAAACACTCCAGAAATCAAACTTCACCAAACATTACACTCTGGGCAAAGCTGATTTACAAATCCTGCGACTTACAGTAAAATTGACCATTTCAATGCAATTTTCAAGACATCTGACACAGATCTCTATGCAAATTGCCACTAAAGTAGTACATGTACTACTATATACTACATACTATATACATATACTATATGTACTATAGAAATCAATGTTTGAAACACACCCATGTGGTCGCTCTAATAGCATACAATAGGGTGCGACTTTGCAGACTTTCTCTCTCTCTGTCAGCTCTTTGCTTGCCAAATCCTTCACAAAAGTGGATGGAGTGTAAACCATCATTATCAAATCTATTAGTGCTCCAGGCTCTTATCCCATTGTATGACATTCCATTGTATGACATTCACATAAGGTGCAGCTTTGAAGGTGTTTCAACAGACAAGGCCTCATTCTAATTCACATTTTAGGGATCATTTAGACAGAAAGCAAAGATGTTGCCAGAACATCTATTTGAAGACAGCCACACACGGAGATCATGCTACTTCCTCACCGGGGTTGGGATTCAAACCGACAACCCTAGAGTTGTGAGGCAGTAGTGCTAACCACTAATCCACGGAGCTACATTGCTAATCCAGCCTGTATTTCTGTGCTGTGAATCAATCTTAGGTCCCTGGGCAAGGTCAGTGTAACTAGCCAGATATCTCCAATGTGACACAAATGTTGTGCTATGTTGCCAATTCAGATGTATGTTGGTTCTATGTATCCCAATACAAAGGATTGCAATACTAATACAGGCATACCTCAGTTTACCAATGCCTCAGGGAACGTCATATTTGGGGTACAAATGCCAAACCATTTCAGTTAATTGGTCTGTTTACAAATGTTTGAATAATTTGGTATGGGCATGTGGCCTGGTATGGTTCAGGAGGGGGGGAGGCGCTCGCTTGTCCCCCCCCCCTTTCCTGACCTGCTGGGCTGCATGCTCAGATAAGCATCTGTTATGGATTTTGGGGGGTACCCCATGCTGTTTTTTTATTTAATTTCAGCGTGGAGTTACCCCTTAACATCCATACGAGACCCGAAGGGCTTATTATGGATGAGAGGGGGGACCCCACGCCGGGTTTTTTACAAATTGCTTATAATTCCCTGCAATACTTTTACATCAACTGTCAGTGGGGAACTCCGCCGACAGCTGAAACATGAGCGCTGCATTGGTTTTCGCTACTAAAATGCTGCATGAGTTGATAACATAACTCATGTGGGATTGTAGGAGCGACAGCCATGTGTTAATGTTTCAACTGTAAGCGGGGTTCCCCACTGACAGCTGAATGTACAAAAAAAAAAAAGCGTGGGGTCCCCCCTCACATCCGTACCAAGCCCTTCGGATCTGGTATGGATATTAAGGGGGAACTCCACGCTGAAATAAAAAAAAAACAGCTTGGGGATCCCCCCAAAATCCATACCAGACCCTTATCCGAGCATGCAGCCCGGCAGGTCAGGAAAGGGGGGGGGACGAGCGAGCGCCCCCCCCCTCCTGAACTATACCAGGCCACATGCCCTCAACATGGGGGGGTGCTTTGGGGAAGGGGGGCTCCCCCCCAAAGCACCTTGTCCCTTGTAATGGGGACAAGGGCCTCTTCCATTATTGGGATAATTGGTCGGCCATTTTTTGGGATTTTAGCATATTTTGTTTACCAGTAAAGTTGAAAATTTTTTGTTCCAAATTAACTGATAAAAAAAATGTGCCAAAATCCCGAAAAACAGCTGACCAATTAACCCACTAACGGCCCGAAAATCGTTCAATTTTTTTTTCGGCAGAAAAATCGGCCGATTTTAGACCCATCTATGGCCTGCTTTACATGGGTCTAAAATCGTCCGCAAAAAAAAATCGGCTGATTTTCGGCCCGTTAGTGGGTTAATTGGTCAGCCATTTTTGGGGATTTTGCAACTTTTTTTAATTGGTAGATTTGGATAAAAATTGGCCAATTTTGCAGATCGGCCGAATTTAGCTGCAATGATCGGCAAATTGGCTGATCTTTTAACAGATTAAAAATCTGCACATGAGCCATGACCTGCAAGAAAAAGAAGAATAAAAAAAAGAATAAGAAAAAGAAAAATGCAGGCCATAGATGGGGCGAAAACTGACCGTTTTAAAAAAAAAAAAAAATTCAGTTGTTCAATGGGCCGACGTTACCACCAATGGTAAAAAAAATGTTCGATTTTCGCCCCGTCTACGGCCTGCAAATATAATAACAAAGTAATTACTTCTGTCCCTGCAGAGAGCTGCGCTATTATATTTGACATTAAAAAGTATAAAGGTTGCAACATTGTATCTATTTGTATCCGAATAAAAACATCTATATCCGGAATGGATACAAATAGATACAATGTTGCAGTCTCTATACTTTTTAATGTCAAATATAATAGCGGAGCTCTCTGCAGGGACAGAAGGAATGTTTCAGCTGTCATCGGGGTTTCCCACTGACAGCTGAATTTCAAATTATTTCCGTGAATTAAATAAATAATAAAAAAAACAGCGTGGGTCCCCCCTCTCATCCTTACCAAGCCCTTCAGGTCTGGTATGGATATTAAGGGGGAACTCCACACTGAAATAAAAAAAAAAAAACAGCGTGGGTCCCCCTCAATATCCATACCAGACCCTTATCCGAGCATGCAGCCCGGCAGGTCAGGAAAGGAAGGGGGACGAGCGAGCTCCCCCCCCCTCCTGAACCATACCAGGCCACATGCCCTCAACATGGGGGGGTGCTTTGGGGCAGGGGGGCTCCCCCCCCAAAGCACCTTGTCCCCATGTTGATGGGGACAAGGGCCTCTTCCCCACAACCCTGGCCGGTGGTTGTGGGGGTCTGCGGGCGGGGGGCTTATCAGAATCTGGAAGCCCCCTTTAACAAGGGGGCCCCCAGATCCCGGCCCCCCCCCTACGTGAACGAGTCTGCGGTACATGGTCCCGCAGACTTATTCACAAAAAAACTAAGTGTGGTGTAAAAAAAAACACAGTACAGGGTCTTTGACAAGTCCTTTATTAAAACAATGTCCCCCGAAGTAGATCCAACGTCAATCACGGCGGCGGCGGCAGGGACCCGAAAAAAGAAAAAAAAAAAAAAGGTTCCGCTCCCGTTGGAGGCTTCCAGCCTTGTGAAGAAGAGGCTAGCTGACATTTCTTAAATAGGTTAGGGGCAAGGCCAGCCGGGCACATCATCCCCGCCCCTTACCTATTTGAGAAATGTCACCCTGTCTCTCCACTGAGGCTAACTAGCTGAATGCAGGAGACAGTCTGACATTTCTTATATAGCTATGGGGCGGGGCCAGCCGGGAACAGCAAGCATGTGACATGGGGCGGGTCACTCGGATGATGTCCCCGGCTGGCCCCGCCCCATACCTATATAAGAACTGTCAGCTAGCCTCTTCGTCACAAGGCTGGAAGCCTGGGACTGGAGCGGAACCTTTTTTTTTTTTTCTTTTTTCGGGTCCCTGCCGCCGCCGCCGCGATTGACGTTGGATCTACTTCGGGGGACATTGTTTTAATAAAGGACTTGTCAAAGACCCTGTACTGTGTTTTTTTTACACCACACTTTTTTTTTTTTGTGAAGGAGTCTGCGGGAGCATGTACCGCAGACTCCTTCACGTAGGGGGGGGGGGCCGGGATCTGGGGGCCCCCTTGTTAAAGGGGGCTTCCAGATTCTGATAAGCCCCCCGCCCGCAGACCCCCACAACCACCGGCCAGGGTTGTGGGGAAGAGGCCCTTGTCCTCATCAACATGGGGACAAGGTGCTTTGGGGGGGGAGCCCCCCCCTGCCTCAAAGCACCCCCCCAATGTTGAGGGCATGTGGCCTGGTATGGTTCAGGAGGGGGGGGGGGCGCTCGCTCGTCCCCCCCCTTTCCTGACCTGCCGGGCTGCATGCTCGGATAAGGGTCTGGTATGGATATTGAGGAGGACCCACGCTGTTTTTTTTTTAAATTTCAGCGTGGAGTTCTCCCTTAATATCCATACCAGACCTGAAGGGCTTGGTAAGGATGAGAGGGGGGACCCACGCTGTTTTTTTTTTTTTTTTTTTTTATTGAGGACCTTTATTTTTACATTCAGCTGTCAAAATAAATATTATCTAGACCTTTGAAATAAGTAAAATCATTACAGAAATAATTATAAAGGATAAGAAACAAAAATAGAATCACTAGAACTAAGGAAATCTAATTAGATTACATGAAGATATGCCGAGTGCTGTTTATTAAACACAATAGACGCGAGCGAGTGCCGACTGTCAGAGGAATCCACAGTAAGATTCACTATTAGTCAGTGGCTAAAAAGCAAACGCCCATGGCAGAGGTCTAAAATGTGTTCGCACATGCTCAGTTGTATCTGCCAAAGACACTGCACGGGCTTCTAGATTTTTACTGTGTCGATTTCCTTGAAAAAAAAGATTTTTAACACATTCTTAATTTTTTTGGAAATAGCAGATATTGTTTAAAGTGAAGTCCTGATATTTGGCAAAGCAAATTTCTAAGTGAACATGTCTCTGCAGTGATTTTTCATGGTTTTAGACTTGCTTCTTAGCAAGTCTGTTTTGTGAGTCTGATTTCGGGCGTGTGTCTTTTTGTGAATTAGATTGGGCATCTGCTTATGGGCTCTGCTCAATAGTGAATTAGGTTGCAGGGTAAAAAATGACGGACGCCCATGAAAATTGGGCTTAAGCCCATAAATATGCGCCCACGCCCAATAGTGAATCAGGGCCACTATGTTTATCATAACTTTTTTTGATGTTATTTAAATGTTCTCCTATCCTAGTTTTTAATAATCTTCCTGTTCTACCCACATGTTGGAGGTGACATGGGCATTCTAAAACATAAACTACATAGGATGAATTGCATGAAATCAATGAATTAATATTATATTCTTTGTTAGTCGATGTAGAAAAAAAGCTTTTTCTTTTCTTTTTTGCCTCTCTTTTTATAGTCTTACAGACTTTACACTTATTACAATGAAAAAAAGTTTCTAAATTGGGAAAGAAATTTACCTTTTTAGGTGGATCTTTAATATTATGAACTATTCTCGTTCTCAACAATCTGTTTTTTCTATACACAAATCTTGGTATGGATGGAATAATTTTCTTTAATGTATCATCTTTTAGCAAGATGAAATACGTTCAACTTTTTTATATTCTATGTTATAATCAGTGACAAAAAACATATTTTCAATGTTGTTATTGTTTTTATTCTCTTTTCTCTCAGATTGGAGAAAATCCCTATCTTTTTTGTTGATGAGTTCCCTCTCTGTTTCAAGAAATGATCTATCATAACCTTTTTCAACAAATCTTTCGATCAGTAAATCGGTCTGATTGATAAAATTGTTCTGTGCACTACAATTCCTTTTAATTCTAGTAAATTGGCTCTTAGGTTTGCAGCTTCACATATAATTTGTTTATTTTGTAAGATTAATTTGGCGCTATTCTTATATAGTTCCCAAACAGCTCTATCTCCACTGATAAATGGGAAGAGAAGATCTGGAACTCCACAGTGACCAGCCAGCTTGCAGTAAGGGACTGAGTCTGAGAGGAACGCTGGAAGCAGTGGCAGCTCAGCTGCTACACTGGCCCCAGACACCCGAAATCTTCCTCTGTCCTTTCTTCCTCCCCTCTGCCATCCCTCCTCTCACCTGAATGATGTGGCAGCATCCCACACAGAGAGAGTGCCATCCTGTGCTGCGCCCAGGTGCCCCTAGGTGGCCGCCTAGTTTGCCTAGTGGAAGCACCAGCCCTGGTGGTAACAATAGGTTGATGCATTCTTTTACCTCCCAAAAATGCCCATCTAAAGAGTTCAACAGGGTTGTCTTAATGCATGGGCCCAGGAGTCCCAAGTGCATGTGGGTCCCATAATAATCTTGCATTTCATCAAACTTGCCAACTGTCCCGGATTTGCCAGAATAGTCACACTTTTTACTAAGCTATCCCAGGATGGCCCAGAACCTGTACTGTGCCCTTTTGTTCCCAGTATTGTGCTCTCCTGACTCCCCCTGTACTGTGCCCTTCTGCCCCCCCTACCCTTCCCTATACTTTACCCTTCATATTGAGTAGTATTTTTTTATGGCATGCTTTCTTATTGTTTAATTGTATTGAAAGTACTAATAAATATATGTTTAATTCTATCAACTATTTATACTTTAATTCTTGAGAGTAGGTGTGTACATTGAGGCAGGCTGGTAGGGGCCCCAGTGCATTACTTTGCCCAGGGGCCCATGATGCTATTAAGACGGCCCTGTAGTGCAATGACAGCTGGAGGAGGCAGTACATATTGCAGGGGCTGCAATGCTTTCCTCCACAAGGCAGCAAAAATTCTACAGCATGTTTAATTTGAGAGGTAGAATAACTGGCAAACACGAACCATTCGAATGAATGGAACTCCAGGCTTTCATTGGGTAAAACGGGTGTTCAGGAGGCAACGGGGAAACGGGTGTTCAGGAGGCGTCTGAGCTGTGTGTCAAATACTTTTCAGAGGGACAGTGCACAACACCTTTAAAAATGATTACATTCAAAAAGCAAAACCTTTTGTAAAATGTTTGCATGTTTCTTCCATTCTGTGTTGCTTTTTTTGCACAATTCCTAAATTTTCAGCTGTATCTTTGTTTTCTAATTATAGTTCACCATTTTGTAAGCCTGTTTGTGTTTGTTCCTATTTTTGGCGCCATTTTATTTGTCCAATGGGAACACTCTGTGATCTCTGTGGCCTTCGGACACAGCTGAACACAGAGTGAGGTAAAGGGCCAATCACAGCAGCCCTTTACCATGTCATCAGCTGCGTTGAATCACAGCTGATCACAGTGTAAACAGAATTGCCGGTTGTCGGCAGAGCTTTCCTCATACCCTGTGACAGCGTGAGGAAAGGAAAGCCAGTATCCGGAAATTCTCACAGGCACATTTACACAGTGCCCTGATGATCAGTGCATCCCTATCAGTGCCAATCAGTGCAGCCTAGCAGTGCCCATTAGTGCAGTCCATCAGTGTCCATCAGTGCATATCAGTGCCTCCTATGAGTGCCCATCGGTGCTGCCTATCAGTGCAGCCTCATCAGTGCCTCCTCATCAGTGCCTATCAGTGCCACCTCATCAGTTCAAAATCATCAGTGTCCATCAGTGTAGTTTATCAGTGCCCATCAGTGCAGCCTACCAGAGCCCATCAGTGCAGCCTACCAGAGCCCATCAGTGCAAATTACTTATTTGCAAAATTATCTAACAGAATTTTTTTTTCAAAAATCTTCGGTCTTTTTTTTTGTATGTTTAGAAAAATAGAAACCCCAGTGGTTATTAAATACCACCAAAAGAAAGCTCTATCTGTCCCAAAAATGCTAAAAATTTCATATGGGTACAGTGTTGCATGACCACGCAATTGTCATTCAAAGTACCACAGTGCTGAAAGCTGAAAATTGGCCTGGACAGGAAGGGGGTGAAAGTGCCTGGTAGGCAAATGATTAAAGACGTAAATCAAAGACAAAGGAAGTGCATTGATCTGGTGCAATAAAACACATTATCATGTTAAAGAAAAACAATACCAACATGAAATCACATACTGTATGTTCATAGGATAGGGCACTTTGTACAACGCCAGCACAAACAAGGGAGAACAGAAAACCCTGGGGTCAGAGGTGCTGCTAGATGACAGTTTGATCCTCCATCACCATTTTTCTGACAGATTGGGCTGAGAAGTTGGCGCACAACCGCGTCTGGACAGCATTCCATGCGGGAGCTTCTCATGGGCAGTGGTGTACACACAGGCTGTCAAGGCAATACATGGGTCCCCTTTTCTCAAGCCTTTTGCATCAGAGCACCAATGCTTTCTATTATGGGCTTCTCTACACATACCATCAAAATTTGTTTACTATGTATAAGAAACTGAAAGGACATCAAAAGGAAAAATTTTTTTTTAATTTTTTACCATTTTGCTGAGTGATCTGAGAGTTACCAAAAAAACTAAAATGAATACACGTGGGCTGTGTCATATATGTGACTCATACATTAAATACTTTCTTACAGCTAATGGTAATCAAATATTAAAATAATTTTTATATAGCAATTTTCCACTATGGTGGTGCCTCTATTTTATAATCTGTATTAAAAAAAAATTCTACCATATAATATATGAAAGAGATGTATTTTTTAAAATGACCTGTAGATGGCAGCAGCTTGTTTAATACTCACAAGGAAAATCTTTTGAAGTTGTTGCAATGTTCATTTGTTCTTTAAAGCGAAGTTCCCCTCACCCTGTCAAAAAAAAAAAAAAACTGTAGCTGCTGACTTTTAAAAAACAGCCACTTACCTGTCCCTCAGTCCCATGGTGTGTCCCCCGCAGCCCGTTTCACAGTTCGTCCTGTATTCCAGGAGGCCAGCATCTTCAGTGTGGGCACCCGGCTGAGATAGCTTGCGGCTTCGAGTAGAGCTGCACTTCATGAATGGTCCTGTAGTCTTCCGGGACCTGTCATGTGTCCCAAAAGACTACAGGGAGGGAGGACACTCTCCGTTTCCGATCCCCTAGGGGATCGAACTGGAAGTGGGAGCGGGTACCTGTCAAATTCGAGTACCCGCTCCCCCCCCCCGCCCCCCAAAGGTGCCAATCTTTAATGGGGAGCGGGAGAGCAGTCCTTAACCACTTGAGCCCCAGAGGATTTACCCCCCTTAATGATCAGGCCTTTTTTTGCTGTTTGGCGCTGCACTAATTCAAATGATAATTGCGCGGTCGTGCAATGCTGTACCCAAATAAAATTTACGTCCTTTTTTTCACACAAATAGAGCTTTCTTTTGGTGGTATTTTATCACCTGTGCGCTTTTTATTTTTTTGCGCTATAAACAAAAAAACCACAAAACTTTTGAAAAAAAACAATATTTTCTACTTTCAGCTATAAAAAATATATCGTAAACTCAAAGTTAGTCATAAATTTAAGCCAAAATGTATTCTGCTCCATGTTTTTGGTAAATAAAATCCCAATAAGTGTATATTGATTGCTTTGTGTGAAAGTTATAGCGTCTACAAACTATGGTATAGATACTGTAATTTATGCCTTTTTTTGTTATACAGCGCTACACTAATTCAAATGATAATTGTGCGGTCATGCAATGCTGCACCCAAACGAAATTTACGTCCTTTTTTTCACACAAATAGAGATTTCTTTTGGTGGTATTTGATCACCTGTGCGCTTTTTATTTTTTGCGCTAAAAACAAAAAAAACCACAAAAATTTTGAAAAAAAAACAATATTTTCTACTTTCAGCTATAAAAAATATATCGTAAACTCAAAGCTAGTCATAAATTTAAGCCAAAATGTATTCTGCTACATGTTTTTGGTAAAAAAAATCCCAATAAGTGTATATTGATTGCTTTGTGTGAAAGTTATAGCATCTACAAACTATGGTATAGATACTGTAATTTATGCCTTTTTTTGCTATACAGCGCTGCACTAATTGCACTAAATGATAATTGCGCGGTCATGCAATGCTGTACCCAAACAAAATTTACGTCCTTTTTTTCACTCAAATAGAGCTTTCTTTTGGTGGTATTTGATCACCTGTGCGCTTTTTATTTTTTGCGCTATAATCAAAAAAAATGCGAACATTTTGCAAAAAACCAATGTTTTCTAATTTAAGCTATAAAAAATATCTCATAAACTCAAAGTTAGTCATAAATTTAAGCCAAAATGTATTCTGCTACATGTTTTTGGTAAAAAAAATCCCGTGCATTGCATTAGCGGGCAAACTGGCGCTATCTAGGAGGGGCGCTAACACTATCGGAAGTCACCAGTGACACTAATACAGTGATCAGTAAAAATCTGTTCACTGTAATCAATGACACTGGTGACAGGACAGTGAAGGGGTTAACTGGGGAGGGGGAGAGGGGCGATCAAGGGGTTAAATGGGATTTCTGATGCACTAGCGGGCAAACTGGCGCTATCTGGGAGGGGCGCTAACACTATCGGAAGTCGCCAGCGACACTGATACAGTGATCAGTAAAAATCTGTTCACTGATCAATGACACTGGTGACAGGGCAGTGAAGGGGTCAACTCGGGGGGGGGGGGGGCGATCAAGGGGTTAGACGGGATTATTGGTGTATTAGCGGGCAATCTGGCGCTATCTGGGAGGGGTGCTAACACTATCGGAAGTCGCCAGTGACACTGATACAGTGATCAGTAAAAATCGCTTCACTGATCAGTGACACTGGTGACAGGGCAGTGAAGGGGTTAACTGGGGGGGGGGGAGATTAAGGGGTTAAATGGGATTACTGGTGTACTAGCGGGCAATCTGGCGCTATCTGGGAGGGGCGCTAACACTATCGTAAGTCGCCAGCGACACTGATACAGTGATCAGTAAAAATTGGTTCACTGATCAGTGACACTGGTGACAGGGCAGTGAAGGGGTTAACTGGGGGGAGGGGGAGATTAAGGGGTTAAATGGGATTACTGGTGTACTAGCGGGCAATCTGGCGCTATCTGGGAGGGGCGCTAACACTATCGGAAGTCGCCAGCGACACTGATACAGTGATCAGTAAAGATTGGTTCACTGATCAGTGACACTGGTGACAGGACAGTGAAGGGGTTAACTGGGGGGGGGGGGGCGATCAAGGGGTTAAACGGGATTACTGGTGTACTGGCGGGCAATCTGGTACTATCTGGGAGGGGCGCTAACACTATCGGAAGTCGCCAGCGACACTGATACAGTGATCAGTAAAAATTGGTTCACTGATCAGTGACTGTCAGGGATCCCGGGTGTGACCAGAGGTGTGTGACTGACGCAGGGAAACGCAGACTTCAGATATGTTATAAACAATGTAATTTATTAACACTAACAATACAAACATAAACGTAGTGCAATACTAAAACATAACGCAGTGCAAACAAACCAAACCAACCACCCACAGATAACAGTACATACAATGCAAGCGTCGTCAGGCAGGCCGGGTCAATATCAATCGGGCAGGTAGGTACAGGGGGAGCAAGCGGAGAATGGTCGGGGTCACAAGCCAGGTTCAGCAGGTAGCGGGCAGCGTGGTACAGAGGGTCAGGCAGAGGAGAATGGTCAGACAAGCCAGGGATCAGGAGCAGGAGAATGGTCAGACAAGCCAGGGATCAGAGCAGGGTCAGCAGAGAATCAGACAGGAACAGGGAACAGGGAACAGGGAACAGGAACAGGGCCCAGGAGAAACACAACACCAAGGCAGAGTCTGCAGGTCTGAATGTCCCTTAAATACACCAGTATAATTAGTTCCAGGTGTTTGACTGGCTGCAAGGTTGAGTCTCTGATTGCTGGGAGCACCCGCTGGCCAGCCCTGGTACTGCAGCTCATAAGGCAGGTGAGTCCCACTATTGCTGGCCAGTCCATTCCTGACAGTACCCCCCCCCCCCTCAAGGAGCGGCCTCAGGACTCCAAACAGTCCTAGCTGGGCAAAATGTTCCACCGCCCGGGTCTGGTAACTGGCGGGATATCAAAGACTGGCACACCGGGCAGAACTCCGGGCAGCGGCACACCGGGCAGAGGCACATCGGGCTGGACTCCGGGCAGAGGCACATCGGGCTGGACTCCGGGCAGAGGCACTCCGGGCAGAGGCACATCGGGCTGGACTCCGGGCAGAGGCACATCGGGCTGGACTCCGGGCAGAGGCACATCGGGCTGGACTCCGGGCAGAGGCACATCGGGCTGGACTCCGGGCAGAGGCACTCCGGGCAGAGGCACATCGGGCTGGACTCCGGGCAGAGGCACATCGGGCTGGACTCCGGGCAGAGGCACAACGGGCTGGACTCCGGGCAGAGGCACATCGGATTACCAGGCGAAGCAGCAGGCACCGGGCCACCGGGCGGAGCAACAGGCATCGGGCCACCAGGCGGAGCAGCAGGCACCGGGCCCCCAGGCGAAGCAGCAAGCACCGGGCCCCCAGGCGGAGCAGCAGGCACCGGGCCCCCAGGCGGAGCAGCAGGCACCGGGCCCCCAGGTGGGGCGACGGGCACCGGCCCCCCGGCGGGGCGACAGGCATCGGGCCCCCAAGCGGAGCGGCGGGCGCCGGGCCCCCAAGCGGAGCGGCGGGCGCCGGGCCCCCAAGCGGAGCGGTGGGCGCCGGGCCCCCTGGAG
The DNA here is from genome assembly GCF_062004578.1 of Staurois parvus. NCBI lineage: Eukaryota > Metazoa > Chordata > Amphibia > Anura > Ranidae > Staurois > Staurois parvus. The sequence continues at coordinate 3,868,884 of NW_028318403.1, read as the reverse complement.
GTGCAACAGGCATCGGGCCCCCAAGCGGAGCGGCGGGCACCGGGCCCCCAGGAAGGGCGACAGGCATTGGGCCCCCAGGCATGGCGACAGGCATCGGACCCCCAGGCGGGGCGACAGGCATCGGGCCCCCAGGCGGGGGCGACAGACATCGGGCCCCCAGGCGGGGCGACAGGCATCAGGCCCCCCGGCGGGGCGACAGGCATCGGGCCCCCAAGCGGAGCGGCGGGCGCCAGGCCCCAAGGAGGGGCGACAGGCATCGGGGTCCCAGGCGGGGCGACAGGCATCGGGCCCCCAGGCGGGGCGACAGGCATCGGGCCCCCAGGCGGGGCGACAGGCATCGGGCCCCCAGGCGGAGCGACAGGTCTCAGGCCCCCAGGCGGAGCGGCGGGCACCGGACCCCCAGGCGGAGCGGCGGGCGCCGGACCCCCAGGCGGAGCGACAGGTCTCGGGCCCCCAGGCGGAGCGGCGGGCACCGAGTCACCAGGCACGACAGTGGGCTCCGAGTCAACTGGGAAGACTGTGGGCACCGAGTCAACTGGCAAGACTGCGGGCACCGAGCCAACTGGCGGAACAGCGGGCTTCGAGTCGTCTGGCAAGACTGCGGGCACCGAGTCGCCTGGCAAGACTGCGGGCACCGAGTCGTCTGGCAAGACTGCGGGCACCGAGTCATCTGGCAAGACTGCGGGCACCGAGTCGTCTGGCGGAACAGCGGGCATCGAGTCAACTGGCGGAACAGCGGGCACCGAGTCGTCTGGCAAGACTGCGGGCACCGAGTCGTCTGGCAAGACTGCGGGCACCGAGTCAATTGGCGGAACAGCGGGCACCGAGTCGTCTGGCAAGACTGCGGGCACCGAGTCGTCTGGCAAGACTGCAGGCACCGAGTCGTCTGGCAAGACTGCGGGCACCGAGTCGTCTGGCAAGACTGCGGGCATCGAGTCAACTGGCGGAACAGCGGGCACCGAGTCGTCTGGCATTGGATCGTCTGGCTCGACAGCGGGCATCGGGTCACCAGGCCTAATAGGATAGTCAGGCTGGATCAGTTCATCATGCTGGGTAGAGGCATCAGGCTGAATGCAGGCATCAGGCTGAGTAGAGGCATCAGGCTGAGTAGAGGCATCAGGCTGAGTAGAGGCTTCAGGCTGAGTAGAGGCTTCAGGCTGAGTAGAGGCTTCATGCTGAACCACGGAAGGCAGGTTCACCGGTTTGGATACTGGCAGGATGGTATTGGTTGGAAAGAATTTTCGCTTTTTTCTGGTTTTAACTACTGGAGCACTGCAAGTAAACGCAGGTCTGCAAACGAATGGAGCAGCTGGAGACAGAGAAGAGCTGGAGGATGGAACAGAGGAGGGAACAGTTGCTACAGAGGACTTCTTTACAGGGTTAAAGGCAGGATAGGTGCAGCGAGTGGGAACAGGGTACTGACATGCGGTAGATAGCAGGGCAGGAGGAGCTGTTGGGAATGCAGGAATAGAGCTTTGAGGAAATAGATTAGAAGCAGGACTGGGTTTTTGTAGGCTGACTGAGGCTGGGTGCAACAAATCTGTCCATGTCTGCAGTATGGGTTGAACAAAGCTGAGCTTACACAAAGCCTGTCTGACCAAAGACTGCACTGCGTTTATACAATCTCTTAGTACCTGTAGTGAACATGCAGCATAATGCTCCAAGAAGCAATCCACATCATCCTCTAATAACCACACCAGGGACTCTACCTGGTCGGTACTAAATGGCGGCAAAAATTCATCCCTGCATTCAGGGGTACCAGATGAAACCAACTCCGCACAAATCTGAATCAATGGCTGCACCTCAGAGAATTCTGTGCCCTGATCTACTAGAAGATGAGCGAGCCGTATACATTCTAGCAGTTGATCCCGGGGATACTCCTTCAGAGTTTGATAAGCATATTCTCTGTCATCAAACACTAGCAGAGATAAATACACAACCTCATCAAGATCCATCCTTCCCATCAACAAGCCAAGATGGCTTCCCTGTGCAGCCACTTCTGGTCAGGATTGGCCTTGGTGTAATGTCAGGGATCCCGGGTGTGACCAGAGGTGTGTGACTGATGCAGGGAAACGCAGACTTCAGATATGTTATAAACAATGTAATTTATTAACACTAACAATACAAACATAAACGCAGTGCAATACTAAAACATAACGCAGTGCAAACAAACCAAACCAAACCACCCACAGATAACAGTACATACAATGCAAGCGTCGTCAGGCAGGCCGGGTCAATATCAATCGGGCAGGTAGGTACAGGGGGAGCAAGCGGAGAATGGTCGGGGTCACAAGCCAGGTTCAGCAGGTAGCGGGCAGCGTGGTACAGAGGGTCAGGCAGAGGAGAATGGTCAGACAAGCCAGGGATCAGGAGCAGGAGAATGGTCAGACAAGCCAGGGATCAGAGCAGGGTCAGCAGAGAATCAGACAGAGACAGGAACAGGGAACAGGGAACAGGGAACAGGGAACAGGGAACAGGGAACAGGGCCCAGGAGAAACACAACACCAAGGCAGAGTCTGTAGGTCTGAATGTCCCTTAAATACACCAGTATAATTAGTTCCAGGTGTTTGACTGGCTGCAAGGTTGAGTCTCTGATTGCTGGGAGCACCCGCTGGCCAGCCCTGGTACTGCAGCTTATAAGGCCAGTCCATTCCTGACAGTGACACTGGTGACAGGGCAGTGAAGGGGTTAACTGGAGGGGGGAGATTAAGGGGTTAAATGGGATTACTGGTGTACTAGCGGGCAAACTGGCGCTATCTGGGAGGGGCACTAACACTATCGGAAGTCGCCAGCGACACTGATACAGTGATCAGTAAAAATTGGTTCACTGATCAGTGACACTGGTGACAGGGCAGTGAAGGGGTTAACTGGGGGGGGGATCAAGGGGTTAAACGGGATTACTGGTGTACTGGCGGGCAATCTGGCGCTATCTGAAGGGGCGCTAACACTATCGGAAGTCGCCAGCGACACTGATACAGTGATCAGTAAAGATTGGTTCACTGATCTGTGACACTGGTGACAGGGCAGTGAAGGGGTTAACTGGGGGGGGCGATCAAGGGGTTAGATGGGACTATTGGTGTATTAGCGGGCAAACTGGCTCTATCTGGGAGGGGCGCTAACTCTATCGGAAGTCGCCAGCGACACTGATCAGTAAAAATCGCTTCACTGATCAGTGACACTGGTGACAGGGCAGTGAAGGGGTTAACTGGGGGGGGGGGCGATCAGGGGGTTAAATGTGTCCTAGAGTGTTCTAACTGTAGTGTAGTGCTTGTGTACTCACTTTTTGGATGTCTTCTTCTCTGTCTGGAACGGAATGTGTCCAGGCAGAGAAAAATGACATCATATCCTGCCCTGTGTAAATATCAACACAGGACAGGATAGGACAAGGACCGATCATGTGATTTCAGCCAGAAATCACTGGCTGAAATCTAATGATTGATCCCTCCTGGATCGAATCGTATCACCCGCGGGTCGGCGGGAGCGCGCGCGCGCACCCCCTACCCGCGAATGTGTCGGGAGCGCGGAGCACGTTTTAAAACGTGCTTTTGCGCTCCACTGCCGCCCTGCACACGTATATACACAGTGGCAGGGCGGCAAGCGGTTAAAGCGGAACTTCCCCTTTTGGGTGGAGCTCCGCTTTAAGGCTACTTTCACACTGAGGAGTTTTTGAAGCTCTTTTGCATTAAAAAAAAGCCTGAAAAAGCTCAAAAAATACTTCTCTATGTATGTCTATGTATGTTTTCACACTGGGGTGTTGCGCTTCTGTTGCGGTGTAAAACTCCTGCTTGCAGCATCTTTGATTCAGGTAAAAAAAAACGCCCCATAAACGCCTCCTCCTATTGAAATCAATGCAAAACACCTGAAAAGGCGTCTGAAAAGCACCTCAAAAGCACCTCTGAGAAGCGTTTTTGGTGAAATTGTGCTAACCGCTTCCCCTCCATCCTTGAGCAGAAATACTGGGGTGCGTAAAATCACGTATATATAGGAGCCACGCGCGCCCCATACCCATGCCAACAATACAGATCTCTTCCCTGTCAGCTCCTGCACACTGCTTTGTATGGCTCTGTCTAATAAAAAAAATGTAAAAAATCTAATTTCATCATAAATTTTGGTCAAAATGTATTCTGCTCTATGTCTTTGCTAAAAAAATCCCAATACATGTAAATTAATTGGTTTACGTGAAAGTTACAGCGTTTACAAATGGCGGTATAGATACTGGAATATTTTATTTTTACTATTAATGGCAGCAATCAGCGACTTATAGCAGGACTGCGGGACTGTGGTGGGCATTCTGACACTGGGGGGGAACTGACTTGGTGTCACTGACATTCCCAGTGACACCAATACAGTGATCAGGGCTTAATTATGCACTGACACTGTACTAAGGGCACTGGGCAGGAAGGGGTTAACATGAGGGGCGATCAAATGGTTAACTGTGTGCTGGGAGTGTTTTACTGGGGGCGATGTGTGTGGGCTTTACTGTAATCACACTGCTCTGGATGGCTGTGCTGTGCCTTACTGACCCCGACCTCCAGCTAGCCATAACTTCCAGTACGTATATGGCAGTTGTCTTTATTGTTTCTTTCACCTATATTGGCAGCCAACATACTGTATAAGTTGAATGCTTATATAAGTTTTTATGGAGGGTGGACAGGACCAACAGATAAAGGTAGTAATCTATGCGCATGAGCAACACAGACAAAATGCAAAAAAGAAATAAATAAATAAATATATATATATATATTGCACAGGGATTGAACAAAAAATGGAAACACTACATGATTTGTAGGTGTGAAAGTAACCACATGTTTTGCGTTGAGAGTGGAAGTGATGTAACATTTTTTGCTTTCGCTGTGTGATGAGACACCTAGCTAACATGTGGGAAGCCTTACGTTTGTCATTCACTGTGTGTGCTGCTAGTAATATGGAGTCATGTCAGAGCTTACTGAGCTTCAAAGAGGGCAAATTGTTGGTGCTCACTTAGCTGGTTCTTCTGTGACTGAAATTGCCAATTTATTTGCCATGTCGGAAGGTACAACATCAAAGGTTATGATGGCATATACAGTTTCGAGGATAACGTTGTCTGATAAGCATAAGCGCAGTTGACATGGTCAACTGACCGAAAGAGAAAAAAGAACATTGAGCTGGATTGTGACCCGGAATTTGAAAACAACTGCTACAAAAGTGACTGCTGAGCTCAATCTCAGTCTTCACAATTCTAGCACTACCCCCTAAGGAGCTGCTGGATTTTGGGTCCCCCTTTGTCTGCAGAGCCAGGTAACACGTATTTTCAGCAGGCATACGTACTCAGAAAACCAGCCCTTGTTCTTGTTTTTAATATTTTATTGGGGCAATATAACTTGCATAGGAATAAGGGGTTCTGGAGTGCCCAAAGTGAATTCAACAACAATTTAGAGGACAAATCTTCTATTTACAACTTGCAGCAAAAATGGATCCTAGACTGTAGCCCCTCCAGAATAATGTCAGTCCTTAATGGATCAGTAGCGGAAATTCCATCTTCTTTTAGGAGCTCTATGTCCCCCTGTTAGAAAAAGTCCCAACTGTATGCAGGAGCTCAATGTCCCCATAGCAGCGCACGCAGTGAATGATGAAAGTTAGGCTTCCCACCTGTTAGCTAGGTGTCTCATCACAAAGAGGAAGCTGTGATCAGCCATCACAATATGAAAACCCACCATAACCCGTTGAGGCATGTACTCCAAAAGACCTCTGAAGGTAGGCTGTGGTATCTGACAGTTGACCCTTTAAGTCCTGTAAGATACAAGGGGGCGCCTTCATGGATCAGACTTGTTTTACCAGCACATCCCAAAGATGCTCAATTGAGCTGAGAGCTACAGAATTTGGAGTACAAATCAACACCGTGAACTTGTTGTATTCCTCAAACCATTCTTGAATTCATCAGACCAGGCCACCTTCTTCTGTTTCTCCATGGTCCAGTTCTGATGTTCACATGCCCATTTTAGGCATTTTTCACTGTGGACACAGGTCAGCATGGGCACCCTGACATGTTGGGTATTCATTTGCTTGGCATAACACCATCTCATCTTTATATTTTACAAAAACATGGGTATTATCTTGTGTATGTATGCATTAAAATGTATTAAAATGTATTTTTCCCCCAAAATTTGTGTTCTAAAAACCGCTGCGCAAAAACTGTGTGACATAAAAAAATAGCAAAACTCACCATTTTGTTCTCTAGGGTCTCTGCAAAAAAAAAAAATAACTATTGTTTGGGAGTTCTAAGTAATCTTTTGGCAAAAAATACTGATTTTTACCTACAAAAAGTGTCAGAAAAAGGCCTGGTCTTAAAGTGGAATGGATAATAAATTGTTCTTCAGGTCTGTTTACTTATAAACCCAATGATTGCTGTTCTTACTTTTATGGAAAATGTGTATCAGTACTTTCTATTACCTCTGTAATTGGCATTGTGCACTCTGTCAAGTGTTGATGTAAAGCACGGAAAGAAAAGAATAAAATAAAAACTTAAAAAAGTACCTACAAATGACACATTGGTGGAAATAAAATGACAAATATATTATAGATATTCTGTCTTAAAGGTGTTCTATTGTGCTGAAACCAAGCATGAAACCACAAATAACTTGGAGCAATAGTTATGCAAGAATCCCGCATTGTCTGTGAAAGATGTCATAAGGAAGCACCATACACAAACAGACATAAAATAATTCCACACAGATCATAGATTAAGTTTAGGTACATTTCAACGGATGTGTAATCAGATCAAGTGTTGAAAGTGTGTATAGTACTTTGTGTCAACTCAACACCAGACAAAAAGGTTATTACGGCTAGACTATTGAACTGCTGCTACATTCTGGCATATTTAATCTACACTTCACTGGCTACTATATTAGGTATATCTTGCCAGTACCGGGTTGGACCCCCTTTTGCCTTCAGAACTGCCTTAATTCTTCGTGGCATAGATTCAACAAGGTGTTGGAAACATTCCTGAGATTTTGGTCGAAACTGACATGCATTACTGTTGCCTTTCTATCATCTCGAACCAGTCTGCCCATTTGACCTCTGACATCAACAAAGCATTTTCCCCCATGCAACTGCTGCTCACTGGATATTTTCTCTTTTTTGGACCATTCTCTGTAAACCCTAGAGATGGTGGTGCGTGAAAATCTCAGTAGAATACAGAGACCAGCCCGTCTGGCACTAACAACCATACCATGTTCAAAGTCACGTAAATCACCTTTCTTCCCCATTCTGATGCTCAGTTTGAACTTCTGCAAGTTGTCTTCACCATATCTAGATGCCTAAATACATTGAGTTGCTGCCATGTGATTGGCTGATTAGCAATTCGTGTTACCAAGCAAATGAACATTTGTACCTAATAAAGTGGCCGGTGGGTATATTTCCACATGTAATACTAGCTAAAGGATGTTGTTTTCATTAACAGTTTTTTACTCCTTCTCTTCCATAAAGCCCTGATGAAGTACCATCTGAAGGTGCCTGAAACGTGTTGGATTTCATCATGTGAGGAAATAAATATTTTTCAGACTCTCAAAGTACAGTTTGGCACTTCACTTTTCTTCTTTTTGGATTATGCCTGAAGTAGTCCATTGTGACCCTTGTGGACCCTCCATGTACACAGAGATCTGCCTGACTTTATTTCCCAGAAACACGGTGTCAGGGGGCAGGAAGTCATTTGAAATCTCTCCAATAGGAGAGCCACATCTACCTCATTTATTGTCCTGGTGTCACAAGAATTCAAATCGAGGCAAAATCTCCCCACAGCTGTCACAGACAGCTATAAAATAGGCAGTACTTCCAACCCTCCCCCACTCTAATTAAAACAGAAAAAAAGTTTTGCCTGGAGTTGAGTTTTAAAAAACTAACAACTAACTAGCAGCATTATAATTGCCAATCATTATTCAATATTAAACACCTTCCCAAACATTAGGGCTTTGCTTTAAATGAGAAATCCAGCCAAACATAAGCTAAAAATTAATAGCCCAATTGATGGCGGAATACTTGACCATCACCCTGTTAACCCCCTTGGCGGTATTCCTGAGTGTAGCTCGGGGTTAACTTTCAGTACCAAAAGCGGTAACCCCGAGTTACACTCGGGATTACACTGCAGCATTGCTCAGGGATTCCCTCGATCACTTTTCTTGTCCTGCGCTCCCACGATGTCCTGCAGCGTCCCCGGCCATCTCCTCCGGCCGATGCCGGCATCAATCTTCTGGGTTCCGTTCCCTGGGAGCGTCAGGACATACGGGACGTACGGGGGATGGAACCGGCGGGAAATTAAAAAATTTTAAAAGTGACATTCACTTAATACACTAAAATTACATAGTATAACATTACTGACTGTATCAAACCATTTCACATACATTTTGTCCCGAGTGCTTTGTCCTGTGCCCTGCCTGCATTTTTACTGTTCTTTCTGCCTGGAAACTGAGAAACGTCCATGGTGTCCAAAAAGCGTCCCTTTAAGTCACAATTGGTTTTAGACCAGCTAGGGAACAGCGATAGTAAATTAGAACCACTTGCAGAATCGAGTGATAATGATTTGTGGGGAAATTTGTCATCAGACACTGAAAACGATTTTGCGACTAAGCTCAGTGATGTGTGAACTTGGCGCTATATTTCAAATTTCACTGTTTTTGGTTTGATTATATTATTGAATTAAATGTATAAATATATAATTATTTTTTATGATTATTTATTATATTAGAATTTATGATTTTTGTGGTTCAAATTTTATCATACCCGGGATGTTTACTAGACTCTTGTTCGGACAGATTTCAGTGAGTTATTCCTAAGAATTACAGGCCTACAATAAAAAAACAACATATTTCCATGCAAAAAAATGTACCGCTTTGAGCACAGAAATATGGACATAAGCAGACCGCTAGGGAGGTTAATGGTAGTTGTGCAGATGTCCACAGGATGGGTGGTCCTCCTGGGGGTGTTACCCCATAAGAATTTGCTTTGAATGTCAATGTCCTAATGTTTCACTGTTTCGTGGCTATATGTATTTTCAAACATGGATGATGGATAGCTTATTAGGTGGTCAGTGGCTTTTTTTTACCATCTTTTTCATGTAATTGACATACAGAATCTCTATCCCCTACAATGCTTTGTTATTTGTATTTGCATTTATTAATAAACATTATTATTGAACATAAAAATGAATTGCCCATTAAAACATAAAATAACACCAGCTTTTCCTGCAATATTCCTCTTCAATCCAGGGATTTCCCCTACATTCATTTTTTTTTCTGCTTCAAGTCTGATAGCCAGCATCATTCAACCTATCTTACCTGAGCTTAGGTCACCTTGGATCCACCTCAACCTGTGAGTGGTCAGTGAAAGAAGAAGCACAGTGATGGGCTTGTAGGCAAGTTGAAAACTGTTTAGTTAGGTACAGGCTCAGGCTGGGTTGGGTGAAGGTTAACATCTTTGCTACTGGTTTGGGGGCTTTTTGAGTTTCATCCAGCCCACCTGTGATGTAAATTGGGGGAAGGCTGAAACCCAGGGGCTCTCTAGTTCTGATGCATTCTATTGTGTTGCTGCTGTTCCTACAGACAGAGGAGGGGTGTTAGTACTGAAAATCCCAGGATGCCACCAGCCATGGACCATTCCACCAGTAATGGAACTTACTACCACTTATGGACTCTAACGTGTTGATCTGATGCTCAGAAGGTATGCCTGGGCCATGTAATAGTTAGTTAGGGTTTTGTAGAAGTCCATATCCCATGGCAGCTGGGAGCAGACCAACGTTAAGGAAGCCATCACCCTGACTAAACAGTACGGAATACTGGCAGGGTTTCACAATGTTGCTGGGAGTAAGGTAATAGAGCTATGCTGGCTGGTGGGTGCAGCATGGTTGAGGCCACTGTTATTAATGCAACACAGGCAACCACTGAAAGTAGAGCAATGGGGAAACTCTGGAAAGTGGAATTCAGCTTCATAGTACTTGCAGTGTCAGTTCATCTGTAAGTTGAGAGACTGCCTTAATGAGGAACTCTGCACATGACCACAGTTCCTGCCTTGTCCCAGGTATTGATGAGCTTGCCTTCGGACAAAGTGCATGGGTGTGTTAGCTCCCGCCCACAACATGGCATAGTCAGAACCCTTTAAAATTGGGGGTGTCCTCACCGTCAAGTTCATCTCTCTATCATTCTATTATTTTGCCTTCTTCTCTATCACTATGTTTCTTGATACCACATGAACTGATTGGCTCCTTGTCTGCTTCTTTCTCTGACTCTCGGAGTCATCTCTTTGATCTCAAGTGCATTAGGGGACCCAAATTGGGAAACCTATGCCTTGGGTAGACTTGAGTGGCAGTTAAAATGTGAAGCAGTCTCTAGCAACTCAGATGGGGAAGGTCCGGTCATAATGGACACCCTGGCATCAGGGTGCCTGTATGGACCAGGGAGTCCGGTGTTAAGCCTTCAGGTTGCCTTTGGATCCCAGCATTTTGGCATTTGTGGCATTAAGGAATTGAAAGCTTCAAATGTTGTGCCTCCTCAGGAATCTGACCAGCAGGGAATCCTGGCAGCTTCCAGACCCCAGTGGTGGGATATAGTGGAGCAACCAAAGGCTGTTTCTTGAGGGGCAGGAACTGTCAGCACCTGGATCCGGTTCCGGTGTCCACCAGCGGTTGTCTCCCAGCAGCCAGCAGATTCCAGTAATCAGTCTCCACCTGATAATGGTTGCTGGGAGGGTATTTAGTGTCTCCTCTACCAGTACCTCTCACTTCAGTGATTTGCTCTGCTAGCCAGACACTGCTTGCAATTTATCCTGACCCTGCTCCTGATCTTGCTTTTGCCTAGTACCTATATCCTGTACCCTGCCACCTTGTATCTACTCTCTTTTGTTCCCAATCCCCCTTCCAGACTGTTCCTTGCACCTCCAGTTTTACCATCTTTTTCGGTGTTCCCCAATTATGTATGTATTGTATAAAGTTTATTTCCTTCTCTTCCAGAATAGTGCCCTCTCTGTTAATTGCTCTGCCTGATTGTGGCTGTGTCAGATCCTATTACTTTTTAGCTTTTGCCTATATCAGCACTAGACTGAGACAAGGGAGATATGTAGTTTCTTCACAGGAAGTGTTAGTTCTCAGACTGAAGTCATGCATTAACCTGTATACGGCCATGCCACATTTACCTGTGCGCTCCTGGCACAGCCCTGTTTACATTCTGGTAAGCATATATGCTGCCTCACCTGCTGAGAGACCGCATATATGCATACCACCGGTGTGAAGAGGTTAAAAAGTAGTATAGCCAATGCTATTTTGGCTATAGTTCTCCTGTAAGTCACAGGAATGCAGTTCTTTCTGCGTTCCTGTGACCTGTTTTCAGCTGACAGTGCGCTCAGCTGGTCCAGGTTATGAAAAGATCTCGGCCATATGGTCGGGATCCACCCAGAACCCGCTGAGAGCCTGATCAAGCCCCTCCCGCCTCTTTACAGGCCAGTGCTCAAGTGAGTGCTGGAGGCACAGAGCAGAGAGCCGGAGACTGACAGTCACGACTATCTGCTCAGAGAGGAGAGAGGAACTAAGGGGTTTATTTACTAAAGCTGGAGAGTGCAAAATCGGGCTAACTTCTGCATAGAAACCAAACATCATCTAGAATTTATTTCCAAAGTTAATTGACCAAGCTGAGGTTAGAAGCTACTGAGCAACAGTGCCCCCCATCTCTTCATCAAGCACCTCTGTCCCACTCTTGCTCCTTCCTGAGAACCAATTTTCCTTTTTTTCCTATTAAGCACTAACGTCTCACATTTTGCCCCAGAGAACACAAACTCCTTTTTGTCACACTGCTGGCAATGGCAGCAATTTGTTTCCTCTGACTGAAGAAAGATAGTGGGCATTTTGTCTTTCCACTCAGCACATATAATGACCATTTTGCCACCATTGACCACAGACAGTGGGCATTTCTCCCTCCCCCCATTGAACACAGATAGTGGCTAATTTACTACCCTAACAGTTGATGGTTGCAGTTTCTGTCTATTTTAATGGAGTTATTCTTTAAGGTAGGTTCAGACAAGGTTTTAGCTCTCTGCTCATGCTATATTTTTTTTTTTTCAAAATGGTTCTTTTGGTTTAGATGTGTCTGTGAGATCCCCTATTATGAAACATGAAAGAAGAAATGGGGAGTATGTTGTGGGTACAAGGATTGGTTTAGTAAAGATTTTCACTTTTGCTCTGGAAGGCATAGCTTCCAGCAGTCTGAAAACATTTATAAGAGGCTGGAAGCTGATGAAAGCTGGACACTGTGCCAAGTTATATTAATGTTTAGGATTCTATGCACTCAGGAATGAATTCACAGGTGACAGGTCCTCTTTATAAAGAGATGTGGGCTTTTTAGACCCCATATCTCTTCTCTGGCCTCTAAGCATCTAATCAAACTGAGATCGGTAAATAGACCGAAACCAGAAGTGACAAAATCCTCTTCGCTTCTGGTTTCTAATCTCACAGCGGGTGAGGAACAATGTAATTTCCTCCCACTCGTGGCAGTGCATCCGATGCCACCAGGCAGATTGGTCCCAGGGTGCCCAGTGGGGCAGGAGAGCCCAGGAAAGGCAGCGGCACTGGCGGTGGGAGGGGGGGCCCCCTTTTGCTGCCTGTAAAAGTGATTGAGCAGCTGTATAGGGATAAGAAATGAATGAAAACTGGGGAACATTCTACATTAGTGTCCCTGTCTAGAAAAAAAATGCCAGCATGTAAGTTAACTACACTACAGATTTCTGCTTTAGAAGCGGTTCAGTCGCTGCATTGTATTAGTGAGGAGGGTGGCAGTTGTGACTGGCAGAGACTCCTTCTCTGTGTTGGTTAGGCAATGACCTTCAAAACAGACCACTTTTTTTGGCTGAACAGCTGGAAGTTGGAACTTTCTTTCAGACTGATCTCAGGTCACTGGTTAGTCAATTCCCCTCATTGGGTCCTTGGGAACTGTTCTGTCCCTCTGACACACCTGGCTGGGTAGGGGATAGATGCAAACACCTATGTATGCATAAATATATGTATCATGCACACAACTAGAAGAAAATACCAAACATGAACACCAGAATGGCAAATTGCAAGTAAAGTTTATTGTCACAAATTAAGAGTAAGCAGCTGTGCAAGAATGTATCAGTCGGTGACAGAAAAGACATGTATTAAGCTAAACTGGTTAGCATTTATTATGATTAGGTCATAGTGATACACTGTTAACAAATATACCACAAATTACATCAAACAGAGAATAACATCAGCAATGAACAGTATCAAGAATGATGCACAAGTGTAAGACAGTTAACCTGTCTGGTAGCAATCAGTGAACATCCCAAATATACTTTTATGTAGCCTATGGAGGTTGTCTCTGGCTACAGTGGGGATCGAAAGTTTGGGCACCCCAGCTAAAAATTTGTATTAATGTGCATAAAGAAGCCAAGGAAAGATGGAAAAATCTCCAAAAGGCATCAAATTACAGATTAGACATTCTTATAATATGTCAACAAAAGTTAGATTTTATTTCCATCATTTACACTTTCAAAATAACAGAAAACAAAAAAATGGCGTCTGCAAAAGTTTGGGCACCCTGCAGAGTTAATATCTTGTACTGCCCCCTTTGGCAAGTATCACAGCTTGTAAACACTTTTTGTAGCCAGCCAAGAGTCTTTCAATTCTTGTTTGAGGTATCTTTGCCCATTCTTCTTTACAAAAGTCTTCCAGTTCTTTGAGATTTCTGGGCTGTCTATCACGCACTGCTCTTTTAAGGTCTATCCATAGATTTTCAATTATGTTGAGGTCAGGAAATTGTGAAGGCCATGGCAAAACCTTCAGTTTACGCCTCTTGATGTAATTCCCCGTGGATTTCGAGGTGTGTTTAGGATCATTATCCATTTGTAGAAGCTATCCTCTCTTTAACTTCAGCTTTTTCACAGATGGCATCAAGTTACCATCCAAAATTTGCTGAAATGTTATTGAATCCATTTTTCCTTCTACTTGTGAGATGTTCCCTGTGCCACTGGCTGCAACACAACCCTAAAGCATGATTGATCCAACCCCATGCTTAACAGTTGGACAGAGGTTCTTTTCATTAAATTCTGTGCCCCTTCTTCTCCAAACGTACCTTTGCTCATTCCGGCCAAAAAATTCAATTTTAACCTCATCGGTCCACAGAACTTGTTTCCAAAATGCATCAGGCTTGTCTATATGTTCACTTGCAAAGTTCAAACGATGATTTTTGTGGTGAGGACGTAGAAGAGGTTTTCTTCTGATGACTCTTCCATGAAGACCATATTTGTACAAGTATCTCTTTATAGTGGAATAGTGTACCACAACTCCAGTGTCTGCCAGATCTTTCTGGAGGGATCGTGCAGTCAAACGTGGGTTTTCAATTGTTTTTCTCACAATCCTGCGAGCTGTTCTGTCTGATATTTTTCTTGGTCTTCCAGATCTTGCTTTAACTTCCACTGTTCCTGATGACTGCCATTTCTTAATTACATTCCGAACAGAGGATATTGACATCTGAAAATGCTTTGCTATCTTCTTATAGCCTTCTCCAGCTTTGTGAGCGTCAACTATTTTCAGCTTCAGTTTTCTAGACAACTGCTTGGAAGAACCCATGGTGCTGATTGTTGGGGCAAGGTCAGATGAGTCTGAGCATTTAAAACCTTTGAGATTGACATCACCTGGTCTTCCCAGACAATGATTGAGAACAATCCATGACACTGGCAGGTCTCAGCTTTGCTGCCAAGGGGCAGTGCATGCTATAAATTCTGCAGGGTGCCCAAACTTTTTTGTTTTCTGTTATTTTGAAAGTGTAAATGATGGAAATAAAATCTAACTTTTGTTGACATATTATAAGAATGTCTAATCTGTAATTTGATGCCTTTTGGAGATTTTTCCATCTTTCCTTGGCTTCTTTATGCACATTAATACAAATTTTTAGCTGGGGTGCCCAAACTTTCGATCCCCACTGTATATTTGAGGAACTCTTAGGGTGATCAACGTGACAGTTGTCAGTTGTTAAACGGTTCCTTGCTCTCAACAGTCTGCCGGCTTTGTGGTGGGGCCCAGTCCTTATAGTGGTGCACTAAAATACTGCCACTTTAAAGTAATTGTAAAGGCAGAAATATAAAAGACAACAAATTAGCCAAAGCACAGCAATTAGTTAAAACAATATGTCATTTATTAAACAAACAAATATCCAAACTTACATTAAAGTAAGAGAAGTGCTGCTTGGACGTAGAAGGAAATGTGCCTGAGAATGATGAGGCTGGTCTACAAACTGGCTACAGCTGTCATCCACAGGAAATTGGACTCGCCGTGTAAGAATGGAAAGCAGCAGCATCAACGTGCGTCCTCAACAAACATGGCATCCACTGGCAAGAAGCAAAGGGGGCATGTACAACACACTTCAGAGGCCGTGCTTCCTTTATCAAGGCATATGCCCCCTTCACTTCTTGATAAAGGAGGCAGGACCAAGGTCAGCTCCTGAAGAACAACCCCACACCATAATCCTCCTCCACCAAACGTTACACTTGGCACGATGCAGTCAGACATTACATTTGCAGTGTGACTTGAGCCCATAAAAAATGAATGGGCTCAAGTTGCACTGCAATGAATTGCAAGTAATTTTAACAGGAATGTGGTGCGATTCCTGTACAAATCACATGCAGTTTCCTGCACCGCTCCTGTGTGAACCCAGGCTTGTTATAGTGACTTCAACGTGGGTTCACACAAGAGCAGTTCGGGAAACCGCATGTGATTCGGACAGGTATTGCACCACATTCTTGTTCATATCACGTGATTCTTTGCATTACGTTTTGAGGCCATTCATTTTGTACAGGCTCAAATCGCATCACACCGCATGGTATCGATAATTGGCATTGACGAGTACTTGAGCACAAGTATCAGTACAAGTACTCGCTCTTAAAAAAAACAGGTATCAGTGCTTCCCAAGTGCCATATATTTTAAAATTGTTTTATTGGGTAATAAAATTTTGCACGCAAATTTAAAGTCAGCAAATATTATCACAAGTACTTCCAATAACACTCATCTGTAAGGGTAGGTTCACATCTGTACAGGTGGTGCCACTGCAGATCCGCACAAAAATCCGTGCAGCTGCACAGAGGAATGCAGACCCACGGGCGAGTGCCATTAGTTCTAATGGCACGGCACCCTCACTGGAAAACGCAACTGTACTGGGAACCGAGGTTCCAGTGCGGGCTGCGTTTTCAGAAGAAGTGCAGGGACTTCTTCCCTGCGTGTCACGGGAGTCTATTCAAATGAATGGGCTCTCGTGCTGTGCAAAACACAGCCCGCACAGCCGAATAGATGTGAACCGGGGGTAAGTCTGGTTTTATTTGAATTAAAACTGAACTTTATTACATCTCAAACTATTTTATGACCTGGCTAGTTATGACAGCGTTGCATTAGGAACCTTTGCTAAAGGAGGTTTATGACATTTCTTTGCTTCTAGCTTAAAATGTTTTCTGTCAATTTGTTATTTAAGATGTATATTTTTTTTATCAAGGGTGTCACCTTACTTGACTGTTTAGCACAGACATGAGATTTAAATCTGACATTTTGTCACAGACGTGCATATTTTGGAAAATGTGCTTAGTCTGACTTCCCT
Source organism: Staurois parvus (assembly GCF_062004578.1). Lineage (NCBI taxonomy): Eukaryota > Metazoa > Chordata > Amphibia > Anura > Ranidae > Staurois > Staurois parvus. The sequence goes on along the minus strand of NW_028318403.1, from coordinate 3,852,267 downwards.
ATTCCCTCAACACAATATGGAGCTCATCAGATGTCATTATTGTCACACGCACTGCATCGAATAACTCCCCCATACAAGAAATTGCATTTATTGGTTATTCCTGGCCTGCAAATGGGTCCCAAGTTCCAACATGCAGAAAATACTCCTTCATTAGGCTCCATGTACATGGGACACTTCTGAATGATGGAAACTGACTGCTGAAAAACGTAGGTTAAAAAACGTCTGTTTAGCCGCGTTTATGAGCGTTTGCGTTTAGAAGCGTTTTTTAAAGACAACCTCAGGAGACCTTCCAAAATGCCCAGAATGCAGTGTAAAAACAGTAAAAAATTAAGTATTTCAGACATTTTGAGAGAAATAGAGAGAGCAGAAGCAGAAAGAGCAGTATTTGTTGAGATTAGCTGTCTTTTTTTTTGTGGTGTTTGGATATGTTCCAGCTCATTTCTGTGCAGAAATTATTGCAGCAGTGTCTATCATATTTTCTTTCATGCGAAACCTCAAAGTATGGTGTACCAGGTCCATTGAGTACCGGGAAAACGCTTTGCATACATTTTTCATGATGAAAAAAGGCTCTGGACAGCATCTGGAAATGGAAGAGTTAAAAAATGTTTACAAACGCAAACGCGGTTAGCCACATGTGTAAAAGCAATCAGTGTTAAAAAAAAAAAAAATCTTCATCACCCCCCACAAGTAGTAGTGTCACCATGGTGACACTGTACTGCTAGGGTGACAGTATGTAAAAAAACAAAAAAAAACACAAAAATATTAAAAAAAATAAAATAAAAATGTAAAAAAAAAGTTTAAAAATTATAATTTTTGGTTATAAACTAATTTGGCTTATTTTTTTTTACTAAAAAGATAACGGAATAAATTTTGGCCAAGATTTATGATGAAATATTATTTATTTGCAAAAACGTTATAAGAAAAACCCTTTTTTTAAAAAATTTTTGGACATTTTCATTTACGTAGCAAAAAAAATAAAAATCCCAGTGGTGAATAAATACCACCAAAATAAAGCTTTATCTGTCTCAAAAAAAATGATAAAAAATTCATATGGGTACAGTGTTGCATGACCGCGCAATTGTCATTCAAAGTGTGATAGCGCTGAAAGCTGAAAATTGCCCTGGACAGGAAGGGGGTGAAAGTGTCCGGACTGGAAGTGGTTAACTCATCAATAAGACACATAAATTGAATCCGACACAATTTTATTTCAGCTACTTGCAGTACAGAAGATTTTTTTCTAGTATTGGGAAGTGTAAGAAGACAATGATATTCTTAAGTGAAGTACCAACACTAACTGAGGGAACATGGAAGAAATGGGGAGGGTCTAGCTAGGACCAAGCTAACTAGCACTAAACAGGAGGGGTGAACAGAAGGACAATACCAAAATCAAATTAGTAAACATGTTTGCCCAGAAGCCTCTATTGAATGCAAGCATACTGCAGAAAAATATTAACCTCATGCAGTTCAATACAATACAGAAACAATTACATAAAAGCGTGGCAAAACAATTATGAAAATGAAAAGTAATGTACTGTATAGGCAATCTTTATATGAAACAATTTAAATGTGGCCATTGGCCTTGATAATAGTAATAATGAAAAGGACCAGTAAAATATGTGCACTACTTGCTATAAGAGTAAGTGAACAGAGCCAATATTAATAATGATACGGATAGTTATAAGAAGAAAAAATATGACTACATTATAATTTGAAATATAAAGAGGAAATATAGAATAGAATAATGTCCTTCTCCAAGATTTTAATATGTTGAACAGTAGAGAAATTGGACTGATGGATTTTTATAACTTCACTGGTTTGAGATTGTCCACCTTGCGAATGGTGTTGAAGATAAAGATAAAGATGGATACCCAGAGCCATTCCGGAATCCAAGAAGTTAATGCAAACTGTGGGAAAAAGATTTAAAACATTAGCCTGCTACTATATCAGCTTCTTAGTAGTGCAAGCTCATTTATTTTTTGCAAGTGCATCTGATGAAAAGCTTGAAATTCTTTTTATCTTAAAGCTGAACGCTAGACAAACAGCTATATACACCATTAAAATAAATAAATATAATTTTTTTTTAATATATATTATATATATATACACACACGTACGTGTGTGTGTGTGTGTGTACACACACATACATATATATATACACATACATACATATATATATACACATACATACACACACACACGTTGGCTTACCTGTCAAAATGATTTTTATTTTTGTACATCCATTTTTGAAATTTACACAGCCCTGTAACACAGCACAGCCAACCTAATGAGGACCTTTTTCTACTTTAGTTAAGCAAAACAGCTCGGTCAGTTAAGCTGCCCATACATGGGACAGTTTTTTTTTTCAATCAATGGGTTGTAGCAAAAAAACTGACCTGACTCCCCCATCCACACCTGCGAGGTGGATGGGTGAATCCTCCTGCTGTGTGTTTGTATTCTGACAGTGGGGAGATTTCACCGACATCAGAACACACAGTTCAGCGCTGCTGGCCATTGCCTGCAACTCTGATCAAAAGGAAATTTTAAAACAAGATGGTTGAACAGAAGTTGATTGGTAGATCGACTTCTGTTAAACCACAATGCCAATATCTGGATCGAAATTTGGCCTCTCTCTGCTGAACTAGCCAAATTTTGATCCACTATTGGGCAGCTTTACTTTTCCCAGCTTGTATCTGGCTAGTGGAGAAATAGTAACAGGCTGATGAGGTCACCTGTCTTGTTTATTGACAGGACATGTGAATGGAGAACACCTGTTTGGCTCCAAGTACTGCCCCTCCCTAAACTCAGTTTGAGTTCTCCGGTACAGGGGATTACAAGAGACTGACATTAAATTTAGTTACTTCTCCCCATCACATTCAAAATAAATCATTTTGTTTTCAAAATGCATAACCACATTAGTGTTATCCTAATATCTGTCTGGAAATCAGCATTGAGTTCAAACTATGAATCGGATCTGAATTGCACAGGAATTCCTTTACTATTCACATGCGATTCGGTACAGTACAATTTGAGTCCATTCATTTTAAAGGGGCTCAAATCGCACCACAGTTGTTCATGCAATAATTTTGGGAACTCACTGCAAAAGGATCGCATGGTTGTTTCGTAACCATGCGATCTGGTGCAGGCAAATGCATTCTGTTTATGATCTGCATTTTGGCTGTCATAAAGATTGCACTGACACTAACTGCAGATCGCAAGGGCAGTGCTATGTGAATACGGTATGCCAAGCAAGGCTAAAATGGAACTAAGGCTAAACAAACATAACATACTGTATATCTTGCAGTCTGTCAATAGTATTGCCAGTCTTTATTTTTTGGTTCCCCCTTGTAATAGTTTTGGTATCTGTTGATTGCGCCAGACCAAGCTGTCCAGCAGAAGTGACAGGGAGCTGTGACAACCCACAGGCAGTGGTTCTTATTAGGTCAGTTCACACCAGAAAGCGGTAGGAAACCTGTGTTCTGTGAGCATTTCTTGCACCGTGTTCAGAACACACTACTCTTGTGATCTGCAGTGGGGTGTCAGTGCAATGCTAATGACACCCCAAATGCAGTTCGCAAACACAATGCCTTTGCCTGCACTGGATCACATGGTACTTCTGTACCTTGCAATCCAGTTGCTCTGCATTTTGTAAAGCACAGTAGTGTATGCACTATTTTTGCTGTAGTGTGATGCAATTTCAGCCCATTCATATGAATGGGCTGAAATTGCACTGCCACTGGATAGCAAGTGACCAGACCTGAACCTTGTAGCTCTCCCCATTGTGTCTTTTCCCCTATGCTAGCATTGTGTCCACAGTAGCACTTGCGTAGGCAGGGCAGAGTAGGACTGGCCATAGAGGGATTACTTTGATGCAGTTGGCCAGCTTAAGCATGTATTGCAATATGTGTGAACCAAATATCCCTATTTGTTGCATAGTTTGCTTGAAAGGGTATATACCAGTGTGCAGAGGGTCCTTCAGAATTTCTAGAGTTAATGTGGTTACACCCCTTTAGCACCTGATGGATAAATGCATGCACTAGCTGTATGGATTTGAGCACAGGGATCTCTTGTTTGTTGGATAGCAAGTGAATCGCACAGGAACACACTACATATTCCTGTGCGATTCATGGTGTGAACCAGCTCATAATGGTCAGCTTTTATTTAAATGTTTAAACCTTTTTCCCCCAAAAAACTGGCTGCTTAACCGCTTGCCGCCCTGCCACTGTGTATATACGTGTGCAGGGCGGCAGTGGAGCGCAAAACCACGTTTAAAAACGGGTTCCGCGCTCCCGACACTTTCGCCGGCAGGGGGCGCGCGCGCGCGCTCCCGCCGACCCGCGGGTGACACTATTTGATCCAGGAGGGATCAATCATTAGATTTCAGCCAGTGATTTCTGGCTGAAATCACATGATCGGTCCCTGTCCTATCCTGTCCTGTGTTGACATACACACAGGGCAGGATATGATGTCATTCTTCTCTGCCTGGACACATTCCGTTCCAGACAGAGAAGAAGACATCCAAAAAGTGAGTACACAAGCACTACACTACAGTTAGAACACTCTAGGACACATTTAACCCCCTGATCGCCCCCCCTCCAGTTAACCCTTCACTGCCCTGTCACCAGTGTCACTGATCAGTGAAGCGATTTTTATTGATCAGTGTCGCTGGCGACTTCCGATAGAGTTAGCGCCCCTCCCAGATAGCGCCAGATTGCCCGCCAGTACACCAGTAATCCCGTTTAACCCCTTGATCGCCCCCCCCCCCCCTCCAGTTAAACCCTTCACTGCCTGTCACCCAGTGTCACTGATCAGTGAACCAATTTTTACTGATCACTGTATCAGTGTCGCTGGCGACTTCCGATAGAGTTAGCGCCCCTCCCAGATAGCGCCAGTTTGCACACCAGTACACCAGTAATCCCGTTTAACCCCTTGATCGCCCCCCCCCCTCCAGTTAAACCCTTCACTGCCCTGTCACCCAGTGTCACTGATCAGTGAACCGATTTTTACTGATCACTGTATCAGTGTCGCTGGCGACTTCCGATAGAGTTAGCGCCCCTCCCAGATAGCGCCAGATTGCCCGCCAGTACACCAGTAATCCCGTTTAACCCCTTGATCACCCCCCCCCTCCAGTTAACCCCTTCACTGCCCTGTCACCAGTGTCACTGATCAGTGAACCAATTTTTACTGATCACTGTATCAGTGTCGCTGGCGACTTCCGATACAGTTAGCGCCCCTCCCAGATAGCGCCAGTTTGCCCGCCAGTACACCAGTAATCCCGTTTAACCCCTTGATCGCCCCCCCCCCCTCCAGTTAACCCCTTCACTGCCCTGTCACCAGTGTCACTGATCAGTAAACCAATTTTTACTGATCACTGTATCAGTGTCGCTGGCGACTTCCGATAGAGTTAGCGCCCCTCCCAGATAGCGCCAGCTTGCCCGCCAGTACACCAGTAATCCCGTTTAACCCCTTGATCGCCCCCCCCCCCCAGTTAACCCCTTCACTGCCCTGTCACCAGTGTCACTGATCAGTGAACCAATTTTTACTTATCACTGTATCAGTGTCGCTGGCGACTTCCGATAGTGTTAGCGCCCCTCCCAGATAGGGCCAGTTTGCCCGCCAGTACACCAGTAATCCCGTTTAACCCCTTGATCACCCCCCCCCAGTTAACCCCTTCACTGCCCTGTCACCAGTGTCACTGATCAGTGAACCAATTTTTACTGATCACTGTATCAGTGTCGCTGGCGACTTCCGATAGTGTTAGCGCCCCTCCCAGATAGCGCCAGACTGCCCGCCAGTACACCAGTAATCCCGTTTAACCCCTTGATCGCCCCCCCCCCCAGTTAACCCCTTCACTGTCCTGTCACCAGTGTCACTGATCAGTGAACCAATATTTACTGATCACTGCATCAGTGTCGCTGGCGACTTCCGATAGTGTTAGCGCCCCTCCCAGATAGCGCCAGATTGCCCGCTAGTACACCAGTAATCCCATTTAACCCCTTAATCTCCCCCCCCAGTTAACCCATTCACTGCCCTGTCACCAGTGTCACTGATCAGTGAACCGATTTTTACTAATCACTGTATCAGTGTCGCTGGCGACTTCCGATAGTGTTAGCACCCCTCCCAGATAGCGCCAGATTGCCCGCCAGTACACCAGTAATCTCGTTTAACCCCTTGATCGCCCCCCCCTCCAGTTAACCCCTTCACTGCTCTGTCACCAGTGTCACTGATCAGTGAACCAATTTTTACTGATCACTGTATCAGTGTCGCTGGCGACTTCCGATAGTGTTAGCGCCCCTCCCAGATAGCGCCAGTTTGCCCGCTAGTGCACCAGAAATCCCATTTAACCCCTTGATCGCCCCCTCCCCCCCGGTTAACCCCTTCACTGCCCTGTCACCAGTGTCATTGATTACAGTGAACAGATTTTTACTGATCACTGTATTAGTGTCACTGGTGACTTCCGATAGTGTTAGCGCCCCTCCTAGATAGCGCCAGTTTGCCCGCTAATGCATGGGATTTTTTTTACCAAAAACATGTAGCAGAATACATTTTGGCTTAAATTTATGACTAACTTTGAGTTTACGATATATTTTTTATAGCTGAAAGTAGAAAATATTGTTTTTTTTCAAAATTTTTGTGGTTTTTTTGTTTATAGCGCAAAAAATAAAAAGCGCACAGGTGATCAAATACCACCAAAAGAAAGCTCTATTTGTGTGAAAAAAAGGACGTAATTTTCGTTTGGGTGCAGCATTGCATGACCGCGCAATTATCATTTGAGTTAGTGCAGCGCTGTATAGCAAAAAAAGGCATAAATTACAGTATCTATACCATAGTTTGTAGACGCTATAACTTTCACACAAAGCAATCAATATACACTTATTGGGATTTTTTTTACCAAAAACATGTAGCAGAATACATTTTGGCTTAAATTTATGACTAACTTTGAGTTTACGATATATTTTTTATAGCTGAAAGTAGAAAATATTGTTTTTTTTCAAAATTTTTGTGGTTTTTTTGTTTATAGCGCAAAAAATAAAAAGCGCACAGGTGATCAAATACCACCAAAAGAAAGCTCTATTTGTGTGAAAAAAAGGACGAAATTTTCGTTTGGGTGCAGCATTGCATGACCGCGCAATTATCATTTGAGTTAGTGCAGCGCTGTATAGCAAAAAAAGGCATAAATTACAGTATCTATACCATAGTTTGTAGACGCTATAACTTTCACACAAAGCAATCAATATACACTTATTGGGATTTTTTTTACCAAAAACTTGTAGCAGAATACATTTTGGCTTAAATTTATGACTAACTTTGAGTTTACGATATATTTTTTATAGCTGAAAGTAGAAAATATTGTTTTTTTTTCAAAAATTTTGTGTTTTTTTGTTTATAGCGCAAAAAATAAAAAGCGCACAGGTGATAAAATACCACCAAAAGAAAGCTCTATTTGTGTAAAAAAAAAGACGTAAATTTCGTTTGGGTACAGCATTGCATGACCGTGCAATTATCATTTGAATTAGTGCAGCGCTGTATAGCAAAAAAAGGCATAAATTACAGCATCTATACGATAGTTTGTAGACGCTATAACTTTCACACAAAGCAATCAATATACACTTATTGGGATTTTTTTTTACCAAAAACATGTAGCAGAATACATTTTGGCTTAAATTTATGACTAACTTTGAGTTTACGATATATTTTTTATAGCTGAAAGTAGAAAATATTGTTTTTTTTCAAAATTTTCGTGGTTTTTTTGTTTATAGCGCAAAAAATAAAAAGCGCACAGGTGATCAAATACCACCAAAAGAAAGCTCTATTTGTGTGAAAAAAAGGACGTAAATTTTGTTTGGGTACAGCATTGCATGACCGCGCAATTATCATTTGAATTAGTGCAGCGCCAAACAGCAAAAAAAGGCCTGGTCATTAAGGGGGGTAAATCCTCTGGGGCTCAAGTGGTTAAAAAAGTGTTACCTAGAATTGGGCATTAATTTTTTTTGCGTTCTCTAACCCCTTGACACAGACGTAACACAAATATGCCGCCTCACAGAACTGGGCTTTTTTCCATGGGGCCACATATTTGCTGTGCTCCCAGCACAAAGGCCGCTGTGTCACTGAGAGCCCCCAGGCCCCGTTCTAACAATTGGGACCCGGAACTCCCGATTCTGGGTCACATGATTGCTGTGATAGCCTTTGATTGGCTATCACAGTGATCAGTCACTGTACAGCCCGGCCCCCTTGCTTTTTTCTCTCTCTATGAATGGAGGAGATAGATACATTGTATCTCTCTAACTCCTGGCATAGAGGGAAAAAATGTCTGTTAAAAAAAAAAAGATAAATAAATATTAAAAGATAAAATAAAAAATAAAGAAAAAATACCTAGATCAAGGTTTGAGCTAGTTCAGTGTCAGGGTTAGTGTTTGGGTCAAGGTCAGGGTCAAGGGTCAAAGGTCAGGATTTAAAAAATGCTACCAGTGTCAGTTAGTGTCAATGTCAGTGTCAGTCTGTTTTAGGTAAAATAAAAAGACAAAAACAAAATGCACACTATTGTTTCTGGGCTGTACTATGGGTACAAACAACAATTAACAGACACATATATGGTATCGCTGCAATTGTCAAGAGCTGTAAAATTTATTTTGGGTTGTTCTTTGGTGGTAGGTTATGGTAGTAACAAGAAACACACAGCTAAATAAAAAAAAACAACATTTCTTTTTTACTATTATGGGCCAGTTTTCCTTTGATAAAAAAAAAAATCAGGAGATATCCATTACCATTTACCACCAAATGAAAGCCCAATTTGTCCTGAAAAAAATGCAGTATAATTCACCTGGATGTACAAAGTAGTTGTGATGATATGTACGGTTTTACTAACACATATCAACGTTGCAAAATTGTGCTTAGGCATTTAGATTTGTTTTATCCTTAGGCATGAAGGGGTTAAAGCTCATCCAAAACTACCAATCAGTCTAAGACTAACCTGTCGCTGCTGCTACTGTGTCATTTTACTGCAGAAAAAGCACTGGCACTGTTTATCAACAGTTGATAAAATAATGTTACAGGAGAAATCTCTAGAAAACCAAAAACTGCTGTGTTAACGTCAGTTCATCGTACATGGCTTTTTTTATGACAAACATATATAAGATTATAAACCGTTGTGGGCCAGTACACTGTATTTTCACCTTTTTAGGGGTCCTTTCATACGGGGCGTACCCGTTTAGCGGATCCGCTTGCTCGGCGGGGGTTCTCTCCCCTTATCCCCACTAAGCAAGCGGATGACAGCTCTGTGTCCCCTCCACTGATGCAGAGCGGAGACAGAGCTGCTCGCACTTCTCAATGGACAGTCGGATGAAAACGGACTGGAGAAGAAAGAGAAGTGCGCCAGACTAAGTGCAGTATGAATATAAAAGTTTATTGCACACAAGATTATAAAAACTCACAAGACGTGGGTAGATATCAGGCATCAATATATAAGGAGGAGGATGTCATCTGTGCTGCACCTCACAAATGGATGGCTGTAATGCCAAGGTGTTGCGTGGCTGGCGCTCTAGGCGGGTCCCACAGGAGGAGGCGAGGATGGCAGGCGCAGTAACCGGGAGTCCCGGCGCAGATAAGAACCGGGATCCAGGGCAGGCACTGCTGATCTCTCACATCAGCGTGGGTACAGTAGCCAGCTTGAGGCACATCCAAGATGGCCACCGGGCAGGAAATGACATCAGAACGTTGCTGGGAATCCTCCAAGGGGGCGGTGACGCGTTTCTAGGCAACCTGCCTTTTCATCAGACCTCCATCAGGTCTGATGAAAAGGCAGGTTGCCTAGAAACGCGTCACCGCCCCCTTGGAGGATTCCCAGCAACGTTCTGATGTCATTTCCTGCCCGGTGGCCATCTTGGATGTGCCTCAAGCTGGCTACTGTACCCACGCTGATGTGAGAGATCAGCAGTGCCTGCCCTGGATCCCGGTTCTTATCTGCGCCGCGACTCCCGGTTACTGCGCCTGCCATCCTCGCCTCCTCCTGTGGGACCCGCCTAGAGCGCCAGCCACGCAACACCTTGGCATTACAGCCATCCATTTGTGAGGTGCAGCACAGATGACATCCTCCTCCTTATATATTGATGCCTGATATCTACCCACGTCTTGTGAGTTTTTATAATCTTGTGTGCAATAAACTTTTATATTCATACTGCACTTAGTCTGGCGCACTTCTCTTTCTTCTCCATTTACCACAGAGTCCGGTTTACTCTAGAAAGTGCAAGCCTCACGACGGTGTCTACATTGCAGCGTTGTATATATATGTATACACATATATATATACCATCTATCTCAATCCAGTACTGTTTGCATCACAAGGCCTTTTTTCCCCTCCTTTCCCTACCCCCCTCCCCTCCCCCCTTCCCTTTCCTCACCACTAAAGCTGCATCATCTACTTGTTGCCCCTTTATTACTGGCATGTATGATTATATATCTTAATTTCTGTTTACTGGATTATTTTGTTTAAGGTTTGCTGAGTGAACGTTATGTCCACTACAAATTCTCTTGCGCCAATTGCATTTTTATTTTTGGATGAAAACGGACTGCCTGTCCGTTTCCATCTGACCCGATCCGACAGACAGAAGGGAAATTTAATCCCCTATCCGTTCCCTTTTTTGCGGGTCAGATCGGATTGGATGTTGGCAGATGTAAACGGACACATGTCCGATTACACTATGATTGCTTATACCTGTGAGGTTCACTGTTATAAACAATCATTTTTACTGTATGAAATCGATTAATTCAATATTCATTTATTTTGCTCTTAGCTGTGATTGGTCACAGCTAATCTCATGGTACAGATGGGCTGTTATTGTCTGTACCATGTGATCACTGTGTCCAATCACAGAGATCAACACAATAGTATACAATGCATAAATTAACATCATCCATTGTGTACAATTGTCATGTGATCTGCTGTGATTGGTCCTAGTGGCCGGTACACTGATCCATCATCTAGCCTTGAGTGCAATCCCTGGCTATAATACCTTGGTTCTGTGTCCCAGTTCTCTGACAGAATCACCCAGTCTGGGTGACAGGCGTTCCGTCACATGTACTTTACTGCTTCTTGCTCATTGGACAGATGACTATTCAGAGGGGGGGTGTTGCTTGTGGTATAAAATGCAAGGGCCAGCTATGGGATCTCTCTCTTCTTCCTGGAGCCCGGCCAAGATTCAGAAGTTTGAGGACAAATTTACATAATGCATTATCTCTGCTCTTTTATTTCTATATGTTTTGTATAGCACCCTCCTAGGAAAGCTAAGGGGAGCTAGTTAATTATATTTTTAGTTAGAGGCTGAATAGCAGCCTGGTGCAGTAGTCAGACAGTCAAATTCGGGTCAGGGCTAAGAGGTTCTGCAGATCAGTTCCCTGATATCTCTTCCTGATCTACAGACTTTGAGAAATCTCTAGAACTCAGTCGGAGGGGCTGAGAAGGAGCTGGTCTGCACTCCTAAGGGATTCTGACCAATCCCCAAACAGGAGGCTTAGCATGGGATCAGGACAGACCTTAGGAGTGACTGAGCTTGCTCAGCAGAAGAGTTTGGGTGAAAGATGTGAGAGCAGGAGCTGGAGTGTGGAGTCTGGGAGGAGGCCCACGGAATGGGCCTGCCTCCAGGAGGAAAGCTGAACCTCGCAGGCCCCCTGAGAGAAGACCATCTGTGGAGCTAAGGAAGAAGCTAGACCAGCAGGAGGCCTGAAAGCAGCTACCGATCTGCAGCTTACAGAGGAGGGACAGTGAGTACTTCTACACCCCCTGGATGGGAATAGGGGAGACGGCATTTGGGTGGGAAACCTAACTAGCCCCAGCTGGACTGTGGTTTCTAAGAGTCAGACTCTGGATCCCCTTGTCCAGGGATTTCTACACCAGGAGAGGCTGGATAGCTCTCCAAGAAGAGAAGAGAATCCTTCTGAGCACCTGTACATAGTTGTTAAAGCGGAGTTCCACTCACGCTGTCAAAAAATAAAAGTCAGCAGCTACAAAAACTGTAGCTGCTGACTTTTAAAAAACAGCCACTTACCTGTCCCTCGGTCCCGTGGTGTGTCCCCCGCAACCCATTTCACCGGCCGTCCTGGATTCCAGGAGGCTGGCATCTTCAGTGTGGGCACCCAGCTGTGATAACTTGCGGCTTCACAGCCGGGTACCCACTGCGTATGCGTGAGTAGCGCTGTGCTTCATGAATGGTCATGTAGTCTTCTGGGACCTGTCACATTTCCCAAAAGACTACAGGGAGGGAGGACACCTTCCGTTTTTGATCACCTAGGCGAGCGGGCCGGAAGTGGGAGTGGGTACCTGTCAAATTCGGGTACCCACTCCCCACCCCCCAAAGGTGCCAATCCTTAATGGGGTGCAGGGGAGCAGTCCTTAAAGCAGAACTTCCCCTTTTGGGTGGAGCTCCGCTTTAAGGAGTTTTTCCTCAGTTTACAGTTACCCTGGGCGTCCCATGCACCCCTTTACCCCATCCCAGTACAATACTCCCTATTAAAAATTCACAAAAACAAGCTTATAGCGATTCTAAAGGTTCTTTTTTTCTTTGGAAAATAAAAACATGCTATATTTACCTACTGTGTGCAGTGGGTTTGCACAGAGCAGCTTGCATCCTCCTTTTCTTGGGTCCCACGCAGGCTCCCCTTCCTGTTGGGTGCTCCCACAGCATGCAACCATTCACACACGAAGCCATGGTTTGGCCCCTCACCCTCTCTATCCTCATTGGCTGACTGGCTGTGATTGACAGCAGCGAAAGCCAATGGCTCATGTTTGCTGTCTCAGCCAATGAGGAGGCAGAGACCCAGGACAGCCGAGGCTGTCATTCACATTGCTGGATCGCAATGAGACTCAGGTAAATATTAAGGGGGGCTGGGGGCAATGCTGCACACAGAAGGTTTTTTATCTTCTTGCATAGAATGCATGAAGGTAAAAAACCTTGAGCTTTTACAACCACTTTAAGGACGGTTTCCTGTCTCTTGTGTGCAAGGTCTTAAGGAAATGTGCGTTGCCTGGCTGTGCAGGAATATAGGGGGACCCAAATCTCTAGCGACTCCTAAGGGGGTAGTGCTACATCTGAAATAATTCTTTTAGATTTTTTGTTAGGTGTTTTACTTTCTTTGAGCATTGTGTTTTTTTATTATTATAGCTATTAGGTATAGTGTCACCATCAATATGAGCAGAGCATAAGCAGAATAGCAAATTTTAGGAAAAGGCAAGATAGATAAATATATTATTATATATTTATCTATTTCATTGAGGGAGGAACCCCCCATACTTATTTTACACAACATTTAAGGACTGGTACACCGCAATATATTATCTTTTTGGTTAAAGTGTTACTAAACCCACAACAGTAAAATCAGTCTGTATATGCAGTAAAGCATGCTTGTTATACTCACTGTGGAACCTAAGGGGTCAATCCTCTGCATTGTGTAAAAAGGCTGTTTGATCCTTTCTTCTCTGTTCCTCCCCTTTTTCTGGCAACCACCTCTTATCTCCAGACTGAACCGTAAGCATGCACATGCTCAGTTTGGTATGTATTGCTAGAGAGGGTTTTTTTTTTACATTTTTCTTGGGAGAGTACATGTGATCAGCACAGGGCCAATCAGCATTGTCCAGACAGAGGTCAGGGGTTTTGCATCCTCCTAGAGCAGAAAGAAAACTCCTTCTACAGGCTTTAGCTAGTGGTGGGCTGGACACTGATGGAAGCCACAAGACTGTTCTAACTGCTGATGAGAAAATATATTTTGCAGTTTATATTTACTAAAATTATTGCATTTCCATGTTCTGTGTACTGTGGGAGACCAGATATAGTGAATGCAGGGTCCTGGGTTTAGTAACACTTTAATGTGCACCACAATGCACATTATATGCATTGTGGTGCATTGGGCTCTACTGTACAATACATTAGGGTGTCATTCAATATGAATGATACTACAATGCCCATAGCACAAGTACATTGCCATTCATTGCAGAAATACATGTTTTAGTGCTCATTGCAGCAATGACAAGTGTGAATTGGCCCTGTGAGAATTTTTTATACAACCCTTATGGCCTGATGTGGTTACAGTCATACTATTAAAGACTAATAAATGTGTGTATTGTTATACAGTATGCTGCACTCTATCCATATTTGTAGTTTCTATAATACTCACCTGGATAGAATGAGACAAGTGTCCTCCGGTTCTCCTTGATATTCCAATGGTTCTTACTGCTTGTCGAGCATAATCGTTAGCCTCAAGAACAAGTAATGGCTTAGTCTTCAAGAATGTACTAAATGATAAAATATTGGTCTTTACTAAATATGTGATTAGACTTTGAACGAAGATTCCCTTGGAAGCATATTCATAATGTAGAGTGCGAGAAAACTGATCTATAAAAGACTGTGAGGAGAGAGAATGAGACTAAATTAACATGATTTGGTATACATTGTATAAATAATACTTACCGTATATTCAATTGCAGGTATGTCAAACTAAAATAGAAAATGGTTTGAAATCAATAGAATTTAAGTGTCAAAAGAAAAACTAGGGAAGGGTTACAACTTCTGCCACCTTTTTATTGCTGTCTGTTGCCCCTGTTGGGTAACGTATTTTATTTATTTATTTCAGGTACTTATATAGCGCCGTCAATTTACGCAGCACTTTACATACATATATTGTACATTCACATCAGACCCTAACACTCAAGGGGCGTACAATCTAAGGTCCTTTAACCTTCTCTATTTGTCCTATTTACTATTGTCACTAAGACAGAAGATAAGGAGAAATCCAACATTTTGAAGATGTCACCAGAACAATACGTGATGGTAACGCTGCCCCAAACTACCTCACCGACCTGATACCCAAATACCAATCAACCCGTAATCTTCGCTCCTCACAAGACCTCCTACTTTCTAGCTCCCTGGTCTCCATCTCCCACCCCCGACTGCAAGACTTCTCCAGTACTTTCCCCATCCTCTGGAACTCTCTCCCGCAACCCATTAGACTGTCACCTAACCTCCTCGCCTTCAGGCGCACCCTGAAAATCCACCTCTTCAGGGAAGCCTACCCCACCCTCACCTAACAGCCAATCTCAATCTCCTCCACTCCTCCTACCACTCCATCCCCCACAGCCATCTCCTCCTGTACCACGATCCCCTCCCTCCTAGATTGTTAGCTCAAAAGAGCAGGGCCCTTGAACCCCTCATGTATTGTATTGTTACTGTATTGTCTCATGTACTGTACTGTCCCCCACTATAATGTACAGCGCTGAGCAAACCTTTTTGGCGCTATATAAATACTGTATAATAATAATAATTCTTCCAATGTCTAATAGATTTAGTCTTACTTTCTCTGTCCCTTGGACCAGAAGTGACATTTCCCCAACATAACAAAGGCAACATAAAATAAACTGATAAGGGTTTTAACCCTTACTCACTATTGAAAACTTCAAAATATGGAATCAAAATTTTAAGGGGCTATATTATGAGCTAAGGATCACACTTAAAGTGGCTCTATACTACAATCTAGTAAAATCTAAAATGTGTTGCTGAAACAGAAATTCATTAGCATGGTGTACGGTGACTCAACAAATCAGTAGAAGAATACTTCTCCATATGTAACAAGCACCCTTGGTTCTAGCCTGACAGAAGCCTATCAGACACAATCCCCCTACCATATTTCTCTGGCTCCTCTGTCCTACCTGCAGACCTGGCATGGTGGGTGTCATTGGACACAGGGGAGGGAGACCAGCAAACCTCAGTTCGCTGATCTTTCCTAGCTATTTTTAACTTCTGGTTTCAGGTGCCTTTTTCCCCTGACCACTGTGGCCAGGGAATAAGTGAATGTAGGGGTCACAACAAAATTTTAACACATAGCTCCTATAACTTAGCAATAAAGATAGCTTAAAAAAAAGTTTAAAAAATGAAAGTTACAACCAAGAACTGAAACCTTTCCAATAATTTAAAGCACCCTGCTGCCACATGAATGTAAATGCACATGTTGGAGACGCCTACATGCAGAAACATTGTATGCGCTGTACATTAGGTATTGCAATGCACGTTGAAGTGGGAGCAATCATTCTAGAACCATCATTTATGTTTAACTCTAAACCAAAGACATGTAACTGCTTTTAAAGTGTTATCTATGGATAATTTATTGTATTGAAGTTTGTCACTGTTTCACAGGAGCATGCAACTTCATGGGTTGACATGGTTGGTATCTATTTACTCAACACAACCCCATCTGTTATATTTTATCACAAATCAGGTCATATATTGTGTTTGTGTACACTAAAATTAACTTTTTTGAATTTTTTGCTGTCATTTTGGGTTTGATATATCCTTGTGGTAATATAATGTGACGTAACAAATTGTGCCTACTACCATTTTATTTTCCAGAATCTCTGTTTACAGAAAATGTATAATGTTTGAGAGTTTTAACTAATCTTCAGGTCTAAAATTTTCATTTTAACAGGTATGCAAAAAAGAAAATAGCTACAAGAACATGGGAGTTAACATTCACCAGTAGAGAAAATGACCTAACACTATAGCCTAAGCAGGGGACAAAATATGAGGAAATAATATGAGTGAGCACAGTCTTATCCAAGCAGCAGCCTGGGTGGTCAGGAGAAGAAGGGGGACAAGTCTACTGTAGATTTGTCAGTATCTGGAGGCTATCAATAATGGTAAGCCCCTATAAACAGACCCCCCACAACCACCTTGTTCTCATCAATGGATAAGGTGCTCTGATATGGTACCCCCGAATCATGTTGAGGTCATGTGGCCTGGTATGTTTTGAGGGGGGGGCATGCTTTTACCCCCTTTCCTGGCTCCCCAGGATACTGCTTGGATAAGGGTCTGGTATGGATTTTGTGGGATTATATTATTATATTATTATTGTACAGGATTTATATAGCGTCAGTTTGCTCAGCGCTTTACAATATAACGGGAGACAATACAGCAACAATACAGTTCAATACAAGAGGGATAGGAGGGCCTGATCCTTGGAGCTTACAATCTAAGAGATTGATGCATGATAACTCTCATAGTCGAATTTTTTATTCCAGCTGTTTCTCTTAGGACCGAATGTTAGGGAATGGTACATTCGCCCAGCCAAAAGGCAACAAGGAAACTATTACAGATAATATAAACATTACAGGTTTTATTTGTTATGCTTGCATGAATGCTGAGACATTCCCAAAGCATTTTTTTTTTCTTAAACAAATAGATCCCATATACTGTATTTTCTAAACACAAAGGCCTTGTAGAATAAAAACATTTACAATTTTTTGTCTTACCATATCTGCACAAATGTTTATTACATCTGTATTTTCAGTTAAAAAAAAACACAAAGATTAATTTTATTGCACACAAACACAATTTAATCCCTAATTTTTGTACAAAATAATATGCGGTAGTATTGAGTAAATAAATACCATTTATGGCAAAACTGCATGCGCCCACAAAATGGTAAAAAATTACAGCACCCAAAAGTATTCATAAGTGGTGCTTTAAATGCCTTTAAAGTACCCCATAAATGAGAGACCTAGAATTATTATATAACTTGTATAGCACAATTCCCATTTAAATACATATTCACACCCTATGCACACACTTGCATTGTAGATGTGTGCAGGGCAAAGGGGTGCTTTTCCTTTTTTTAAATGTTATTTTGTTGTATTTTTTACATTTAACTTTTTTGCTATCACAAGGAGGTTAACAAGCCCTTTACATGTAAACCCCAAAGCCCCAGTTCACATTGCGACTTGTCATGTGATTTTACAGTTCCAAATTGCATAAGTCACACCCTATTGCATGCAATGGAACCGTTCATGAGTAGCAGCGAGTATAAAAAAGGTTCCTGCACTACTTTTTGCCAATTTCATTGCGTCTCGCATAGACTTCTGTTATATGACATCACAAGCTGCAATGAAATCAGCAGTGCAAATCGCATTGATATACGACTTTGAAATCGCACTGAAGTAGCGCGATTTCAAAGGCACACCAGTGTGAACTTGGGCAAAAGCTGTGTATTATAAATAACTGTCTTTTTTAACCATATCATCTTGTACTATGTACGTCCAGAGTGTGAAGGGTTTAATGCAATCACTTCCTTGGCAGACACCCCCTATGGTTCCTGGGGTGTCCGGCTCTTCACAGAATCGCATTAAATTATTTCAGTTTGTCGAACAGGAGAAGATGGAGGAACATCTGTGTTACACATTTGTGTGATTTATTTATCCTACACTACGTTATCTTTTATTTTGTACAAAAAAATGGGGATTAAATTGTGTTTTTGTGCAATAAAATTCATTTTAGTGTATATTTTCCTAAAAATATAGATTTGATTAACAGTTGTGGAACTATCGTATGACATAATAGATTGCAACTACCATCTTTGTATTCTACAGGGCCTCCACTTTCAGAAAATAAATAATATTCTGGAGGTTTTGGACAATTTTATAGTCAAAAATGCAGATTTTAACGTGTGCAAAAAACAAAAAAATGCTTTAGAGGTAAACAAGTTAAGCTAAAATACTGTTTTCACACTTATTTCATCATTTTTTACATACAATTACTGCTTATTTCTGGCCTCTTTACAGCCACTTCCTGCTTACATTCACGCTCTGCAGCATGTGCTGCACGTCATTTCTCAGCTCAAGTTTCCTAATTGTGACCACAGTGGAACATGCATGTGCAATATCTGTCTGTAGCGCCCTCTAGCTTAGCTAGGTAGGATTTTTGTTAAAGAGAGGCTGGGTAACAGCCTGGGGTGGGTCAGACTGGGAGTGAGGCAGGAGTTCACCTCAGAATAGACTGGGAGGCTCTACAGGTCAGGGCTTCTGGAGCCCTCCCACCCTTCCAGAAACTCAGAGATCTTTCTGGAAGAAGGGTGGAGGAAGTCTAGATCTGAATGTTTAAAGGATATGTTCACCTTTTGTAATGTTACATCCGGAATATGGGTGTAACATGTAACATTACGAAAGGTGAACTTATCCTTTAAACATGCAGATAAGACCAGACCAGACGCTAATGATGGGGCACAATTCCTCCCAATGACACCAACAATGGGGCCCAATGGCACTAATGATGGGATCCACAATTCCTACCAATGACGCCAATGATGGAGCACAATTCCTCCCAATGACACCAGTGATGGGGCACAATTCCTCCCAATGATATCAATAATGAGACAGTTCCTCCCAATGACACCAACAATGGGCCACAGTTCCTCCCAATGATACCAAAAATGGGGCACAGTTCCTCCCAAAGACACCAACAATGAGGCCCAATGATGGGGTACAATTCATCCCGATGAAGCCAGTGATGGGGCACAGATCCTCCCAATTACATCAGTGATGGGACACAATTCCTCCCAATTACATCAACGATAGGGCACAATTCCTTCCCTTCACACCAATGATGGGACACAATTCCTAACGATGACACCAACGATGGGGCACTGTTCCTACCAATGACACCAACAATGAGGCCCAATTACACCAATAATGGGGCACAATTTCTCCCAATGACACCAAGGATGGGGCATTGTTTACTCCAACTGACGTTTTACTCCAAACTGAGTTTTTAAACTCGCTATTTGTTTAAAAAGTTTGGAGACCCCTGGTTTACAGGCTCCTGCAGACAAAAATAATAAAGGCACATTTTTGTACCTGCAGAAAATTGGGCATTTATTATTTTTTTTCTAAAAGGTTAACTTATCCTTTAAGGGAGCTTGGCCAATCCCCAGGCAGGAGGCCGGGCATGGTGACCAAGGACAACCCTTAAATGTGGAAGAGCCTGAGCAACAGGGGAGTCAGGTGGAAGATGGACTGATGGAAGGTGCTGGAGTGTGGAGCCTGGGAGGGGACCACAGGGAGGGGAGCCTACCTACAGGATGGTTGATGGACAGGAGAATCTGCACTGTTCCATTGTCTTTTAGGGAGGACATCCTGAGTAGCAGGGAAGGAGCCAGCCTAGCAAAAGGCCTGAAAGCAACTGTAAACCCACCATGCTGGCAGGACAGGACAGTGTGAGTAGTCCTACTCCCCCCTGGGCCAGATAAAGGGAGAGTGAGGTCAGGTGCGAGACTCAACTAGTTCTCATCTGGGGCTACTTCATTGTTAGATCTTGGAATCCCTTGCCCAGGGATACCCTCAGTGCAGCTAGGTGAAGAGGAAGGAATCATCTGGGGTCTGAGGAGGTACACCAAAAGGACTTAGAGCTTTCTAGAAAGAGACAGTGCTCTAATTGATATTTTCTGGATCCATGTTTTTTTTGTACAGTGCACAGGTTGCTAAAAAGTTTGCCCTCAAGTTTACAGTTCGTGGGACATCCCATATACCCCTAGACGCCATCCTAAGTTGTTAATCCCTTAATAAAAACAACTGTAAACCAGCTCAAGGACTGTTTACTGACTACAAGTGTGCAAGTGTGGAAAATGCATGTTGCTTGGCCATGCAGAGCTTGGGGGGACCCAAAACAAATCCAGTGGCCCTCAAGATGGTAGTGCTACATGTCAACACCGCTGCTTATATCCTGCTTGAAACAGAGTGACAACACAGGAGAACAGTCATTGAGTGCTGTCACTCTGTAGCAAGAAGTGTCTGTATAAGGACTTTCATGGCAGGACAGCAGGTAATATTTTTAAAGTGACATTAAACTTGCATTTTTTCTAAACAAAAATAAATGCAACATGTTTAAATAAATGCAGAATGTACCTTCTAACGCTCTCTTCCTTAGTTTCATCTCTCAAATGCAACCTCTTTTCTGTTATTCTCAGACTTTCTGTTCTAGGCTACATTCATTTTCCATGTCTCCGTGTGTATGTGAACTTAGCCACCCTCTCCTGCTCACCCCCAAGATGGACTACACATCTTTGTGCAGACACAATCAGCTCTACAGGAAATGTAGTATGCATGGAACGTGTGGCTGGGGCCACTTCACCCTATATGCAGGAATGTATTTCCACAAGGCAAACAAGGTATTTACCTAGGACGGCATTTTTCAGGGGGCAGCACCGCTCCCCGGAAGAAGGGACAGAAGAAGGAACACGCACAGCATGGGGACCAGGTGGGATCCGAGAGAGGCTGCAGGCTGCTTGACAGTATATGCAGTACCTGACTCTCATTCTAGGGGATGTTTGGAGCTGGGGGGAGGTTGGGAGGTGGGGTGGCCGGTGTATGGAGGGTGGTGGTAGTGAAAGGCTCTGTCAGGTAGGGGATGGTGTTGGTTGGTGTCAGGTTCTCTCCACGGGGGGGGGGGGGGCATCTTTTCTTGTGTGCAAGCTTACTAATGCCCATGTGAACTCAACATTAAGGTGGCACTCATACTTAGTAACAAGCCATTCACCTTGTGCAGCTGTACAATAAACTACAATAACTACTCTGCCCCATGTCACTGCACACCTTGTCTCCCAGAATGTAGCATTTAGAAGGAGACAATGAAGAGCCCATGTCCCACTTCACCAGTCCAGCTATCCTGCATGCACTACTCAACTTCTTTAACTCCACACCTACCTTCAGCTAGGTCTGTGAGTTCTCCACTACACAGGTTCTGTTCCAGGTATTTGAGGCACCAACTCCTAGGGAGGGAATCAGAGAACTGAGCCCCTGTCTAGACAGAGAACCCGTCACCCATGCCGGTACTGTCCTTCCACTGTTTGGCTGCCATGTCATTCCCACAGTACTGGTTGCCCTTGGTAACTATGTGTCTTCTTCTTCAACCCTGTGTGTGTGTAACAGGTCCTGTTTTTTGGTATACGCCATATACCACCATACACCCCTTTTGTAGTGACTTCAGACCAGGCTTAAAACAGTTAAAGACATTTTACTGTTCATGGAGTACAGCCCAGAAGCAAACAATTAGCCACAGAGTTCATTCCTAACTACCTACTGTAGGCTGCCCAGTGCCTTTCCATACCTTTAGCAGTGTACTGGCTTCAGTTGTGATTCCCCTTGGGGGTGGTCCAATTGCTTGCTGTGGTCTACATAGTTCTCTCAGCCTATTGCTTCAGTTCCCATCCAGGCAACGGAAAAAGCCTGCTTGTTAGAGCCACCCTCATATTTATATTAATACAGAAAGGAGGGCAGAACCAAAAAATGCCTGGGAAAGTGCTGAGCAGGTTTAACCCCTTCCCAACCTGGGCAGCCTGAACAATTAGCTAAATTGTCCCAGATGAGAACTAGTTGGATCTCGCACCTGACCGCACTCTCCCTTTATCTGGCCCAGGGGGGTGTAGGAGTACTCACACTGTTCTGTCCTGCCAGCATGGTGGGTTTGCAGCTGCTTTCGGGCCTTTTGCTAGGCTGGCTCCTTCCCTGCTGCTCAGGATGTCCTTCCTAAAAGACAGAGGAACAGTGCAGATTCTCCTGCCCAGCAACCAGCCTGTAGGTAGGCTCCCCTCCCTGTGGCCCCCTCTCAGGCTCCACACTCCAGCACCTTCCATTAGTCTCATCTTAAACCACTTGAAAGTACCTGTTTACAAGCAGACTATGTGACCACAAATAACAGCACTTCTCACTCTAGCAGTGGTGAGGCATATCAGTGGAGGACAGAGACTGTGCACAGGACAAGAAATAAACCTAAAAATAATAGTAAGAGACATTAAAAAAACAAAACAAAAACAGATCCCTTATATTTCACAATGATTGAAATGTTTGATGTAAAAGTATAAGTTAGTGTCACATAAAATGATACTAAACCCACAACAGTAAAATCAGTCTGTATATTCAGTAAAGCATGCTTGTTATACTCACTGTGGAACCTAAGGGGTTAATATTCTGCATTGTGTAAAAAGGCTGTTTGATCCTGATTTCTCTGATCCTCCCCTTCTTCCAGTGCCCCCTCTTATCTCCTGATAAGACATATCGTGTGGAGTCACTCTGCACATGCTCAGTTTGGTGTGTATTGCTAGAGAGGTTTTTTTTTTTCTTGGGAGAGTGCATGTGATCAACAAAGGACCAATCAGCAGACAGACAGAGGTCAGGGGTTCTGCATCCTCCTAGAGCAAAATTAAAACTCCTCCTACAAGCTTTAACCAGTGCTCTGCTAGACACTGATAGAAGTCACAAGACTGCTCTAACTGCTGATGAGAAAAGGTATTTAGCAGTTTATATTTACTAAAATTGCATTTCCATGTTCTGTGTACTGTGGGAGGCCAGATATAGTGAATGCAGGGTCCTGGGTTTAGTAACACTTTAAATGAAAGCTTCATATTTAAAAGATTGAAAAAATACTTTTGAAATATAAAGTTAAAACCTATATAAGATTATAATGCTTGAGTTTGTATATACTTTGTAGGTTTTAAAGGTCAGTTAAACTTCCCAGTGGTATGTTCACAGATAGTCAGGTAGATACATTACCTTGGAAGATGCATAAATGTTCATTAGAGGTGTGGGTTTGCAACAAGTCGCAGAGGACACATTGAGAATGGCTCCTCTCTTCCTCTGTACCATCCCTGGGAGAACTATATGAGTCATCATGACAGCTGCTCCAATATTGACATTAATAATTTCCCATGATTTGTCCTCTGGAGCATCTGTGAGGATCTGTGGATAATCATAGAATGTTCCAACATTGTTAACTAAAATACCCACTTCCACATTTCTCAGAGCCTCCTTAATATGAGGATAGACTTCAAGTCCCAAGCTGAAATCAGCCACTATGAAACGGGATT
Organism: Staurois parvus; assembly: GCF_062004578.1. Taxonomy (NCBI): domain Eukaryota; kingdom Metazoa; phylum Chordata; class Amphibia; order Anura; family Ranidae; genus Staurois; species Staurois parvus. The sequence goes on along the minus strand of NW_028318403.1, from coordinate 3,828,603 downwards.
GTACTTTGTAGGTTGCAGCAATGGCTTCAGATACTTTCTGAAGCTTCTCAGGGTTGCGACTGACCAAGATGATGTTCATCCCATGACTTGCCAGTTCCTCTGCGTAAGCTTTACCAATGCCATTTGTGGCTCCTGTGGAAAAGAAATGATAGACCACAGTGATTTTTAGAGACTGTGCTAGGCTGTGGTTTAATTTTACAATTTACAAAAATAGTCTGCTGGACACACTGATGCTACAATGAAAATAAATCCTTAACGTGGTATTAAAAACAAACATTTATATTATTGTAGTAGATATGAGTTGTTCATTTAATTTCGAATTTAAATTTGGACGAAATTTCCTTATTTTGAGATTCGGATGTATCCGAATTTTGTAATTGCAACTAATTTCAATGAATCTGCAAAAAAATTATAATGAAACAACAAAATGTATTTGTTTCATTCAGATGTTTAAAGCATCCGAAAGAAATGAATGATCCAAATGTATTTATCATAGCTGGTTGTTAAGGAGCGGGTGGCTGCCCAGCTGCCGTGTCCTTAACAACCATGACTCATCTGCTGTCATCGGAATTCCCTGCTGCCAGCAGAATGTAAACAAATACCGGTTTAAAAAAAAGAAAAAAAAACAGTGTGGGGGTCCCTTCCCCAATCCATACCAGGCCCTTAGCCGAGCATGCAGCCTGGTAGGCCCCTGAACCATGCCAGGCTACATGCCCAAAACATGGGAGGTGCTTTGGGGGAGCTTATCAGAATCAGAAAGCCCCTTTAACAAGGGGGTCCCCAAATCCACCCCCCCATGTGAATGAGTTTGAGGTACTCATTCATCAATAAAAGTAAAAGTTAGTAAAAACACAAACACCGTGTCATTCCCCGAATGACAGGAAAACATGGGAGTGGGGCCATCTGGTGACATCACTGGGTGACGCTGCCCCATGTTTACTTGTCATTTAGGTAATGACACTCACCCAATGACAAGTAACATGGGGGGGTCATCCGGTGATGTAATTTGGTGTGAGTCTCTGGATGGGACAAGTTGTGTTCAGCAGGCATTTTGGGGGGGACTCCTTGCTGTTCTTTTTACCAGACAAAGGGTCTGGTATGGATGAGGGGGACCCCTGCCCATTGTTTTTCAAAAGCATTTGTTTTGATTAGGTCTAGTATGGATTTTAAGGGGAATCCCATGCCAAAATAAAAAAAATGGCATGCCCCCCCCCCCCCCCAAAAATGCATACCAGACCCTCATCTGAGCATGCAGCCCGGTAGGCCAGGAAAGGGGGGGCAAATAAATGCCCAATCCCCTCCTGAACTATTCCAGGCCACATGCCTTTAACATGGGGGATGCTTTGGGGCAGCAGGGGTTCAAAGCACCTTGACCCCATGTTGATGAGGACAAGGGTCTCCTCCCCACAACCATGGCCCAGTGGTTGTGGGGGTCTGCGGGTGAGGGGCTTATCAGAATCTGGATCCCAGTTCCCCTCAGTCACCAAAACAAGTCAAAGTAAAAACACAAACACTGTTTTTGACAAGCCCTTTATTGAAAAAACAAAAAACAAAAACCAGCCGCTCGCCAAACATGACGTGTTCCATCCAGGGACTCATGTCTAATGACAGGTAAACATGGGGTAAACATGAAAAAAGAAAATAAAAAATACATTTTTGTTTTCTTTCTTCATTTTCCAAAAACTTGTGCCAACAAATGAGGTCTGCAAAATACTCAACATGCCTCTTACAAATACCTCTTGCAAATACCTTGGAGTGTCTACTTTCCAAAAAGGGGTCATTTTGGGGGGGGGGAGGGTTCTACTGTCCTGGCATTTTAGCACCTCAAGAAATGTGATAGGCACTCAGAAAGTAAAAGCTAGATAGATTCTAGTATATATACCATAGTTAGGCGCTATAACTTTCACACAAACTAATTAATATACACTTATTGGGATTTATTTACCAAAGACATGTAGCAGAATATGTTTTGGCCTAAATTTATGAAGAATTTAGATTTTATTGGATATTTTTTATTACAGAAAGTAGAAAATATTGAGTTCTTTTTTCTAAATTTTGGTCTTTTTTAATTTATATTATAAAAAAACCCAGTGGTGATCAAACACCATCAAAAAAAGCTCTATTTGTATGAAAACAAATGATATAAAATTCATTTCGGTACAGTGTTGTACAGCGTGCAATTGCCAGTTAAATTGTGCAGTGCTGAATAGCAAAAAAATGCCCTGGTCAGGAAGGGGGTAAAACCTTCCGGAGCTCAAGTAGTTAAAACAGAAATGCCATAACATTGTTGTAAAATGGAAATACACAGAACATCAAAGATAAAAGGCATTATGTGAACAGATAAAAGTAAGAAATAAAACAGTTACGTGCTTTTATGTTTAAGAGCTTCTTACTGACCAGTAACTATAGCCCATTCTCCATACTGTCTGATATGCTTGGTCCTGCTTAGAAAACAAGGAACTGCATACTGCTGTATCATTGAATACCAGAAATGAAGAAAACTGAAAACATTCCACATGATGAAACACACTCCAACCACAGCCAGGATCTCCATGTGACTGGAGTAGAGCTGTAACATCCCCTTGGATATCAACACAGGGATCCTATATAATTCATTCGCTAAATCCTTAACTCCACTGAAGCCAAGTCCTTCCATCTGAAATATAAAATATTTTAATGAAAAAAAAATAAAACGTTCCACTAGACCTGTCTGCTACAGTGACAAATCCTATTGCAGTTGCTGTGTTTCTAGCCCAATAAAAATGTAGACATTAAAAGAATTTATTTTCATGCCAACATTTTAAGACAGTGAACTGATAAAGAAGAAAACATGTCATGGGAGAAATATAAAGATTGTTCATGCTTATATTTTGAAGCACAGGGTAACATTGGAAGGCTACTATTTCTTACCATAGGTTTACTAATAATCAATAAAAATATTTTACAAATATAATCAATTAAAAATATTTTAACAAAAATTAAGAAAACTATGTGAATGAATATATTTATGATTACCTTTCCAACGTGCGGTGAACAAAATCTTCTCTTTCTCTTGTAGAACTCCAGATGTCATTGCTATCTGACAATTTTTGGTTATCAGAAAGTGTGGGCACTGTGGTTCCCCTCACTGACCTCTAGGTTGCTACTCTCTGTCCTATAGGAATGTTATGAAACGTTCTATTTTTTAGCAGTAATTAGCTAATGAAGGGACTGGACCTCTTACATGCGCCAGAAGGATACTGGAGAACTAAATGATCAGCAGAGACCTTTGTCTCTATACTGAGAGATCATATCCCAGTAAGAGTGTTATTGGGTACATTATGCTGATAACCTCAAAAAAACAACGCCGATGGTGTTTGCGGTACATAAAGGCACAGATTGAAGATACAGTTAATGAGCAAAATGTGGCAATAACTATGACAAAAGGTAATAATATTTTCTATACCGCCACTACTAAGTCTTTCTGTCTATATTTTACCTGGGCCTATTGCCCTTCACTGAGTCTGTACACACAAAATCTAAAATCTAATATTTGCCAAACAAGAGGTTTTTATAAAAATACCATGATAGTTGTCAGGAACTGTGTCATTATTTGAGTCACCTGCTGGTGGCACTGTTGTTCCCATAGTCGAAGGGCGCAGCTCCAGTGGCCATCAGTGGGTGTCTCCCAGAAGTGGGCTGTCCAAATAATTAGGCTGCACCTGACATGGGCTTCTGGTAGGTATATAATCCCATCCTTGACTGAAGTTCAGTGCTTTAGGCCTAGTTCACACTGGCTTTGAAAGCAGGCATTTGAGGAGAGTTTTTAATGCTCCTCAAACGCCTATGAAAATTATATTATACGCAGCAGACAGTGCTGTTCACAATATCAAAACATGAAGTGTTAGCGTCGCGTTGCTTCAAAATTGAAGCCTCATGTTGAGTCAGGAGGAGTTTAAAGCCTTTCAATGCCTCCCATTCAAGTCTATACACTTGACACTATACACACTGGCAGGCGTTTGCAGGGCATTTGCGGTGTGGTTGCAGAGCATTAATAACATTACAGTTTATTTAGTATGTGGTGTGGTTTTAATGCTTGTCAAATGCTTATAAAACGCTTCAAAACTGCACATAGGGAGTTTGGGGAGCATTTTTAATGCTTGTGAAAAGCCAATCTAAAGCTCATTACCACCTTTCTAATGCCCATACTAAAGTTCATTAACGCCTATTTAACGCCCATACTAAAGCTCATTACCACCTGTCTAACGCTCATACTAAAGCTAATTAACGCCTATCTAACGCCCATACTAAAGCTCATTAACGCCTATCTAACGCCCATACTAAAGCCCATTAACGCCTGTCTAACGCTCATACTAAAGCTCATTAATGCCTATCTAACGCCCATACTAAAGCCCAATAACGCCTGTCCAATGCCCATACTAAAGCCCATTAACGCCTGTCTAACTCCCATACTAAAGCTCATTACCACCTGTCTAATGCCCATACTAAAGCTCATTAACGCCTATCTAACCTCCATACTAAAGCTCATTAACGCCTATCTAACGCCCATACTAAAGCTCAATAACGCCTATCTAATGCCAATACTAAAACCCATTAACGCCTGTCCAATGCCCATACTAAAGCCCATTAACTCCTTTCTAACACCCATACTAAAGCACATTACCACCTGTCTAACGCCCATACTAAAGCTCATTAACGCCTATCTAATGCCAATACTAAAGCCCATTAACGCCTGTCCAATGCCCTTACTAAAGCCCATTAACTCCTGTCTAACACCCATACTAAAGCACATTACCACCTGTCTAACGCCCATACTAAAGCTCATTAACGCCTATCTAATGCCCATACTAAAGCTCATTAACGCCTATCTAACGCCCATACTAAAGCTCATTAACGCCTATCTAACGCCCATACTAAAACTCATTAATGCCTATCTAACGCCTATACTAAAGTTATAGGAGAGTTAGAAATTTAGTCAAGTGTGAACAAGCCCTAAGTGTTCTTCTTGCAAGCTGTATCTCTGCCTGATCCTGACCCTTGTTCCTGACCCTGAGACCTGCTCGTGCGACCTGCTACTTGTACCCTGCTTCTAGCTCCCAGTACTTGGCTCTCTGCTCCCCTTTTCTCCTGTACCTGTCCCGACCTTGTTCTGCTCATGTGTGCTCCCTTCATTGTGTATATAGTTAGGTTATTATTTGGGGTTTTGCCCTGTCACATTTATTTGTCACTTACATTGTTTATAGTTTACTGGTGTTGTTGTTGAAAGTTTGTCATTTGTCTTAGTAAACTCAATCTGATTCCTGATTCCTTATATTTCAATATTTTTTTGGAAAACTGCAGAAAGTATATACAGAAAAATAGGAAACATAGCCCACCTACATGGTGAGTTGTGGCGCACAAACAGATTCATAAAATATATAGGTACATAAGAATACATCAACCAATGATGTTGTAAACAAGAGGACACAGCCCCAGTAGGGTAGCACATATTCCATCGGTCAGTAAACCTGGGCAGTTTCAGATAGTCATCTGACAAAATAAGGAGACCGAAAAAATTGAACAGAGGAGTCAAAGAAGAGGAAAAAAAACCAAAAGAGAAGAAAGAAAGGAGGAAGGAAAAAAAGAGAGAAAAGAGGGCCAGCCATAAGTCCATTAGATAATAGAGATATACCTAATCCATGGTTCCCATGTGACCTCAAATTTAGAAGTATTATTATTAACGATACTCGTAAGTTTATCATTTATCATAATCCAATTAAGTTTCTGTTTGACCGGGTCTAGCGGAATTGATGACTGTCTCCAACATCTAGCTATAGTACGTTGTGCTGCCAACAGAAGATAAAGGATTAATTCAACTGATTTCTTGGGAATATCAGTGGGCAACAAATGAAATAAGGCTACTTCTGGTGATTTACAAACATTAATTCCTGTTATCGAATAAATGAAGTTAAAATATTCGGATCCAAAATTTATGAACCACCGGACATTTCCACCATATGTGGAGCATAGTGCCCTCTTGTCCGCAGTGTCGAAAGCAATTAGGGGACACATATTAGGGGACAGCAATTAGGGGACACAAATGGGTACATTTTAGCAAGACGTGTAGGAACTAGGTACCAGCGAAGAAGTGTTTTATAATTGGATTCGATAAGAGTAGTATTTGCATACTACTTGGCTGTAGTCCGCCAAGTGTCCAGATCTAAAGAACTGTTCAAATCCCTTTCCCACTGAGTCATATAGGATAGCTTAGTAAGTGGATCGACAAGGGAAGCATAAATAATGGATAATCAACCTTTCATCATCCCAGTAGGCCCACAGGAGATATTTAGAGGTGAGAGTGTACAGGGTTCTACAAGTAATTTGAGTTTACTGTTGATAAAAGATATAATTTGATGGCAACAGAACAGTTAACTGGAGGGCATCTGGAAATTTGTCAAAAAGTATTGGAGAGAACGAGGACGAAGTCCATCTAAATAGTCCCCAATACGCAAAAAACCCTTATTGATCCACTACTGAAACGCAGATGGTGATAGGCCAGGAATAAACTCAAGGTTACAAAAGACTGGAGGACAGAGGATAGGAGGACGCAACCAACTAGGAAGCCACATGAGAGCGCCAATAGTATAGGGACAGCAAGATAAGGCCTCAATGCCAACCCACTGGGGAACATAACCCCTAGCGGTAGTACAAGAGAGCTGTGCTATCTGAGCTGCCTGAAAATAAGTCAAAAGATTAGGAAGTCCCTAACCGCCATGCTTTTTTAGGGAAAATGAAGTTGACTTGTAAACCCAAGGACGTTTTCCTTTCCATATAAATCTAGAGACTGCTGCTTGTAAATTTAAGAGTTCCTGTTTGGGTACCATGATCGGCAAAGTAATATAATAGTCTTGGCAAAAAGGTCATCTTAATAGAATTAATTCTACCAAACCAGGATAAAGGAAGATCCTCCCAATCATGTAAGTTAGTCTTAAGTTGTTTAAAGAGAGGGGGTAATTGGTCTTATATAGTGACGAGATAGAGTTCATGAGATGAATCCCCAAATAAGGGAGAGAATGAAAGGCCCACGGAAAATCAAAGTTGTTCCGCAGATATTGAACCTCTGAATCAGGTAGAGACATATGTAAAGCAATTGTTTTAGAGGAATTAAGAGTAAGACCAGAGGCCGTAGAAAAACAATGAAATAAGTGGAGGAGACTAGGTAAAGATGTTTGAGGGGTAGATACAGTATATACATAAGGACATCGTCAGCATCCTGATTCCTTCAAGCGGTAGTAAAGCTTAAAAAAAAAAAGTTTTCCCCTGGAAGGTAATATCATAATGTGCTAGTATACATTGCATAATAGCACATTATGAAAATCTTACCCTAAAATGAAGTTCACGGGCTCCGGCCATTTGACTGGCCGAGCTGCGCTTATGTCACTCCTGTGAATGCGCTTGGGAGCCCTGGAATGGCACAGGTATGCCGTTCCTTCAGAGCACATGCGCTGATTACATCACCGGATGCTGCTCAATGGATTATCTCTTAAACGGCACACATTTAGGAGATATTCATTTTACCTTCAGGTAAGCTTTATTATAAGCTTACCTGTAGGTAAAAATCACAAAAACAAGTTTACTACCACTTCAAGGTGCAGCCAACTGATCAGAAAATCCTTTGCTGGATCCCTGCATGTGGTGTCCCTGACAATAGCTTTGATAAAATGAAAGTATGAAAGGTCTGCATAACTGCAAAATGAAAAATATACATATACAGTGGGGATCAAAAGTTTGGGCACCCCAGCTAAAAATTTGTATTAATGTGCATAAAGAAGCCAAGGAAAGATGGAAAAATCTCCAAAAGGCATCAAATTACAGATTAGACATTCTTATAATATGTCAACAAAAGTTAGATTTTATTTCCATCATTTACACTTTCAAAATAACAGAAAACAAAAAAATGGCGTCTGCAAAAGTTTGGGCACCCTGCAGAGTTAATATCTTGTACTGCCCCCTTTGGCAAGTATCACAGCTTGTAAATGCTTTTTGTAGTCAGCCAAGAGTCTTTCAATTCTTGTTTGAGGTATCTTTGCCCATTCTTCCTTACAAAAATCTTCCAGTTCTTTGAGATTTCTGGCCTGTCTGTCACGCACTGCTCTTTTAAGGTCTATCCATAGATTTTCAATTATGTTGAGGTCAGGAGATTGTGAAGGCCATGGCAAAACCTTCAGTTTACGCCTTTTGATGTAATCCCCCGTGGATTTCGAGGTGTGTTTGGGATCATTATCCATTTGTAGAAGCCATCCTCTCTTTAACTTCAGCTTTTTCACAGATGGCATCAAGTTAACATCCAAAATTTGCTGAAATTTTATTGAATCCATTTTTCCTTCTACTCGTGAGATGTTCTCTGCGCCACTGGCTGCAACACAACCCCAAAGCATGATTGATCCAACCCCATGCTTAACAGTTGGACAGAGGTTCTTTTCATTAAATTCTGTGCCCCTTCTTCTCCAAACGTACCTTTGCTCATTCCGGCCAAAAAGTTCAATTTTAACCTCATCGGTCCACAGAACTTGTTTCCAAAATGCATCAGGCTTGTCTATATGTTCATTTGCAAAGTTCAAACGATGATTTTTGTGGTGAGGACATAGAAGAGGTTTTCTTCTGATGACTCTTCCATGAAGACCATATTTGTACAAGTATCTCTTTATAGTGGAATAGTGTACCACAACTCCAGTGTCTGCCAGATCTTTCTGGAGGGATCGTGCAGTCAAACGTGGGTTTTCAATTGTTTTTCTCACAATCCTGCGAGCTGTTCTGTCTGATATTTTTCTTGGTCTTCCAGATCTTGCTTTAACTTCCACTGTTCCTGATGACTGCCATTTCTTAATTACATTCCGAACAGAGGATATTGACATCTGAAAACGCTTTGGTATCTTCTTATAGCCTTCTCCAGCTTTGTGAGCGTCAACTATTTTCAGTTTCAGTTTTCTAGACAACTGCTTAGAAGAACCCATGGTGCTGATTGTTGGGGCAAGGTCAGATGAGTCTGGGCATTTAAAACCTTTGAGATTGACATAACCTGGTCTTCCCAGACAATGATTGAGAACAATCCATGACGCTGGCAGGTCTCAGCTTTGCAAAGGGGGCAGTGCATGCTATAAATTCTGCAGGGTGCCCAAACTTTTGCAGACGCCATTTTTTTGTTTTCTGTTATTTTGAAAGTGTAAATGATGGAAATAAAATCTAACTTTTGTTGACATATTATAAGAATGTCTAATCTGTAATTTGATGCCTTTTGGAGATTTTTCCATCTTTCCTTGGCTTCTTTATGCACATTAATACAAATTTTTAGCTGGGGTGCCCAAACTTTCGATCCCCACTGTATAACGGTATAGGTGGTTATGGGGGGTGTAGTACTGTGTAGTGGTTTTGTGATAATGCAAAGATTGTTTAAATAAATTAAGGCTAAAATTGATTATGTGGTTTATCACAAAACTGGTGGAGCCCTCCAAATTACACAAATAAATTCTTACATTCTCTAGAGCACCATGCCTACATTAGTACCAACAATAAATGAATACAGTCCCCTTAATGGAGAACATGTAGGGAATCGACAATGGGACTTTAAGTGTGCATCCAAAGAAAGTACAAACAATGTAAATATAAAAATTAACAACAAATCTTTTTTAAATATGTTAAAAACAGCATAAAAAGGTATCCAAGTTTATATATCACATGTGTGTGAGTATAACCTGCGCAGAGGACTGATCAATTAACCTGAGTGCAATCATATAAAAGTATATATATATATATATATATATATATATATTAAAGTCCCAATAATTGTGCAAACATATGAAAGTTAAAAAAAAAATTGAAAGTTCCAAAAAAAATCCCCAAAGAAACCCCCATCCACATCTCGTGTGAATATTAAGTGATACAGTAGTAAATCTTCTTAGCAATAGCAATTCTCTATGCGTAGTGCTCCAATTAGTGCTTGCTCCCCCTCTAGAGCCCCACTCACCACAAATAATTGACCACCTGGAATGGTAGGTCAAATATCGCATGAGATGTTGCAGTGCTCTCCTGCAGGAAAGTTGGCCGTCTGTGTGGTCTTGACACCTCTATAGGTTGATGACAGACTCCATAGTGGAAACACCTCTAGACCAATCGTTTGCGACAAAATTCCTCCAGAACCTCCACAGTACTCCTCCACCACCGTAAAAACATCAAAGGAAACTTCCATAGTGTAACATCGTCTTTATTAGGTAAAAAACATTTAAAATTGCACTTACATAAAAACCATGTTTATGGCACTATAAATCCCAGCAAAAAGCAATCCTTCTCTGAGGACAAGTGTAGCGCTATCAAGCCCTGCTCTACATGTTTCGTCGTATATATATATATATATATATATTGTTTTACACAATTTCACTGTATACACAGTGCCATGGCATTGTATATGTGCTATTTTTAGCACTATTGTCGTTTAAGCACCTTGTGTTTATTTATTGGGTTTTTTAGGATTTAGTCACTGGCAGGGGCGGACTGACCATTCGAGCACTCGGGCACTGCCCGAGGGCCCGGGGTCAGTAGGGGGCCCCATGAAATGCCTCTGGTACCTTTTATAGGCTTTTTTGGGTGTGCTTTGAGTGTGGGCAAAGACACAGGGGCCCCACGATCCCCTATTGCCCGGGAGCCCCATGAGTTGTCAGTCCGTCCCTGGTCACTGGGGAGGAGGGATACAATTGCCAGCCCTCAGGGCATTATAGCACATGCACATTTGTGGGGACCCTTTGTGGAGTAGGGAGTTCATTCATTTACTTAATTAATTATTTAAAGTAGTTTTTGGGAGAGGCAGTGCAGCAATTTTTATGTTTATATATCACATGCATTCATATTTTCACAACCTTGTAGCGGATCAGTGTGTTTTGTGAAAAATTTGCTTCCTTGGGATCCACATCTGCTATGCATGTTGACAAAGTTTACTTTCTTGTCTGAGAAAAGGGTTCAAAACACATCAAACCTTCCTAATCTTAATAGTGAAAACCAGGTGCAATCCTCATTAACTCCACAACTTGACGACTCCAGCATTAAACACCTAAAATTATCAGAATTGATGGAAATTCATCAATATTTAGTAGGACACTCTCCCTATAAATGAAGAAAACATTGTTAACATCTGCCCAGGGAGGTATGAAGAATAAGCCACCACAAATAATCAACATTACATTTTCCCCTGGGCAGCACGTATCTCCTTCAAAATGGTTTATGTGATGTTGTGTATCAGATAAAATGATTGAGTAAGCATATAAAGTCTTATAAGAAGCTGATGAATTGATCATTAAATATCAGATGGAGAAAAGAATAACAGATGGAATTGTCTGACTTGGATAGCCCAAAGGCCGGCCACCACCTGAGGAGCTACTGAACATCAAATGCACTTATTGTAATTTGGTAAAGGGAAAAGAAACAACTGTTCCAGACACCTCAGGATAGCTAACTACCCTTGGCTGCCAGGACATCAGAAAAAGGAGATAGATGATGAATCTTTGACATACTAAATGAAATATCTAACATGTTTCTAGGGAAAGGTCCCCTTTTCAGAGATAAAAACAAACAGATATCAACTCTAACAGCTTTGTTTATGGTTTATGCCTATAAAACAAAATAATGTAGATTATCAGGAAATAAAATAATCTTAAAGAAAACGAAACACACAGAAAACAATACATAATACTTACAACTAAACAGAACTACTATAGAAACATCTACCAAAAGCATTTGTAAACATGGCATTTGTTGTACCCCCAAACAGTTGTTTTTAGAAAGAGCAGCTAAACACAGATTCCTGTAAAATCAACAGGTCATAAAGATAATTTCAGGGAAAAAAGCTTACTGTTATCTGAAAATAATAACAATTGTACATTTTATAAAAACATCAATTATGTCTTTTCATCTTGAGAAAGGAGTACAAAGTGATAGCTTGTTTCACTAGCTTGAAAGACCTTTTGACTGAATGAACAGATGGCATCATAAAATGTATTGCATTTTAAGGGTCCATGTACAGTGGCTTAAAAAAACGCTGCTTGTAGAGGAATTTAATATTTTGCCAGTAGAAGCAGCTAATGTTATCCTGTGTCCATGCACATTAGGACATTTAGAGGCATATTTTAAGCTCAGCATTTAGAGGCAAAAAAAAACCCTTCTGCTTTGCTTCTTTGAGAACAGTTTTCTGGCAGAAAAAACGCTAAATGTGTCCAAACATGCATACACACACCAAAAACACTAGCACAAAAAACACTCAAAATTAGAGTTTTTTTCTGTCAAGAGAGCTGGCAGTCTTTAAGCCGGTGTGTATGGACCCCTAAACAATCATAGGATGACTACATATAAATTTTATAGCAATAGTAAATACCTGAACGAAAGAATGTTGTCACGTAAGGCTCAGTAAGTAGCTGCGATAAGAAGTAGGTATGTTTATGTTTCTGAAAGAGGTGTTACAACGTGTCCTATGGTATTAGCATGCCAATGACGCCAAGGAGGGTAGAAAACTGGCAATGGCAAAGAATGGTAAAGAATGAACAAGTCTTTGCAGATACTGTACAGTATATAAATGAATTTAAAATGTAAATGACAATAAATACATACTGAATGTATGAATAAACAGCTATGTGTTTAAATTAAATGAGTGAAAACCAAAAGTAAATTCCATCAGTAACAAAGCTCTTTCAACAAACATCTGCAACGGTTACAAATTTATACGGTGACTATAAGAAAATTCCTAAATGGTCAAGCTAATACAGCTAATACTAAAACAAATAATAAATGATGTAACATTGAGTAATTACAATAAAGGTATAGGGATATACTATAGGCATAAGTAATAAAAAGAATAAAATAAATAATTAAATAAATGACATATGATACCTATTAGCCTATCAAATACACTAAGGGTATGCCACCTAGAAAAATAATCTTTAAAATAATCTTTCTGCTTCAAAAAAGAAGAAGTCTCATACTTTAAAGCAAAACTACACAGTATCTGAGCACCACAAACCAAAAGCACTATTTTATTCATTTTTAACCTCCCTGGCGGTATGATTATTTCAGATTTTCGGTGCTGAAAGCGGTACCATTATTTTGCATGGAAATTTGGCGTTTTATATTGTAGGCCTGTAATTCTTAGTAATAACTCACTGAAATCTGTCCGAACAAGAGTCTAGTAAACATCCCGGGTAGGATAAAACTTGAAACACGAAATCATAAATTATAATTTAAAAAATAATCATAAAAAATAATAATATAATAATAATACATTTAATTCAATAATATAATTAAAGCAAAAACACTGAAATTTGAAATATAGTGCCAAGTTCGCACATCGCTGAGCAAATTCGCAAAATCGTTTTTAGTGTCTGATGACGAATTTCCCCACGAATCATTATCACTCAATTCTGCAAGCAGTTCTAATTTACTATCGCTGTTCTCTAGCTGGTCTAAAACTGCTTTTGACCTAAAGGAACGCTTTTTGGACACCATGGACATTTCTCAGTTTCCAGGCAGAAAGAACAGTAAAAATGAAGGCAGGGCACAGGACAAAGCACTCGGGACAAAATGTATGTGAAATAGTTTGGTACAGTAATGTTTTACTATGTGATTTTAGTGATTTTTGTGAATGTCACTTCTTGTCATTTTCAAATTTCCCGCCGTTCCATCCCCCGTACGTCCTGACGCTCGCAGAGGACGGAACCCAGATGACAGATGCCGGCATCCGCCAGATTACACTGCCAGGGACACTGCAGGAGGGACATCGCGGGAGCGCAGGACAAGGTAAGTGATCGAGGGATCGCGGAGCAGCATTGCATGGTATTCCCGAGTGCAGCTCGGGGTTACCGCTTGTGGTACCGAAACTTTACCCCGAGCTACACTTGGGAATTCAGTCAGGGAGGTTAATATTCACTGCAAGCTCACTCATCCATCCATGTCTCCATGATTTATTTTGCTGAGATATCATTTAGAACCCCCCCCCCCCCTAGCATTTCTGGCTGTGGCCATCTTTTGTAAGGGCAGATGATTCATGTAGCAATTACTTTCTGGAAACCATCTGCCCTTCATTCAGGCATACAGGCAGGAGGATGTGCTTAGCTGAGAAAACCCCTCTTTACCCTCCTGAAGACTCCTGGGATGTATGACATCATTTGCCTAGACATGGAAACTAGAACGTAACTAAAGAAAAGTAAAAAACTGTTTAAAATAAGTAAATATGATATACATTCCTATCTATTTACTAATGCTAGCAGCATAAGGATTCAAAATAGTCAATGTTGATTGACATAGTGAAGTTCTACTTTAAGTACTAAAACAAACCCCCCAGGGAATCTAGTGTATGGAGCACTTAGTCCAGTTATGATCCATGGCTGCATTTTATAAATATTTTATATTTATTCTGGTTGTAACTCCAGCCCAGGCAGAAGCCCAAATCATGGGTGTTCCCATGGGGGGAGCTTACAGCTAGATGTGCTGGCTGGAGGAGCCAGGACATATAGTAGTGTTATCAGATATTGTGCAGGTAGTGAGATAATTCACAGTAATAAATTGCAACTTGTGTTTTTGTTAATCCATTGTTGTGAATGATAAGCGCCGCCATAACACCACAAAGCGCCAGCTATTACTATGACTATGACAGATTAATCACATAATCTCGTAATTTCTAATTGTTCAATCTCATCTGAAAAAAAGTCTCTTTTTGCCTCCTATTTGGTATACTCATCCTGGAGGTCCCTGGTGTATTTGTGATATCTGCAGTCTCTCCTTCTGTCTTAAAAGCTACCCTGTTTTTGTGACTTAATGGGAGTGGTACTACCCCTTTGGAATGAGTTTATTCCATTTTTCTTATGTACTGTTGTATCTGTTTATCTGTTTGGCTTCAATCAATCTCAAGTCTGGAGTATAATATCAGATTCCAAACTTTAAGTTTACCCTGATGAAACACCTTATCCACTTTAATCTCTTGGTTTTATTGTATTATTTCTATGTTATTCAGTTCTGGAAATAGCATGTAATAATAATCTTATTTCAGGTTTTACTCATTTTATTTGCAAAGGGGGTAAGAAAGGAGGATAAGAATTAGAGTAACAAGGAAGAGAAGGGGTGAGGATATTTCTCATTATCTAACATATATCCAATTGTCACAAATATTAATACATGAAATATCCTACTGAAAATTAAATCTTTGGGGTATATGGGTGTTCAAAATAAAAATCTAGTACATGTCTTTCCTACTGAGGATAGGGATTTATCACCTCTTTTAACAGGATTATCTGCTATTTCTATGCACTTTTAAGAAGAACTATTGCTACTATTTTAAAACTTTTGTTGAATCCTCCAGTGCACACCATCATCAAGTGAAACTAAACTCATCAATTTAACTGTTTCCCAATACATACCATAAAAGATAACTGCCACGTTTGCTTGTGCTTTCACTTAAACTGACCACAAAAGGGTGTCATAGCTGATCACATGTGCAGCACCATGGCAACTTTGGGTCAAATAGTGAAGGTAAAACAGGAGCGCCGGCTGGGGACCCGAGACGAGGAGGATCGGTGCTGCTCTATGCAAAACCATTGCATAAAGAAGGTAAGTAAAACATGTTTGTTTTTTTTAAGTTAACCTTTACAATCACTTTAATCTATCTTTGTTTAATCATGTGGATGGGTGGGACAGTATTTTTTTATGGTTCAGCAACTGGGATAACAAAATTTGCCTGGTGATATCAACAGGTGGTGTACTGCTAACAGGTTGGGTGCAAGGATCGGTGGCACCCTTTGCTATACCATCACTCTTCTCAGTGGAGGCTGTTGAGAAGACTTGAGGTTATATAGTAGGGGTAGA
The DNA here is from genome assembly GCF_062004578.1 of Staurois parvus. NCBI lineage: Eukaryota > Metazoa > Chordata > Amphibia > Anura > Ranidae > Staurois > Staurois parvus. The sequence continues at coordinate 3,812,730 of NW_028318403.1, read as the reverse complement.
GATCCCTGATGAGGATCAAGGAGAAGTCTGCACTTTTTTATTGTGTGGGTCTTTCAGGTGCTGCTGCCTAGGGGCTGCATGTCAGGTGCCCAAGCGGGTGGTGTTTTGGCCACTCTTCAGACAGACTGCAAACAGCAACGCTGCAGTTTGCTGCACATATGTTGAAAAAAGCCCACACCAATGAACTTTTGGAAGTCAGCCGGGAGTCAGCAGCGCCCTGCACCTGTGGAGCTCTGTCATGTGATGCCATAGGGTGGCTGTTTTTATCCCTGCCCCTGTAGGACATCCTTTCTCATTAGAGTTGTACCTCCTCTTCACTTTCCTCTCCTGTTCTCTCAGGCATCCAAGTGCAGTTGGTGACCTCATCATACCCTCCTTTCTCGTCGCTAGAGCCAACTTGGCAGTATGCTGGGGGAAGATGATTGACAATTTCTTTTCCCTCATTGGCACCCCCTCTCCCTTCCTCCACCTGAGAACCAACATCGGAGCATTTAAATTGCTGCGCATCCTCCAGCAGCATGTAACTGACACTATGTTCAAATAAGTCCAGCGACTCCTTTGTGCATGATGGTGGGGCTACGGAAGTAGCAGCAACAGAACCTGCTGCTGCTGCAAAAAAAAATTCACAACGAAAGAAAAAATCGGAACAACAATAATGCAGAAGTACTGTAAAAACAACACTGACACCACTACACTGCTCCTCAACAACGTACTACACTGACTACACTGTGTCATGATACATCACTAACTGTCCTCGCCTATCTAACTCCACCAACACACTACACAAGGCTGCTGTGTAAGCAGCCTGACATAGTGTAAGGCGTGGACTTAGCCCGTGAGCCATGATTGGCCAAAGTTACCAAGACTTTGACCAATCATGGCTCTCACAGTGAATTCAGCTGTGATTGGCCAAAGCATTTCACCTGACCTGGCAAATAGCCCACCAAATGCCCATTATGTTTGTGTGTTCGCCGAGCACACGAACACCAATGTTATTATTATTATACAGGATTTATATAGTGCCAACGGTTTGCTCAGCGCTTTACATTATCGTGGGAGACAATACAGTAACAATACAGTTCAATATAAGAGGGATTTGAGGGCCCGGCTCCTTGGAGCTTACAATCTAGGAGGGCAGGGTGAATGGTACATTAGGTAGTCACTGTGGGGGATGGAGTGGTTGGAAGAGTAGATGATTTCAGAATTAGCAGAGGGCAGGATAGGCTTCCCTGAAGAGATAGGTTTTCAGTGATTGCCTAAAGGCAAGTAGAGTAGGTGATAGTCTGATAGATTGGGGTAGGGAGTTCCAGAGGATGGGTGACGCCTGGAGAAGTCTTGGAGACGAGCGTGGGAGGAGGAGATAAGAGAGCTAGAGAGTAAGAGGTCTTTCGAGGAGCGGATTGTACGGTTTGGGTGATATTTAGAGATAAGATCGGATATGTAAATTGGGTCAGTGTTGTGGATGGCTTTATATGTCATTGTTAGAGTTTTGAATTTTATCCGTTGGGCAACTGGGAGCCAGTGGAGGGATTGGCAGAGAGGGGTGGCGGATACAGACCGGTTAATGAGGTGGATGAATCTGGCAGCAGCGTTCATGATAGACTGGAGGGGGGAAAGCCTGTGATGAGGTAGGCCAATGAGGAGGGAGTTACAGTAGTCGAGGCGTGATATGACAAGGGAGTGAATAAGTTGCTTAGTGGTTTCCGGGGTTAGGAACGGTCGAATCTTGGAGATGTTGCAGAGGTGAAGTCTACATGATTTTGTCAGTGTCAGGAATGGACTTGCCAATAACGGTGGGACTCACCTGCCTTGTGGGCTGCAGTACCAGGGCTGGCCAGCGGGTGCTCTCAGCAATCAAAGACTCACCCCTGCAGTCAGCCAAAACACCTGAAGCTGATTGCAGGGGTTGTATTTAAGGAATGGCCAGACTCACAGTCAGGGCCTTGGTGTGTGTTTTTCCATGGGCCCCTGTATCTTGTAACCTGCGTTCCTGTTTCTGCCTGGCTTGTTGCCGACCCTGCCTGATCCTGACCTCTGCTGACTTCTCCTGTTTGATCCCTGGCTTGTGACCCTGACCATTCACTCCGCCAGCTCCTCCTGTACCTACCTGCCCGATAGTTATCGACCCGGCCTGCCTGACTACGTTGTGCTCTATATGTGTATGTACCTGTGTATCTATATCAGTTTAGGTTTGGGTTTGTTTCACCTTGTTGTATGTATTTGTGTTAGCTTGGGGTTTGGTGCACTGCGTTTATATTTGTATTGTTAGTCTCAATAAATTATATTATTTACTATATCTGAAGCCTACGTTTCCCTGTGTCAGTCCACATACTTCTGGTCACACCCGCATCCCTGACAGTCAGCGATTGGATCTGGGGCTGGAAGGACAGATGGGAGTCTAGGATTACACCTAGTACCCTGGCATGAGGGGATGGACTGAGGATGGTGTTAGCGATATTTATGGAGAAGTCAGTGGGAGTGGCGCAGGCGGGGGGAATACTATGAGCTCAGTTTTGGAAAGATTGAGTTTGAGGAAGTGGCATGACATCCAAGCTGATATGTCGCTTAGTAGGCTAGCTATGCGCGTGCAAACTGAAGGGGTGAGGTGAGGGGTAGACAGATTTGCGTGTCATCAGAATAGAGATGGTAATTGAAGAACTTATGTTCGACTGGAACACACAGCTCATCAGTAGTCAAGAACCATTCAGTGGGCGTCACTTGCATAGGTGGAAGATCTACAGGGCCAAACACCTCCCAGACATCGGCAGGCTTGTTGGAACAGTCGTCACTTAGCACACAGGGTCTTAGCATGTAGCTGTGAAGTCACCCCTTTACAGGGTTGGGTCCCTTGGAGACCAAGTCATATACTGAGTAGGTGGGAAAGGCTTCCCTACCACCCAATAAGGGGTATGCTCCCACTTGGACTTTAATTTACTGCCCCTGGTGCTTTTGGTATTTTTCAACAACACCTGGTCTAGATGTTTGTGGTGTGATCCTCAAATGTCTTGGAGTAGATAATGATATCAACCAAGTAGACTAACATGGTTTCAAAGTTGAAATCTCCTAAGCATTGGAAGGGGCTGGGAGCATTGCTTAGACTAACAGACATGCAATTAAACTCAAATAGTCCCAAGGATGTAATAAAAGCAGTCTTTTCTTGGTCCTGGTCCCTAGTAGGGACTTGCCAGTAGCCGCTGGCCAGGTCCAGGGTGGAAAAGAACTTGGCTTGCCTGAATGTCATCAACGAACTCTCTATGCAAGACAGTGGGTAGGCATCCTGGCAGGGTTTCCAACCCCTCCAAACTGAAGTTTACTGACAGGACACCCAAAATTTATAAACAGCATGGTCATACATTGGTAATCAACTTGTTGAAACATTTTCTGAGTGATTCTTCCTGGACCACTTTTTTGCTGACAGCAGTTCTTCCAACATTGAAGTTAAAAGTTTGTTTCTAATATCAGTTTTCATTACCTCGATAGAGGAAAACACACATCCTCAGACAGTCCCATGGGGAAGGAAAAGCATAGTTTTTGCAAATGTAACTAGAAGTGGGAATCTAGGTACAGCCTTGTCCTGCCATGTGCCAATAAGCATCATATAATTACAAAGTTAGTCTGGTTGAAAAAAGACATAAATCCATCTATTTCAACCAATAAAAAGGAAAAAAAAATATTTATTTAGGAGAAAAAAAATTATACAGCCCTATATACACAATCCTATACCCACAGTTGATCCAGAGGAAGGCAAAAAAACAGCAAAGGATGATCCAATTTTCTCCAGCAGGGGAAAAAATTATTTCTGGATACCCCAAGAGGCAGCCAGATATTCCCTGGATCAACTTTACTTATAAATGTTAGTATCCAGTTATATTCTGTGCATTTAGGAAAGCATCCAGGCCTTTTTTTAAAGGCATTTGAGGGGACTCTTCTTTTGGAGGTGTGTGCCTGGGGAACCTTTTGGAGTAGTTTTACGTTGAATTAATTCACTGATTGGTTGCTAGAGGTTACTGCATGTTATTACTGCTCACTGACTGGTTGCTAGAGGTTACTGCATATCATTGCTGCTCACTGATTGGTTGATTGAGGTTACAGCATATTATTACTGCTCACTGATTTGTTGCTAGAGGTTACTGCACATCAGTGGCAGTGGTGGTGGTGGGAAGGATGGAATGAGTGGCAGTGCTGGGGGGGGGATAGGATCAGGGACAGTGTTGGCGGGATGGAATGAGTAGCAGTGCTGAGGGTTGGGATCACTGGTAGTGCTGGGGGGAATGGAATGAGTGGCAGTGCAGGTGGGGGGGAATCGCTGGCAGTGCTGGGGAAAGGATGGGATCAGTGGCAGTACTGGGGGGATCATTGGCAGTGCTAAGGGAGAATGGAATAGGTGGCAGTGTTGGGGGTGTGGGATCAGTGGCAGTGCTGGGGGGAGGGTGGGATTGATAGCAGTGCATGCGGGGGGAGCACTGGCAGTGTTGTGGGGGAAGAAATGAGTGGCAGTGCTGGTGGTGGTGGTGGGGGGAATGGGATCAGTGGCAGTGCTGGGGGGAGGATGGGATCAGTGGCAGTGCTGGTGGGAGGGGGGTCACTGGCAGTGCTGGGGAGGGGAGATCAGTGGCATTACTACGAGGGAATAGAATGAGTGGCAGTGCTGGTGGGGAGTGGGATCAGTGGAAGCGGTTTGGGGAGGGTGGAATCAATGGCAGTGCTGGTGGGGAGGATCAGTGGTAGTGCTGGTGGGGAATGGAATGAGTGGCAGTGCTGGGGGAGTTGGGATCAGTGGCAGTGCTGGGGGGAGGGTGGGATCAATGGCAGTGCATGTGAAGGATCACTGGCAGTGCTGGGGGATCACTGGCAGTGCCAGGGGGGAAAGTAATGAGTGGAAGTGCTGGTGTGGGGGGGGGTGGGATCAGTGGCAGTGCTGGGGGAATGGGGGGATCAGTGGCACTGCTGGGGGGAGTGGAATGAGTGGCAGTGCTGGTGGGGGGTGGGATCAGTGGTAGATCTGGGGGGAGGATCGGACAATGGCAGTGCTGGTGGGGGAGATCAGTGGCAGTGCTGGTGGGGAATGGAATGAGTGGCAGTGTTGGTGGGGGGGTTGATGGGATCAGTGGCAGTGCTGGGGGGAGGGTGGGATCAATGGCAGTGTTGGTGGGGGGATCAGTGGCAGTGCTAGGGGGTGGGATCACTGGCAGTGCTGGGGGGAATGGAATGAGTGGCAGCAATGGTGAGGGGTGGATGGGATCAATGGCAGTGCTGGTGCGAGGGTGGGATCAATGGCAGTGCTGGTGGGGGGATCAGTGGCAGTGCGGGGGGGGCGGGGAAGTGGGGTCAGTGGCAGTGCTGGTGGAGGGATGGTATGTGTGAAAGCCCAGTGCTAGTGGGGAAAATGGGAATGCATATGCTGTATGCACACCTTTTCTCCATAGACTCTTACAAGTAGCTGGGTTATCCATTAGGCTCTATAAAGAAAAGGCCAGGTATGCCCTTTACATTGCCTGCTGGCTCAGTGGAAGACGAGTTCTGCACCGAGAACGTAGACGAAGAGTATTGAATTATCTGCTAATATGAGGACTGCACTGGGGACTGTTAATGGCAAGTCGGCAACTAATATATATCAGTAAACTAACTCTCTCTTGTGCTCCATGCTCCATTAAATTGTAGTTCTCTTTATGCTCCAAAGCTTCCAGCTCACCTATTTTGCTTGGCAGACTCCTGGCATTGGTGAAGACACTGTAATTCATTGCCACATTTTGCATACGCGTTTTGCATATTCTTTATTTTAGTACAAAGAATACCATTTCCAATGGTTATTTGTAACACCCCCTGCCATAGCCCTCCTCCCATCTTTCCCCATTCCACTCACCAATAAGGGAATAACCCCTGTCTTACCTGTCTATGTCATTATAGTTAAATTGTCCCTTCCCCGCTCAATCTGAGTTTAAATACTCTTCCAGCCTTCCCATAAACCTCTCCCCTTTCATTTAGGTGTACACCATATTTAGCATATAGGCTGCACCCCAAAGAAAAGTAAACTCAGTGCTCTAGAAATACTCATATGAGAGAGTCATTGTCTGACTCTGAGGAAAAACTGTGAGATCTGTCACTTGGTATTCAACAAATTCGGTATGCAGTGTGTCAAAATCAGATGGGGGAACAATCTGTGGAAAATACTTCACTAATTCAATAATGTCCCCAGAGTTTGCAGTAGCCCTTTTGAAAGCTTTAGTAAAGAGCTAAATGATTCTGTTTCCAAAGGGTATGTGTTTTTTAATGGCAGTCACTGCTCTTGTGTAAAATGTTGTTGCTTGGACCATGAACTTTTGAACAGCTGACAAATCATCTGCTGTAGACAGATGTCCCCTTGTTTGGTAGAAAAGGAAAATGCTGTCTGTTGATTTGAAGTGTGCACTGTTAGTGTGTAAAATCAGTGCATCATTTTCAAGGGCAACTAAGAGATTTGGCCTGATAAAGTATAAGACATTTAAGCAGTTCATCGTATTTCATATACAAGTCAGGAAAACTGTTCTAGAAAATTTTATTGAATTGGGTGAAATTTGGCAGAACTGCTTGAAGGAAAAGAAAGTAGCACTTAGTGATAGGATCCTGTAGCAAGAGACTTTACCATTCCACAATTACTAAGTGGTATGCATCTTCATTTGACTGAAAGTAACTTAACAGGGCTAAACATTTTGTTTGGACTCATCATCAGTTGACAATCAGTATTTGAACTGCAGATCTGTTAGCCATGAACGTGAGAAGAAACAAAGACTTCTGTTTTTTCATAGGTGGCTCAGGCATTGCCCCTTCCATCATAAAGTGCAAATGCACAGACTGTCACCTTAAAAAAAAAAACTCTTCTGTTACCAAGAGCACTGAACTCAAAGAGCCAAACTGCTGCCAAACCAGCCCTGAATGAGCCTTCTTACATGTCCATAACTGACACTGACTGTGTAACCTATACTAGTAATGCCTTGTGTGCTGCAGATGCCTGTATGTGTGCACGAAAACCAGGAAAGCTATAATTAATGAAAACTGATGTTTAGGAATTTTCTAAAGAATTTTACTAATAAAACATGCTAGCTGCAATTAGACAGAGATGCATCATGTGTGAAGATTGTTGTGAATGTGGAGTTTTGGTGTCTAAAAAAGAAAAGAAAATGAAAAATCATGTAGTTTGCTTATATTGTCCACTACAGTAGGTTGCAAAGACAAAGTGTGTGTGTGGTGTATTGGTGTGAAGTATAAGCACTTACAGTTAGATGAGCTTGTTGTCTAATCTGGTGGGGGTGGTTTCTGTAGAGCCATACATCTGCTTTCTCAATCTTGTCGAGTTTGCTAGGGAAGATGAAACAAAATAAAGCTTGATATGACTTCAACCCCGACAGACTCCCACTCTTTCCACCAAAGTGCTCTTCCCCACAGTAACAGTCACATAAATGTAGACATTCTAGAACAGGGGTGGGCAAACTTTTTGACTCGAGGGCCGCAATGTGTTCATATATTGGACCCGGGGGCCGGACCAAGAGTAGATGAATGATGTGTATGTGTCATCCATAGTAAGTATAGTAATAGTCCCCCATAGTAAGCATAGTAATTCATCCCCCATATAGTAATTCATCCCCCATTTAGTAATTCATCCCCCATAGTAATTAATCCCCCATAGTAATTCATCCCCCATATAGTAATTCATCCCCCATAGTAATTCATCCCCCATAGTAATTCATCCCCCATATAGTAATTCATCCCCCATAGTAATTCATCCCCCATAGTAATTCATCCCCCATATAGTAATTCATCCCCCATATAGTAATTCATCCCCCATATAGTAATTCATCCCCCATAGTAATTCATCCCCCATATAGTAATTCATCCCCCATAGTAATTCATCCCCCATATAGTAATTCATCCCCCATATAGTAATTCATCCCCCATAGTAATTCATCCCCCATATAGTAATTCATCCCCCATAGTAATTCATCCCCCATATAGTAATTCACCCCCCATATAGTAATTAATCCCCCATATAGTAATTCATCCCCATAGTAATTCATCCCCCATATAGTAATTCATCCCCCATAGTAATTCATCCCCCATATAGTAATTCATCCCCCATTTAGTAATTCATCCCCCATAGTAATTCATCCCCCATATAGTAATTCATCCCCCTATAGTAATTCATCCCCCCTATAGTAATTCATTCCCCATATTAATTCATCCCCCATATTAAGTCCCCAAGTCCCCCCTGTGTCAATTCACTTACCTTTGCTCCGCGCGTTCCTCTCGCCGTGTTCCCGCGCCGTTCCGGTGTAGCATGAAAATCTGTCTCCTATGAGGATCTGTCCCCCTCGACATATCTGCGCATGTGCCAGTTTCAGGCATTAGCAGCCGATCGGCGATCTCCGGCACATGCGCAAATACGTCAAGGGGGACAGATCCTCATAGGAGACAGATTTTCATGCTACACCGGTCTTCAGGGCGGACTGTGAGAGGAGCCTAGCGGGAGCCTAGCTCCGCGGGCCGGATTAAAAGGTCTGCCGGGCCGTATACGGCCCGCGGGCCGTAGTTTGCCCTTTGCTGTTCTAGAACATACTTCTTTACTTACCTGAAGTAAGAGCTGAAAGAAAAGGGATCCAATCTGGACAGATGAGAGGCAGTGCCAGTGGCTGGTCAATAGTGGGTGGCATCAGTCCAGGAGAACCTAAAAGCACAAAGAGGGAGAAGGAGAAAAGCAAACATGAGACTAAAGCAGATGATTTCTTTGAAAAAGCACGCCGCAAAAACATTCTCTAATTGCTTACTGAATTGAAGCCAAAGGTATTGATTCAGGAGTTGCTGCAGGCAGACAGTTGGTAGTTCTTGATGTTAGTGGCAGTGGTGGCACTGTCAACTGACATATGGGAGCTAGCGGTGCTAGCTAGGGTGAAGGAGAAAGCAAATATGATAGTGGCCCATCAGTCGCCCATCAGTGCCCATCAGTGCCACGTGGAATGCTTTTATGCATAATTTTAAATAAATACTACACTATATACACCATTTTCCAGGCTCCATATGGTGAGCATTTCCTTTTAGGATGTAATGGGACCAACAGATGTCGGAGAGTGGATAACACAGATCTTTTGTTATATTTGCTACCTAACAAGTAACCCTCTGGTGAGTGCATAGTGGTGGTGGATTGCACACTGGACTCCAGAGCACTGTGTGGAACCGAACAAGATTTGCCATGATTACTAATATCATATCACTGATATACGGATTTATACTGGAAAGACTTTTTGTTTAATACCATATTGTTTGCACTGATATACAGTATATGTATATTTTCACCTTTTTGACACAATTTCACTTTATATGCTTTATGCGTTGCACCTTATATATATGTTTGTTTATTAAGATTTGTTGTCACTATCTCTGGTGCTAGCTGCTCCTACTCGTATAGTGCTCGCCATTTGCATTTTGAGAAAAAAAAATGATAATTTTTCCTTTGTATGTCTTATTAAAATATTCAGTAACAGAGGAGTTGTCATCATAATCTATTCTGAAACAGAGAAGTTAGTTAATTTGTCTGTCAAACTTAGTGACATTTTTTTTAATGTAAAAGTTACAGCAGTGTACAATATACTATGCCAAGTGTCCGCTTTCACCACTTTATTTAATATCGCTATTAAACTCTTATTTAGATACTGTATCTTCATTTTATGTCATTATTGAAGAGAATATACACTATATTGCCAAAAGTATTGGGATGCCCCTCCCAGTCATTGGATTCAGGTGTTCCAATCACCTTCATGGCCACAGGTGTATAAAATCAAGCACCTAGGCATGCTGACTGCTTCTACAAACATTTGTGAAAGAATGGGTCGCTCTCAGGAGTTCAGTGAATTCAACTGTAGTACCGTGATTGGTTGCCACCTGTGCAATAAGCCCATCCATGAAATTTCCTTACTACTAAATATTACATGGTCAGCTGTAAGTGGTATTTTAGCAAAGTGGAAGCAACTGGGAACAACAGCAACTCACCCATGAGGTGGTAGGCCATGTAAAATGACAGAGCGGGGTCAGCTGAAGCGCACAATGCGCAAAAAGTCACCAACTGTCTGCAGAGTCAATAGCTAAAGACCTCCAAACAACTGTGCATAGAAAGCTTCATGGAATGGGGTTCCATGGCTGAGCAGCTGCATCCAAGCCTTACATCACCAAGTGCAATGCAAAGGGTCGGATGCAGTTGTGTAAAGCATGCTGCCACTGGAGTTGAGAGCAGTGAAAACCTGTTCTCTGGAGTGGCAAATCACTCTTCTCTGTCTGCCAATTCAGTGGATGTGTCTGGGTTTGGCAGTTGCCAGGAGAACAGTACTTGCCTGACTGCATTGTGCCAAGTGTAAAGTTTGGTGGAGGGGGGATTATGGTGTGGGGATGTTCTTCAGGGGTTGGGCTTGGCCCCTTAGTTCGAGTGAAGGGAACTCTTAAGGCGTCAGCATACCAAGACATTTTGGACAATTTCATGCTCCCAGCTTTGTGGGAACAGTTTGGGGATGGCCTCTTTCTGTTCCAACATGACTGCGCACCAGTGCACAAAGCAAGGTCCATTAATACATGGATGAGCATGTTTGGGGTGGAGGAACTTGACTGGCCTGCACAGAGTCCTGACCTCAACCCGATAGAACACCTTTGGGATGAATTACATCAGAGACTGTGAGCCAGGCCTTCTCATCCAACATCAGTGCCTGACCTCACAAATGCACTTCTGGAAGAATGGTCAAACATTCCCATAGACACGCTCTTAAACCTTATAGACAGCCTTCCCAGAAGAGTTGAAGCTGTTATAGCTGCAAAGGGTGAGCCAACTCAATATTGAACCCTAAAGACTAAGATTGGGATGCCATTAAAGTTCACGTGCGTGTAAAGGCAGGTGTCCCAATCCTTTTGACAAAATAGTGTAAATAGAAATAATGGAGATAAAAACTGCACTAATTGCAGACTGATTTATTAATTTTTTCATTACAGACAGAACATGATATTCCAGAGATGAAAAAAAATATTTGAAAAATATAGCATATTTTCAGGTCTGTGTATAAATTTTTAAAAAAGTGAAACATTACCAATTACATCTATATGCCATAGAAAATAGGAGCAACACATTCCATTTATTGTAGTGAAGGAATACAACACATATTTAGGGATAAATAACAGTAAGATGCTATCCTCACTGTATGCTTTTAATTACCAACCATTTTAAAAAGGTTGTTAAAGAATTGGAGATGTAGGGCTATCTCACACTCATGGTTTTTGGGTGAAACCATCTTACTGAAAGATAAGTATGGCCAAAGCTCTTTCGGTCATACATCTCATGAGGGTCACAGGAGTGCATTTAGTTGCACTCCAGATTCTGGATGTATCCTGATAGTATTGTCAGGATCCACTCAGATGCCTTACAGGCAGCTGACTCACCCTGTCAGTGCGCAACTGAGAGCCTGAGCCAGCCACTCCCGCCCCCTTTCCTCCAGGTGCTCCAGTGAGCGCTGGAAGGGCAGAGCAGGGAGCAGTGACTGACAGTCACCACCCTCTGCTTAGAGTGGACCCAAGAACTGACCGATCAGCAGTAATATGATCTTTCAGGTTTCAGGCTTAGAGTCGGCGGGAACAGCTTGAACCATCAGACAGATGCTGCAGCAGGTAGGTCAGTGTTTTTGGGGTTTTTTTGATGCGAGAATGCAGTTAACAAATAGCCACAACATTTGGCCAGTAGGACAGTACAAAATTGAAAATATACAGTTTGTTATTATAGTATGAGAACCAGGTATCAGTGCTGAGCCAAAGGATAGACATTAAGAAACAAGAAAAAAAAAAGATGGATGGCGGTTGGTCTAACAACTAGCAGATGATGGAATGAGGAGAGGCTTTAGCTGCTAAAGCATAAAATGTATTTACATTTTAATTGGAGGGTAGGATATCATTTGGAGGGTCATTGGTTAACAGTATGGTATGAAACCATTGTGTATATTGAAAACATTGTACTATTGATTTTTGGGTATCTGTAGGAAAGGTTTGATTGAAAGATTCCCAGATATCAAAGAATTTTTGGACCTGTGACTACTTATGCAAGGAGACCTCCACCCATTCCATGTGAAAAACATGAGACTTTGTCTATAAACAAAGAAACAGTGGGGGGTTCTGGGTAGATCCACTTATGTAAAATGGCTTTTCATGCTACAAGGGTTATGGAAATTTGGAGTTGTTTATATCTTCTTGAGATTTAAACACCTGATATGTTGATTAGGCCAGAGTGCCCATTCAGAAGTTAGAGGTAGGTAGTTTACTAAGTGTGTGGTAGCATAATGCACAACTGTGTTCCAGAATTGTTTAATCTTGGGACATGCCAAGAAGGTATGGAACAAGTCTGCCTCTAATTGTCCACATTTCAGGCAGCAGGAAAAGGAGCTTAGGCCCATAATATATGAGCGATGTGGAGATATATAGAAATGATGGAAAACCCGAAGCATCATCTTGCTGTACATTGTAGCTTTAATTATTCCCCAAGAAAAACATAATAATTTTAAAAGTGTGTCAACCTGAAGTTGGGGGAAAGTCGTAGGTTTTTATTTTATATTCCCACACTTCTCCTGTAAGATGGGAAGTCTAGCCCGCCTTCTCTATCCTTTATAAACACTATCAATTCTTCTTAAACATAAAGATTTTAATCATTTATCAAAGGCTATGACTATTTTTTTATGGCATGGGAAAAGACCACGTGTATCAATATATACTTTTTCTTTTACTAAAAACAAAGGTGGTCTTGGTCTTCCTAATATAAGACAATCTGGTCTGCTTGTTGAGACATGCCTTGGCCTGGCTAGCATCATCGTCAAGGTATTTTAACTTAGATATAGAGATAGAACACGCACCTCCGTGGAATATTTCTGCTTTATTACATGCTAAAATGCAAAATCTGCCTCCAAGTTTTAAAATTAATTTAATCTATAGAGATAAAATCATAGCTTGGAGAGAGTTGAGGAAAAAAAAGTGCTTTCTTATGTATCAAAGGTTTTGCCAGCTAAGGATAATCCATCATTTCCCAAAGTAAAGATCATGTAACTTTCAAACCTGGAGGCAAAATGGTCTTATTACAGCAAGTTAATTGTTCAGTAATTCTTAATAATTATAGTCATGAAATGAACTCTATGGAATTTAGCATTCTGAAGCAGCAACTCTATTAGCTACAAATATCAAATTATTTAGGGTCTTGCTGCGGCGATATCTTCTATCCATTCAAATCTACTTTTTTTGCATAAGTTGATAGAAAATGGTAGTTATTCCATTTTTTATATAAATCATCTTTTGATCTTTTCTAAATCAGTGGAAAATACAAGCCTAAAAAATTACCATGCTGATTTCCCATGCTCTGGTAGAAAAATTATTGGAAGGATGTAATAAGTTTCCGAAAATCATTATAAATGAGAGCACTGAAAAACTCAATTTAATATTCTGCAGAGAGCATACAACCTGCCTATAATAAATCCCGCTTCTTAGGTGCAGGAATTTATCCTAAATGTAAACCATATAGACCCACAGTGGCACATTGATTGTAGGACTGTCTGAATATGTCATTTTTTGGGATGCAGGTGCTGTGGTATATAAATTTGGTTACAGATATTACTCTGTATAACAATCCTTTGATGTTACTGTTTAGCTGTGACTAGGTTGAGGCAATGTGTCTGTAAATAAGCAAATATACAAGGGCTATACCGAAAGCAATGCAAAAGTTGTCATAACTTTTTTATTAAAGCAGTATTAAACCCAAACAAAAACATTTATAATATTTCAGCTTGCCAATTATTAGATGGCGGCATTAGTTTTCTTTTTTAGTCTTTCTTTCCTTTATTTTCATCTGGTGATCCAGCCTGGAAGTTTGTTGTATTTCAACAGAACAAGCTCTCCTGCAAGTGTATGAGATAGAGGGATGAGATAAACAATTTATCACTGACAAGGGTGTTTACAATGATCAGATTTTATTTATTTAAAACATTTATCCCCAAAGAAAAAAAATCTGATACAGTCATGGCCAAAAATATTGGCACCCCTGCATTTCTGTCAGACAATGCACAACTTCACCCAGAATATTGTTGCAGTTACAGTTGTTTAGGCATTCTCGTGTTTATGTATTTTATTTGTATTGTTTTATTAGGTATTAGTGTAGTTGTATTTCCTGTGTTGTCTTTTGCCTTACATTTTAATGGTGGTCTAACATGTTGTGGCAGCAGCTTGTGGCTAATTGATTTTCCTATGTCCATGTATTCATTCACCTAGCTTGTCCCTATGTGCTGAAGGGAAAGACAACCTCTTGTTATGGGTCACACAGTTTCCAGTCCATGGCTTGCCATTTCCTTTCTGTTGTATCACAAATTTAGAAGTGCTAATATGATTAAAAACATCTATTCCAGCATGGGGAACTCTCTGTTGATTGTTCTGTCTGTTTGTGTCTGTTTTAGATCTATTTACTATTTAGCACTGGCCTGCATCAGTGCTAGACTGAGAGACTCAGAGATTTTGGGATATGTAGCTTCTTCAAAGAAAGTGTTAGGTCTCAGACTACAGACTGAGGTAATTCATTAACCTGTGCAGTGCCATGCCACAAGCTTGCCACCAAAATGTGAAGATTTGCTCTAGTATAGGCTGTGCATACAAGGCAGCAAATGACACCATAAAACTACATCATCAATGCACATCTTATGCAGGTGAAAAACACAAGATGCAGCTAGGAAGGTTTAAAATGCCTTTACGGTTATTCCAATATGTCATTTGTAAGTATATCATCTGGCAATATTAGATGACCTAGGCTTTCATGTTGCGGGGTTGAACAAAAAATGGAAACACTACGTGATTTGCAAGTATAAAAGTGATGACATGTTTTACTTTGAAAGCGGAAGTGATGTAACATTCTCTTGCCGTGTTGCGAGGTACAGTATCAAAGGTTATTCCGGGAAAATGTTATCTGATAAGCATAAGCACAGTTGACATAGTCAACTCACCGAAAAAGAGACAAAAGGATGTGCAAAAGTGTCTGCAGAGCTCAGTCTCAGCACCATGAAGACTGAGATTGAGCTCTGCAGTCGCTTTTGCAGCAGTTGTTTTCTAATTCCTTGTGACACAACAAACAACTTCAGTCACAGATACACCAGCTAAGCAGGCACCAACAATTTGACCTCTTTGAAGCTCAGTAAGTTCTGACATGACTCCGTATTACTTGCAGCGCATGCAATGAATGACGAAATTAGGCTTCCCACCTATTAGCTAGGTGTCTCATCGGAAAGCGGAAACAAAAGAATGTTACATCACTTTCGCTTTCAACGACAACAAGCGTGGTCACTTTCACACCTACAAATCTACACACCTGGTTTTCCAGTATTTCTAAAAATAAGTCAAAAGGGAAGTATTCAGTTTTTATTCAAATATTCTTTAAATATTGTAAGGATATACTGTGAATGCACTGACAAACTCTGTTTAGTGCACATTACACAGTCATGGCTTTGTACCAAATATCATTGATTAAGCCCTCGACTGTGTCCTCACATGTGGGCAGGTTAAGATTTCCATTCTGTAGTCCCTTGAAAAATTCAGTATGCTCTATCACACTAATATAAATGTGAAAACCTATGAGCAATCCCAAAAAAAACTGTAAAAATTGAATAAAATTGAAAAGCTGCTCACACCTACACATACTCATAAAAATATGCTAAATACAGAAAATATAAAATGATCACGCCGCACTTCTCTTAATGTTAACCAATGCTAAATATAAAATTCCAATGAGAAAAATATTAGAATAAATATAAACATAATAATAAAAAACTAATGAGTTATAGGCTCCATGCACACTGGGCTTTTAATAACGCCGGTAATGTTAGCTGTGTAAAGTCACATTAAAAACGTGAGTTTTTCAGCGTTTTTTAGCGTTTTTGCGTTAGGGTTTAGCGGCATTTTTCCACGCTTGCATTTTTAGAGTTTTTTTAACCCCCCCCAAATTTTTTGTTGCTAAAAAAAGTCCAACAACACTGTTTTGCTGCGTTTTACCGTGTTTTGCCACATTTTTCAGTGTTAGAGCATTTTTACAGCTAAACAACTCCTTTAGAAACCCACCAGTTCTGATTTATTTTTCCAGCCAAAAAACACCCCTGGCAAAAAACACTGATTACAGTCTATGTGTGCATGGACATATAGGATAACATGCTGAGGAATTTACTGGCTGTAGAAAAAAATGCCAATAGCCAAAAAGAGCAGCTATAAAAACGTCTAGTTTGCATGAGGACATAAAATCCATCTCCATATTGTGATTCTTTCAATATATAATGATGATTTGTGCCATTCAAATCTTCCTTTTGACAATGTGTCTTCACCAACATCAATGCCAGTTGTGCTCTCACTTGAAATTTTTGACTGCACAATTAAATTTGGTCAAAAATGGTTTGTGCCCATTAAATGGACATATATTAGTGGTAAGACCTCTATCAAGACTCTCCTTCACTGCTGATTCAGCTTTTTCCTTCTCCTCTGCTCGGCGCACATATTGGAAAAAATATAGGCAAACCAATAGTGCTTTATCATTTAAAAAACTGACAATTTATTATAATATACAATGGCCACTCACATAATACAGGTGCTCCATTGCACCAAATATTGTACATATGAATAAAACAATCTGTAAAACCGTAGCTGACACCCTCAGGCTCTAATAGATCTCACTGGACTCCTCTCCATGAGCTTTCTCCAAGACAGGTCAGCTGACCACGAGCGTTGTGACATCACCAAGTCCCTCCCCTATGCGTTACACCACAGGGACACGTGGCTTCCTCAGGGGGATACCATTGAACGTCACTTTATATACTGTGACCCACAACCATTTTACTGGAGACCTGCCCACTCCACCTATGATCACTACAGCTATCCATAGCTGGGGGACCCACGAAATACAAATATTAATTGCCTAATGCATTTTAATCTTTGAAGTGCCAATATAAATTTACAATATTTCACCCATGGCAATACAACATAGCCATCATGAACACAAGTCTAAATGTCCTGCATACCCACACCTCCCACTTAATTCCCTTAATGGGTACATGGGCATCAAAAATAGATCCTAAGACGGTAAAAATAATGTAAAATAATTTAAAAAAATTAAATAAACAATACCCAATACAATTCGACCAAACATTGATGATAATCTTCTTCCACTTACCCCTAATTTATTCTAAATAGCACTCCATAGACATATTAAATTAAAATTTACTCAGGAAGCAAGTCAAATCAATATCCCCATTCAAACCATGTAGAATTAGAGAACCCAAATCATATATCCATCAGGACTCCTTCTTACTAAGTTCCCAAATCATGTGCCCCCCTCTCCAATGTTTTTTGTAGGCTTCCACCCCCCAAAATTGCAATTGATTAGAATTCCCTTTGATGGACCAATCTGAAGTGATTGGATAAATGATGCTTCTTATACCCCCTCCCGATGTTATATACATGTTCTTTAATCCTGTCTTTCAAAGCTCTCTTTATCCTGCCCACATATAGGAGACTACATGGACATGATATAACATACACTGATCCCCTGGTGTGGCAGGAAATTAAATCCGTAATCTTATATTCTTTTCCAGTTTTGGGATTAATAAAGGATTTCTGTCTCCTATTTGTGTTCTTGACCCTGGGGGTGGCAAGCACAGGGGTCATACGTTCAGTGCATCACTTCTGATTCCACACTGCTATGTGGATATGCATATGGCACGTTCTATTTCATCATACAAGATTTTTCAAATGAATAGTATCGCTAGCGTATGCGATATGAGACTAGCATGCAAAAAAAATTGAAAGAACAATTGTACGATGTTCTCATCATATGTACGGGGCATAAGACTCATCTGGTGCCATTCGAATATTTGCTATGAGGCTCAGAGAACTTGTGGATTTACATGGTGGTGACAGAAAGAGAAAGGAATGGTGACTGGGGAATATTCTCTGTGCTGGTCAGGTAATAATCTTCAAGATAGACCACTTTTCTTGGATGAATAGCTGAAATTTGGAATTTCCTCTCAGACTAATCTCAGGTCACTAGTCCTTCAAAAACAAAGGTATATCTCCGGCTCACTTTTTCACTGTTAACCCCTTCAGCACCAGCACTAACTTTATTTGCTGCTTATGATAGTTACATACTGTATATTCCTTGCTTTGCAGATTGAAATCTTGAAAAACAAAATGGCAGGCACTAAGAATTCACATAGTGCCCCCCAGTTAGGCATATGACTAGGAGAGTTGGCCGAAATAGTTACTAGAGAAAGTCCATGTTCTACTCTGCACTCTGATGTTTACATTCTCACATATTCCCCCTTACTATGCTGCCTGTATATAGTCCCTCCACATCCAGAGTAGAATATATACTTTCTGACTAATATTGTAGGTCTGCTTTCTGACATTGCACTTGTTGCGTTGCATTTTTGTTAGCCTAAGCCTGTGTCATGTTTGCCCATACCCTCTCACCCAGTGTCTCCATATTGTCCTTATACCTGTAGCCAAGTGCTGGCTATATCATGATGTTAAGGGATCAGGGGTGGACTGACCATTTGGGTACTCGGGCACTGCCTGAGAGCCCAGGGTCAGTAGGGGGCCCCATGAGATGCCCCTGCTACCTTTCATAGGCGTTTTTGGGTGTGGTTTGAGTGTAGGTGAGGACACAGGGGCCCCATGATCCCCTATTGCCCGTGGGCCCCATGAGTTGTCAGTTCGCCCTGTAACGGACATTTACAGATGAGACTATAGTTAATCCTTTTCCCTCCTAGTGCCCAGTAATAGGACTGCTACATCACTTCCTGTTAGCAAAGTGGATCCAGTTCTTCTGGCAGTAAAGGATCTTGGGACCTGTAGTCCCAAGTGCTCATTGAACTACAATTACCAGAGTGCTGGGGAACCAGAAAGTTGCTGGGAGAGCAGATATATGCTGGCTACAGAGCCTATGATGTACCTGAAGTTTCTGTCTTAGACTTGTAGCACCTCCTTTAGCCACTTTCAGTCTGGGCCAGTTCTGACATTCCTTTCCTACATGTAAACATCATTTTTTGCTAGAAAACTATTCAGAGCCCCCAAACATAGTATATTGTTTTTAATCAGAATGTAATCTGGGGTTTAATAGATACCAGATAACTCCAAAAAGAGGACCGCAGCCCATGCTATCACAAGAGATGTTGTTCATTCCTTGTGATAGAAATAAAAGTGGTAAAGAAACTGAAGTTACAGTGTAAAACAATTTGAAATAAAAGAAACAATAAAATGTAAAACTATTTTTTAAAGCACCCCCGTTCCCCTATGTTCACGCGCAAATGCAAATGTCCTCATCGGTCCCGCAGATACAGTATATGTAAATGGTGATCGCACCACCCATGTGAGGAATCCCCTGTGAACATCAGAATGAGAACAATAATTATAGCACCAGACTTTCTGTTTAGCTTTAAACTGGTAACCTGTAAGGACTTTTAAAGCATTTCCTATGGAGATTTTGTAGGTACCATAGTTTGGCGCCATTCCACAGGCGTGTGCAATTTTAAAGCGTTCCATGTTTGGTATCTCTTTACTCAGCATAACATCATCTTTTATATTTTACATAACAATTGGGTATTATATTGTGTTTTTATGCAAAACAAATTGCATTTGAAAAACCAATGCACAAATATTGTGTGAGATAAAAATATGCAACACCCACCATTTTATTCTCTAGGGCCTCTGATTAAAAAAAATATACTATGTTTGGGGGTTCTAAATAGTTTTATAGCAAAAAAATTATGCTGTTTACATGTAGCAGAGGAATGTCAGAATTGGCCAGGACTGGAAGTGGTTAAAGGTGGCGCTACAAGTCTAAAACAGAAACTTCAGGTACAGCATAGGCTCTGTAGCCAACATTCATTGCATTGCATCCTGTGGCTGAAGAGGATTTATGTTGGTACAAAACGTCCAGTACTAGCGTGCTTAGGATGTGGTGTGAAGGTGGCAATCTTTTGATAAATTAGATTCAGTCTGCGCACCCTCACATGCCTAGGCAGCACAAGAACCACATGTACCTTGGACTAATGAAGCCCCTTCACATGCAGGCTCCTCCAGAGTCTGCTGTGCATGGATACCAAATCAGTTGATTTGCCATGTGTTTCAACCTGCCTTGCTTAGCACAAATGCATCAGATCTTACTTCCTTTGGTCATGAATGCAGAAAAAATTTGGATAGAAAAACTAAGGATATGAGGATATGAAGGTAACTGTTACTTTATGTCTCTATATTAATAATTACAAAAAAAAAAATATTTATATATATATATATATATATATATATATATATATATATATACTGTATACACATACATACACTGCTCAAAAAATTAAAGGAACACCTTTTAATCAGAGTATAGTATCAAGTCAGTTAAACTCCTGGGAAATTGATTTGGTCAGTTAATTAGCAGAGGGGGTTGTTAATCAGCTAATCAGTTAATTAAGCTGCTTTGGTGTTAGAGAAATTAACAACAGGTGCACTAGATGGGCAAAAATGAGATGACCCGCAAAACAGGAATGGTTTTCCAGGTGGAGGCCACTTACATTTTTTTCCCTACTCATCTTTTCTGACTGTTTTTCACTAGTTTTCACTCTTCCACGTAACCTCTTCTTTTGCACTTGCACAGTGTATACAGTCCACCACTCACTCCGACGGGAACACTCTAGACCTTGTCTTCTCTCATGTTTGCATTCCCTACAACCTCACAAACACCCCCTTTCCTCTCTCTGATCACAACCTCCGTCTCCTCGTCCTCAAGCACCTATTCCTCCAAACGGCAAACAATCACCAGCAGAAGCCTCCGTAACTTTAACCCTGCTCCCTTCCACTCTGTAGCTGACCAACTTTACGACAGTATCCATCCCCTGTCCTGCCCTGGCCACTACTGTCTACAACAATTCGCTGTCAGCCGCTCTAGACTCGCTTGCACCCCCAACAACACGAAGCGTTAGGCCCCAACCGCTACAACCCTGGCAGACTGACCACACCAAAAATCTCAAATGACATAGTCATGCGCTAGAGCGACTATGGCGTAAAACCAAATCCCAACAAGCGTTCATCCGATATAAATCTGCCTTCCTAACATACACTTCCTCCCTTCACGCTGCCAAACAAGCCTACTTTGTTACCCTCATTAATACCTTCTCCTCCAGTCCTCGTCGGCTCTTCTCTTCTTTTAACTCTCTACTTTCTCCGCCCCCACCTCCACTCAGTACCTCACTCACCGCCCACGAGATTGCTAACCACTTCAAAAACAAGATTGACGCAATTCGTAGGGACATCGCCACTTCTCAGACTTCCACCCCACCCAGCATTCCTCACACTAAAACCCCCTCAACACTTCGCTCTTTCAACCTTGCTACTACTGAAGAGGTCACTAAGGTCTTCTCAGAAGCCCACCTCCCCACCTGCTCCCTGGACCCTGTCCCCTCACAACTCCTACGATCACCCTCTTCTTCCATTCTATGCTCCCTCACTCACATCTTCAATCTTTTCCTCAACACTGGCACCTTCCCCTCCCCTCTAAAGCACACGCACATCACTCCCATACTTGGAAAACCCTCCGTGGACCCCACCGACCTGAACAACTTAAGACCCATCTCCTTACTGCCATTTACCTCTAAACTCCTAGAGCGCATAGTCTATAATCGCCTGAGCTCCCACCTCACTGACAACAACCTTCTCGATCCTCTACAGTCTGTCTTCCGCCCCCTACACTCCACTGAAACTGCCCTACTCAAACTCACCAACGACCTACTAACCGCCAAAACCAATGGCCACTATACAGTACTCCTACTCCTTGATCCCCCTTGCGGCTTTTGACACGGTTGACCACCCCCAATTGATAAACTCCCACGGCTTCAATTACCATCTCTATGCTGATGACACACAAATCTATCTCGCTACCCCTCACCTCACCCCTTCAGTCTCCACTCGTATCACAAGCCTAATAAGTGACATATCGGATTGGATGTCACTCAAACTCAATCTTTCCAAAACTGAGCTCCTAGTATTCCCCCCAGCCCACGCCCCCCCCCCCGACTTCTCCATCAAGATCAACAACACTATCATCAGTCCCACCCCTCAAGCCAGGGTACTAGGTGTCATCCTAGACTCCAATCTGTCCTTTCAGCCCCAGGTCCAAATGCTGACAAACTCGTGTAGACTTCACCTCCGCAACATCTCCAAGATACGACCGTTCCTTACCTCGGAAACCACTAAGCAAATCATTCATTCCCTTATTATATCACCCCTCGACTACTGTAACTCCCTCCTCATTGGCCTACCTCATCGCAGGCTATCCCCACTTCAGTCTATCATGAATGCTGCTGCTAGACTCATCCACCTTACTAACTGTTCTGTATCTGCCACCCCTCTCTGCCAATTCCTCCACTGGCTTCCAATTGCCCAGCGGATAAAGTTCGCGAAACACTAACAATGACGTATAAAGCCGTTCATAACACTCCCCCAAATTACATCACCGATCTTGTCTCCAAATATCACCCAAACCGTACTCTCTGCTCCTCACAAGTCCTCCTACTCTCTAGCTCCCTTGTCTCCTCCTCCCATGCTCGTCTCCAGGACTTCTCCAGGGCTTCCCCCATCCTCTGGAACTCCCTACCCCAATCTATCGCCTACCCTGCTCACCTTTAGGCGCACTCTGAAAACCTATCTCTTCAGGGAAGCCTACCCCGCCCTCAGCTAATACTGGAATCCTCTACACTTCCAACCACTCTATCGCCCACAGTTATTACCTTTCTTTTGTACCACTATCCCCTTCCTCCTAGATTGTAAGCTCCAAGGAGCAGAGCCCCTGAATCCCTTTTGTATTGAATTGTATTGTTACTGTACTGTCTCCCAGCATAATGTAAAGTGCTGAGCAAACTGTCGGCGCTATATAAATCCTGTAAAATAATAATAATAATAATAGTTTTGCTCTGAAGAAGTGCGTGCGCACGAAACGCGTCAGTGGGGACCTAGGACGCCGTTGACACTAAGCCGCCGGTGCCACGAGGAGGCCCGGCGGCCATCTTTAATACCAAGGGGTCAGTGTGTTCATCCATACCTGCCTATACCCTATGTTTACTGTGCACTTATGTTTTCATAATAAAGCCTTACCTACTACACTATGAGTGTTTCCCTGTGTCCCCAGTGAGGAGCTTCCTCAACTTTTACAGCCCCAAGGGATTTCCTTTTCAACTCCTGTGAAGGGGGAAGGCTTATTCTGATTGATATCGTTCTGATCTGCTGGACCACTCTTTTACCACAAGAGGGCGTAGGATATCTACCTGTTCCGGCTACTCACTCGACCAGATCTGAGGGGAGAAGGGGACTCTACAGGATATATATACACATGCGTATATTTTTACGCTATCTGGTTAGTGTACATCCTTACCACTTGCACTAGGATATACGGAGCACCTTTTTTCACTGGACTGTGTTTTATTATCACTTTTTTCAAGCGCTGCATTTTTATATATATAATAATAGTTTTGCATTTGGCTAGGGTCAGTGTCATTACTGGTAGCATGAGGCGATACCTGGACCCTACAGAGGTTACACAGGCAGTCCAACTCCTCTAGGATGGCACATGTCAGGGATCTCCTCGATCCCCGCCGCGATGGTCCCGGCGCAGGCGCAGTGCACCGCCCTGTGCAGGGACACGGGCACTAGGTCCTAGCTGCGTTCGAGTTCGCGCATGCGCAGTAGAAGCCGCGGCCGCCCGCTGGGCACCAATGGCAGCGCAGGGCGGGATATTTAAATGGCCCTGAGCTGTCATTCAGTGCCTTCTGGTCTTTCCTGCATCCTGTGATTCTGCGAACCTGTACCCTGTAAGTTATTGACCCCGGATTATACCTGACCTTGCTGTTTTCTCCTATTCTGACCCTTGCTTTGCCTGACCTCTCTCCTGGATGCCCCCTATTGGATTTGACCTGCTGTTGCTGACCTGGCGTGTGACCCGACCATTCTATGCCCGCTGCCTTGTACCTTGCCGTCCTCTCTGTTACCGACCCGGCCCGTCTGACCTTGCTCATCCATCCCTTGCAGTGGGGTCTTCTGACCTCCTCATATCAGACTCTTCCCCGTGGGAGCCCTTGGCGCATACCACTACCACTGACGGACGCTCCCAGTAGCCACGACCTGGTCTCAGGGGGCTCCAAGTCCATCCCCACCATCAGGGGCCCTGGTGAACAAGCACCCTGGGACTTAGACTCCGTGCGCTGGGGACGCCTATTTAGTGGAGTGCTAGTGGTACCGCCTGGCGGTCCCTTACAGCACATCAGTATGTGTTATTGCCAGAAGGTTTGCTGTGTCTCCCAGCACAGTCTCAAGAGCATGTAGGAGATTACAGGAGACAGACAGTTATTCCAGGGGAGCTGGACAGGGCCGTAGAAGGTTCTTAACCCATCTGCAGGACTGGTATCTGCTCCTTTATGCAAGTAGGAACCGGATGAGCACTGCCAATGCCTTACAAAATGACCTCCAGCAGGCCACTGGTGTAAAGGTCTCTGACCAAACAATCAGAAACAGACTTCATGAGGGTGGCCTGAGAGCCCGACATCCTCTATTGGGCCCTGTGCTCACTGCCCAGCACCATAGAGCTCGATTCGCCTTTGCCATTGAACACCGGAATTGGCAGGTCTGCCACTATGCTTTTCACAGATGAGAGCAGGCTCACCCTGAGCACATGTGACAGATGGGAAAGGGTCTGGAGAAGCCATGAAGAACGTTATGCTGCCTCTAACATCGTTCAGCATGATCATTTTGGTGGTGTGTCAGTGATGGTCTGGGGAGGCATATCCATAGAGGGATGCACAGATCTCTACAAGCTAGACAATGGCATCCTGACTACCATTAGGTATCAGGATAAAATCCTTGGACCTGTTGTCAGACCCTACGCTGATGATGTGGGTCCTTGGTTCCTCCTGGTGCATGAAAATGCCCGGCCTCATGTGGTGAGAGTATGCAGGCAGTTCCTGGAGGATGAAGGAATTGATACACTCACCTGATCTAAATCCAATAGAACACCTCTGGGATATCATGTTTCAGTCCATCTGACAACGCCAGGTTGCACCTCAGACTGTTCAGGAGCTCAGTGATGCCTTGCTCCAGATCTGGGAGGAGATACCCCAGGACACCATCCGTCGTCTCATTAGGAGCATGCCCCGATGTTGTCAGGCATGCATACAAGCACATGGGGCCCATGCAAACTACTGAGGACCATTTTGAGTTGCTGCAATGAACTTTCAGCAAAATGGACTAGCTTGCTGCATAATTTTTTCACTTTAATTTCTGGGGTGTCTTTAAATTCAGTCCTCTGTAGGTTGATCATTTTCATCAAACGATGGGGCACCCTTTTTTTCCTAACACATTACCCAGTCCATATCAGTATAGATATCCAGCATGATATTTTTCCCCATTGAGATCTGATGTGTTTTCAAAGTGTTCCTTTCATTTTTTGAGCAGTGTGTATATATGTATATAAATATATATATATATATATATATATATATTGTAACAAGGTTAGCTCGGCAGCGGGTGTGTGTGACCCCCTGGATGGGTGCACAACACAAAAAGATAGGCACAGCACAACAATAGTGGAGGTGAAAACAAACAGGTGCAATTTATTTACAATATTTACAGAAAAAATGAAAAACCAAAAAGAAACATCAAAATAAATCCTGGCCAACTTGGTTACTTACTGCAACAACAGCTTTTCCCTAGCTACCCACTAGGTACAGCCTGCTGCTATACCTAGTTGCTAGTACTGGGAGGTTAGCCACACAGGCTTTGGTCTCTCTGCACACAGATAACAGGTCAGCTCCCCAGACAGTTCAGGCACAGATCTGGTTCCATGGTGGAGCCACTCCCTAAGCACTCTGGGAAGCTTTATACAGGTGTTAATGAGCCCACTACCTTCAGCTGGGCTCATTATCTCAGTGCTGAAGGACTCAGCACTTCCCTCTAGTGGTACAAATCCCCATAAACCCTGAACCTCGGACAAATATATCGTCCATCCAGGACGCAACCAGGTGATTTCACCTGCCTACTGTCACATACCCCCCCCTCTTGTTTCAACCTTGGGGTTGTAACACCCGTAGCCAGGCAGGCGTGTACCCGGGATAAAGCATCCACATTTCCCATCTGAACACCAGGGCGATGCTTCACCGTGAAGGTAAATTCCTGTAGAGCCAGAAACCACCTATTTACCCTTCTATTGGTCTCCTTATTTTGAGCCATCCATTTCAAGGGAGCGTGATCTGTGATCAGGTCAAAATGTCTGCCCAGCAGATAGTACCGAAGGGAATCTAGGGCCCACTTTACCGCTAAACACTCCTTCTCAATCGTGGCGTAATTTTCCTCGTGAGACTTTAGCTTTCGGCTGAGATAGATTACTGGGTGCTCCTCCCCCTGCCAAACCTGGGACAGCACTGCTCCTAAGCCAACATTGGATGCATCCGTCTGGACCACAAAGTCTTTTGAGAAGTCTGGTGAGTATAGGACTGGCTGGCTACATAAGGCCCTTTTTAAAGACAGGAAGGCTGCTTCAGCATCAGGGGACCACTTAACCATGACACACTCCTTCCCTTTTGTCAGGTTGGTTAGGGGTACTGCCATAGAAGCAAAATGGGGAATGAATCGCCGATAGTAGCCAGCAATTCCTAGAAAAGCCCGTACCTGCTTTTTGTTATTTGGGCGTGGCCAATTCTGTATTGCTTCCACTTTGTTTATCTGAGGTTTTATTACCCCTCTCCCAATAGTGTACCCCAGGTACTTGGCCTCCTCCTGTCCAATCGTACACTTCTTTGGGTTGGCCGTAAACCCAGCTTTCCGTATTGAGTCTAGCACAGCCTGAACTTTTGGCAAATGTGAGGCCCAGTCTGCGCTATGGATAATCACATCGTCCAAGTACGCTGCAGCATACTTCTGATGGGGACGAAGAATCTGATCCATTTTTCGCTGAAAGGTGGCAGGTGCATTCTGTAACCCGAACGGCATTCTTTTATACTGGAGTGACCCTTCTGGGGTTACAAATGCAGTCTTCTCCTTTGCCGACTTAGCTAGGGGAATTTGCCAATAACCTTTCGTCAAGTCTAGTGTTGTCATGTACCGGGCTGCTCCCAGTTGGTCGATTAGTTCATCTATCCTTGGCATGGGGTAGGTGTCAAATTTTGTAACTTTATTCAACTGTCGAAAGTCGTTACAAAATCGCCAGCTCCCATCTGGTTTGGGCACCAACACTATGGGGCTGGACCAGTCACTTTGGGACTCCTCTATCACCCCCAAATCTAGCATTCTCTGTACTTCCCCACGTATTGCCTCCCGTCGAGCCTCTGGGATTCTATAGGGTTTCAGTTTTACTCTTTCACCCGGTGGGGTGATAATGTCATGCTCCACCCCCGAGGTTTGTCCCGGCAGCTCAGAAAAAACCTCTGTGTTGCGGAGCACAAACTCTTTAGCCTCCTGTTTTTGAATTGTAGACAGCGTGACTGCTATTCCAACCTCCGGAACCAAGCAGTTAGATGGCGCTGGTGACAAACCCTCAGCAACTAGGGATTCCCTGTCCCTCCAGGCCTTTAGCAGATTAATGTGGTAGATCTGCTCCGGTTTCCGCCTTCCTGGTTGTCTGACCCTGTAATTCACCTCACTCACTTTCTCAATCACCTCGTATGGGCCATGTCATTTGGCCAGGAATTTGCTTTCAACCGTAGGGATTAGCACTAGCACTCTATCTCCTTCAGCAAACGACCTGGTCTGGGCCCCCCGATTGTACACCCTCTGCTGCGCTAACTGTGCTTGGGACAAATGTTCCTTTACGATAGGCATGACCTGGGCAATTCTATCTTGCATTTGGGCGACGTGCTCAATCACACTCCGATGGGGAGAACTCTCACTTTCCCAAGTTTCCTTGGCGATATCTAACAGCCCCCTTGGGTGTCTCCCATAGAGCAACTCAAATGGTGAAAACCCTGTGGAGGACTGGGGTACCTCCCGGATGGCAAACATCAAATAGGGTACTAAATAATCCCAACCCCTTCCATCCTTATCTACCACCTTCCTTAGCATTTGTTTCAGGGTTTTGTTGAACCTTTCCACCAACCCGTCAGTTTGGGGATGATACACAGAGGTGCGCAACTGTTTTACCTTGAACAGTTTGCACAGCTCTTTCATCACCCGGGACATAAAGGGGGTTCCCTGGTCCGTCAGCAGTTCCTTTGAAATACCCACTCGGCTGAAAACGAGAAATAGCTCCTTAGCTATTGTCTTGGCAGAGGTATTTCGGAGTGGAATTGCTTCTGGATAGCGGGTGGCATAGTCGAGTATGACCAACAGGTACTGATGCCCCCTAGCGGATTTCACCAGCGGACCTACCAAATCCATGGCAATCCTTTCAAAGGGGACCTCAATGATGGGAAGAGGTACCAGTGGACTACGGAAATGGGGCATAGGGGCCGACTTCTGACACACAGGGCAAGAGGAACAGTAATTTTCCACCTCCTTAATGACCCCAGGCCAATAGAACCGCTGCAGTACTCTTTCCCGTGTTTTCTCCGCCCCCAAATGACCCCCAAGGATGTGTCCATGGGCCAACTCCAACACCAACTTCCTGTAAGGTCTGGGCACCACCAGTTGCTCAATGGTTTCTTCTTCCCCCTGAGCAACTCGATAGAGTAGGTCCCTTTCCACAAGGAAGTATGGATAAGCAGCAGTGTTCTCAGGACTCACTAGTTGGCCATCTACTTTTACTACATTTTCCCGGGCTTTTATCAGCGTGGGGTCTTTCAGCTGTTCGGTGGCAAAATTTTCCCTATGCACCTCTAAGTCCGAGAAATCCACAACCGGCAGATTTTCATCTGAGGAGGCGGGCTCCTCCCCAGTTCCTTGGGTCTCCCCAGCTAGTACCGACAAGGGGAACTTGGGAGAGACCTCACCACACTCAGACGCTTTCTGGGATTCACCTTCCTGGTCTGCAGGGGAGACAGTGGGGGGGTCAGAACAATCCCAGAGTTCCCAGAATTTTGGAAAATCCCTCCCCACAATGGCATCATGTGGTAAATGAGGTACCAATCCTACCTGATGAGACAGGTTACCTTTGGGGGTCTCAAAAAACACAGTAGCCACGGGATACTCCCTAGTGTCCCCATGCACACAAATCACTGCCACCTTTTTATGCCCAGAGACCTTTGTAGTGACCATCTCCTCTCTTATCAAGGTTACCAGGCTACCTGAATCCAGCAACCCCACAATATTATTTCCATTAACAGTCATTTTGCACAAATGTTTCTCAGTGCCCGGGCTGGCCGTGCATACCACTGTCGCAAACAGCGACTGACGTCTATTGCTCAGAAAGTCACACTGCATAGGCTCATCCACCACTGGGCAATTGGCTGCAATGTGTCCCTCTTGCCGGCAGCGGTAACAAATAATTTTTTTCACCGCTTCTTGCGGCCTTGGCCTTCCTGGCCGCTCTTGCCAGACATTGGGTAATACTCCCACCCTCTCACTCTCTCCACCCTCACCCCTTGTAGTCATCTTACCCGCCGCTGGGGATGGTCTGGTCTTAGGGTGGAAAGTCCGTGAGTCTCTGGAAGAAGAGGTCAGGTTCTCAGTAGCCAAGTATCTCTCCACTAGATCCACCAGCTTGTCTGCAGTTTCTGGGTCTCCATGGCTGACCCACTTTTGAATAGTATTAGGCAGAGACCTTAGGAACCGATCCATGACGACACGTTCCACAATTTTTGGGGTGGTCAAAGTCTCTGGCTGCAGCCACTTCCTGCTCAGGTGAATGAGATCATACATCTGTGACCTGGGAGGTTTCCCAAGCTGAAAAGTCCAATTATGTACCCGCTGAGCACGGACAGCGAGGGTAACACCCAACCGGGCCAAAATTTCCACTTTTAGCACATCATAGTTTTTGGCTTGGTCCGGCTCCAGGTCATAGTAAGC
The DNA here is from genome assembly GCF_062004578.1 of Staurois parvus. Lineage (NCBI taxonomy): Eukaryota > Metazoa > Chordata > Amphibia > Anura > Ranidae > Staurois > Staurois parvus. Next base: position 3,782,700 of record NW_028318403.1, on the reverse strand, counting down.
TTTTTGCGATTCTCCAGTTAATAATGGGGCCATCAATCCAGCCCACTGTTCTTTAGGCCACTTTTCCCTTTCAGCAGTCCTTTCAAAGGTGGTTAGAAACACCTCCGGATCATCCTCTCCAGTCATTTTTGGCAATAAACGGCCCACAGAAAATGATGGTGTTTTACCAGAATCATCACCAGCCTCAGTCTGCTGCCTCTGCTGGAGCTGCTTCAAAACAGCCTCAATTTGTTTCTGGTGTTTCTGGTCCTGTTGCACCAGCAATTCCCTATGGCGGACCTCTGCTTGTTCCAAGGCCTTCTGCTGGGCTGCAATGCTCTGCTGGAAACTTGCATTTGCCTGCTGTTGATTGGCATTTGCCTGTTGTTGATTGGCATTTGCCAGAGCCAACTGTCTGATTATCTCCTCCATGCTGGCCTTTAGTTACCACAACTGCCCGCCGTCCTCCACCATATGTAACAAGGTTAGCTCGGCAGCAGGTGTGTGTGACCCCCTGGATGGGTGCACAACACAAAAAGATAGGCACAGCACAACAATAGTGGAGGTGAAAACAAACAGGTGCAATTTATTTACAATATTTACAGAAAAAATGAAAAACCAAAAAGAAACATCAAAATAAATCCTGGCCAACTTGGCTACTTACTGCAACAACAGCTTTTCCCTAGCTACCCACCAGGTACAGCCTGCTGCTATACCTAGTTGCTAGCACTGGGAGGTTAGCCACACAGGCTTTGGTCTCTCTGCACACAGATAACAGGTCAGCTCCCCAGACAGTTCAGGCACAGATCTGGTTCCAGGGTGGAGCCACTCCCTAAGCACTCTGGGAAGCTTTATACAGGTGTTAATGAGCCCACTACCTTCAGCTGGGCTCATTATCTCAGTGCTGAAGGACTCAGCACTTCCCTCTAGTGGTACAAATCCCCATAAACCCTGAACCTCGGACAAATATATCGTCCATCCAGGACGCAACCAGGTGATTTCACCTGCCTACTGTCACAATATATATACAGTCAGGTCCATAAATATTGGGAACCAGTTCCATTGGCAGCCATACATGCCCACGCCATGACACTACCACCACCATGCTTCACTGATGAGGTGGTATGCTTAGGATCATGAGCAGCTCCTTTCCTTCTTCATACTCTTCTCTTCCCATCACTCTGGTACAAGTTGATCTTGGTCTCATCTGTCCATAGGATGTTGTTCCAGAACTGTAAAGGCTTTTTTAGATGTCGTTTGGCAAACTCTAATCTGGCCTTCCTGTTTTTGAGGCTCACCAATAGTTTACATCTTGTGGTGAACCCTCTGTATTTACTCTGGTGAAGTCTTCTCTTGATTGTTGACTTTGACACACATACACCTACCTCCTGGAGAGTGTTCTTGATCTGGCCAACTGTTGTGATGGGTGTTTTCCTTACCAGGGAAAGAATTCTTCGGTCATCCACCACAGTTGTTTTCCGTGGTCTTCCGGGTCTTTTGGTGTTGCTGAGCTCACCGGTGTGTTCCTTCTTTTTAAAAATGTTCCAAACAGTTGTTTTGGCCACGCCTAATGTTTTTCCTATCTCTCTGATGGGTTTGTTTTGTCTTTTCAACCTAATGATGGCTTGCTTCACTGATAGTGACAGCTCTTTGGATCTCATCTTGAGAGTTGACAGCAACAGATTCCAAATGCAAATAGCACACTTGAAATGAACTCTGCACCTTTTATCTGCTCATTGTAATTGGGATAATGAGGGAATAACACACACCTGGCCATGGAACAGCTGAGAAGCCAATTGTCCCATTACTTTTGGTCCCTTAACAAGTGGGAGGCACATATGCAAACTGTTGTAATTCCTACACCGTTCACCTGATTTGGATGTAAATACCCTAAAATTAAAGCTGACAGTCTGCAGTTAAAGCGCATCTTGTTAGTTTCATTTCAAATCCGTTGTGGTGGTGTATAGAGCCAAAAATGTCAGAATTGTGTCGATGTCCCAATATTTATCTACCTGACTGTATATATATTTCACTAAAAAGTTATGTAGCACTGCCCCTTGGGACAAGCTGGAATATATTATGGGTCCTGCGCTCAATAGATCCAACCCTAAGCAAACCCAATCCCTCTGGCACAACTGGTAATGAATAGCAAATACCCCGCCAAGAAATTTGCTGACACAGGGTTAAATGAAACAAGAACAATTTTATGGAGAATGAAATGCAGTGTAGAGGGGTGGGGTTCCCCTTTCAACTTCAAAACTTACTTTTCTTCTTTTATGCAATGCAGTAAATTTGGTCTGCCACTAGAGGGCTTCACAGCCAAGAGTCTCCGGATGGCAGAGCCGCACTTTAAGCAGAATACAACTGATATCAAACAAATAAACTTACTTATGCTCTATCAATGAAATGTATTACCCACACCGGTGTATGATTCTGCTTCTGAGGGGCGTTAGCCAAAATCACCTCAGAGTCAGAACAGAATGCAATAAAGAGGTACCTCTAATAAAGCTACTAAGCCAGATTCCCCCACTTCAGTCCTTGTAACGGCAGAGCTCTAGTTGGTGCACGTTTAGTCCTTACAATGAAGTAAATAGCAGCTGAAGGCTTCTTTGGAGTTTCAGCTGGTGTGGGTTACATCAGATTTCACTAGGTTTCTGGGCTGAGAGGGTCCAACCTCAGTGTCTAAAAGCAACACAAAGCACCCCAAGACCAGGGGCAGTCGCAGGATGCAATCTCCCAGTATGTGTCAGTCCCCGGGGGAAAACAGTCTCAATTACACTGGTGGTGAGGGGCAAAGCAGGCAGGGGGATCTGTGGCTTGCACAGGCCCCCGGATGGGTGAGAACCCAGCAGTGGGGTGCGGATGTCCCAGTCTATATGCAAAGTGTAAATGGTGTGTCTTACTCTCTCCAGGGGGACAGCTCACCAGACTCTGAACACACAGCAGGGTCCCTCTATCCACGCTGGGTGCTGTAGTGCCTCCTCCTCTCCTTGGACGGGCTCCACATGTCCCTGTCTTTTCTCCAGCCTCGTGTCTCTCTGTTCTCCCCTTCACTTCCTGCTTCTTCCCCTTCCCAGCGTACTTTGCTGTGTAGTGGATGAGTCATGAACTTGGCAGAATGCCCAGGTTTTACAAATAGGGGAGAGAGAGGAGGGACTGAATGCTGAACATGTGATTCCGTTTTTAATCCTCTTGTACAAGGAGCCTGCTACACACTCCCCCCACCAGAGAAGCTTTGGTCCTCCAAAGACAGCAGTAAAAGCAACCTGTTACATGCTTTTTATATACACAGGGAGAAAAAGCAAGGTTAGTACACACAGGAAATTAAATTATTCACACTTGCATAAGAATCTGGCAGAGGAACCTCCCACCATGTAGCAGAGTGAGGGGTGTCCTGCCCATAAGCCACACTAATGGGAATGGCCCAACCAGATGTGCCAGGGGGTGAGTTGGGGCTGTTCTCTACCAAAACTGCTGTAGGAGAACCAGGCGTCACAAGATTCCTTTGAGAAGCATGTACTACTTCCTCAGAGTTTTCACCCAACACATCATATGTCAGTCTTTTTGGGGGTTGAATAACTCTACGCTCTCTCTGTTCCCTGGGCTCTAGCAATGGTTCTGGCGTTGCTTCCGATGTTGGTTCTGACACTACTGACTCATCAACCCTTGCTTCTTGCTCGACGCTCTCTGTCTCTCCCAATTCAGCTTTCTCCACATCTTCTCCCTCATCAACAATGGACTACCAGTCTTCAGGTTCTAACTCAGATAGAGAAGGCTCAGGCTCTTGTAAGTCTTCTGTAGGTTGGGCCTGAGGCACAAATTCAGGAGCCTCTGGCCTAAGAGGAACTACGTCAGTCACTCCAGTGGAAGAAGGAATGGTGGGTTCGGAAATGTCAGATGGCCACAGCAAATCTGTCCCCACCTCCTCACTCTCACTGTCCTCTTCATCTGCAGGAGGTGGTGTGGGTTGAGACCTGGTCACAGGTCTAGTCCTCTGAGAAGTTGAGGGGGTAGACTGTGGATCAGATTGTGATGGTAGACGGACTGCATCTGACAAAGGCAAAAGGTGGTTGCGGTGCCAGGTTTTGAGTGGGCCAACACCCTTTCCGGTCGAATCTGGTAAACTGGCAATCCAGGCAATTGTTTGCAGATGACATAGGGCTCTGATCGCCACCTATCCGCCAACTTGTGTTTTCCAGGGATACCCAGATTTCTCAGTAAGACTCTGTCTCCAGATTGTAAGTCCTGTACTCGCACTCTGAGATCAAAGTTCTCTTTGTTTCTCTGTCCCCTGGCGTCTGAGGTGGCTTGAGCCTTCTCATAAGCAATCTTCAGGCTTTTCCTTAGGCGGTCCACATATCCTCTATGGGAAGCTGCAGAGGTATGGTCTACAGAGGTTCCAAAAGCCAAGTCAACTGGCAGCTGGGCTTCCCGGCCGAACATCAGCCGGTAAGGAGAGTATCCTGTAGCGCCGTTGGCAGTGCTATTGTAGGCATGTACGATGGCTGCTACATGCTTACTCCAGTGTTGTTTTTGCACTGAAGTCAAAGTCCCGAGCATATTCAGGAGGGTACGATTGAATCTCTCTGGTTGAGGATCTCCCTGAGGATGGTATGGAGTAGTCCTCGACTTTTGGATGCCTAGTAGACTCAAGAGTCTCTTGATGAGATTGTTCTCGAAATCTCTCCCTTGGTCTGAGTGGATACGTTGTGGTAGTCCGTAATGCACAAAGAACTTTTCTACTAAAATCTTTGCCACAGTTGATGCTAACTGATCTCTAGCAGGAAAAGCCTGGGCATACCTGGTAAAATGGTCAGTCACTACCAGGATATTTCCCTGTCCACTCTGATCCGACTCCAGGCACAGGAAGTCAATGCACACCAACTCCATGGGTCCCTGACTTTGAAGGTGGCCCATTGGGGCAGCTCGATGAGGCAGAGTCTTCCTCTGAATACATCGGATGCAGGAGTGACAGTAACTTTCAACTTCTGTCCGCATGCAGGGCCAGTAGAAGCGGTCTCTTAGCAAACAAAAGGTTCTTTCTGGTCCCAGATGGCCATGGTCATCATGGAGAGCGGTCAGCACCGTTTCTCTGTGTTTTGTGGGCAAAAATAGCTGCCATTTCTCTTCAGGATCATCAGAGGGGCCCCTTCGGTAGACCACTCCGTGGCGTAACTGTAGCCGATCCCACTCACGATGTAGCCACCGGGCCTCCCTTGACGATGCAAGAAGCAAATCAGGGCTTTTGCTTTCTAAAGCCTTCAATACTAGGCCGCAGAGGGGGTCTTCCAACTGATCTCTTCGCAGATCCTTCCTGGAAAGCTTGGGCAGGCCTTCACCCCCAACCTGGGTGACATTGCAATAACACCTGGGAACGCCAGATGCCGAAATCCCAATGTCTTCTGCCCTGGACCCACCTCTTGTTCGGTGTTCCACTCCTTGGCATAAGGCTCGTACCCCTTCAGAGGGCACCTGAGTCCACTCTTCTGGGGAATCCTTGGAACAGTGAGGTCTTCGGGATAAGGCATCTGCATACCTATTCCCAATCCCTGGCCGATAACTGAGGCTGAAAGTGAACTCCGATAAGGCAGCTAACCACCTGTGGCCAGTAGCATCCAGCTTAGCTGTAGTGAGAATGTATGTGAGGGGGTTATTATCTGTTTTTATCACGAATTCTGCTCCATATAGGTAATCTCGAAGTTTGTCCACTACTGCCCACTTCAAGGCCAAGAATTCAAGCTTGTGGGTGGGGTAGTTCCTCTCAGCGGACGCCAAACCCCGGCTCACATAGGCGACAGGTCGCAAGTATCCATTCTGTTCTTGATAGAGGACTCCCCCTAACCCATCTCTACTTGCATCCACATGCAATTTGTACGGCTTGGCTGGGTCTGCATAGGCCAGGATTGGGGCGGTGGTTAGACTCTTTTTCAGCCGTTCAAAGGCCTCTTCACACTGGGTTGTCCATTGTCCTTGAATAGATTCCCTAGGCCTCCTGGGTCCAACTACTGGCTTCGCAGGTCTAGAAAGATCTGCATCATCATTGTCTTCTTCGTTTCTGAGCAGTTCATTGAGTGGGCGAGCTATCCGAGCGAAGCCCTGGACGAATCTGTGATAATAGGAGCAAAACCCCAGGAAAGATCTGAGCTCTGTGACATTTGTGGGCCTCGGCCATGAGGTGACAGCTTCCAGCTTCTTGGGGTCAGTGGCCACTCCGTCGGCAGATACGGTATGACCCAGGTAATTGACCGAGGGTTGGTAAAACTGGCACTTCTCCAAAGACAACTTCAGTCCCTCATCATGAAGTCTCTTGAGCACCTTCTCCAACCTCTCCTCATGTTCCTCCAGGGTCTTCCCGAACACAATGATGTCGTCCAAGTATACCAGTACTTCAATTAAATTCATGTCACCCACCGTCTTCTCCATCAGCCTTTGAAAAGTGGCTGGAGAGTTGCACAAACCTTGAGGCATCCGGTCAAATTCAAAGAACCCTATTGGGGTTATGAACGCCGTCTTTTCTCGGTCTTCCGGGTGCATGGGGATCTGGTAATACCCATTCTTCAGGTCCAGCACACTGAACCACTTTGCCCCTGATAGGCTCTGCAAAGCATCCTCTATCCTGGGGGTGGTATACTGATCAGGAACAGTTCTTCGGTTTAGCGTCCGGTAGGCGATGCACAATCTTAAAGATCCGTTCTTCTTCCGGACCACCACTATCGGAGAGGTGTATGGGCTTCGGGACTCTCTGATGATGCCTGTCCTCTTCAACTCTGCCAGTTGCTCACGCAGGTCTTCCAAATCTCCCAATGGAACTCGTCAACCCTTTCCCTGAATGGGGCGTCTTCTCGAAGCCGAATCCGATGATGGGCACTCTCTGCACACCCCACATCGAACTCACTTCTGGAGAATGCAGCCCACCACCTTAGGAGTTGATTCTTCGCTCTCTCTCTCCATTCCGGGGAAAGGGGGGTGTTCCTTGGGTAAAACGCATCGACAGGGATTTCTTTCTCTCCTCCGTCCCCTAGCTTAGTGGGCAAGATTGGGGTTGCAGGATCCACATGTCCTAACAGCACCCAAGCTGGGATTTTCACTGGGGCAGCAGTTGGGTTATGAACACTGATCGAAACCTTTCCGTGGCTCCTCTGTAGCGCTTTTGTTGACACTACCTCCGGGAAGATCTCCACTCCTGTGTTCTCTTCACAGCCACCAGCCTCAAGGACAATGAAGGGGCCTGGCTGCTTCCAGGTCAGTTTGACTGATGCCTGTAAACACGCCACCTCTCTGGGTTGTAGCACCTTCTCATGTTGATCCAGGCGCCATATCTTCCCTATTCTTTCTGCTGGGGCTCTCCTCTCTTGTACCAGGCGCTGATATGCTTGCCTCAGCATGGGATGTACAGAAGTGGGTTGATCATTGGGCTTTTCGGCCAATGGCGCCAACAGCCTTCTGACAAGATTGGTGTTGGTCCCTATGATTAGGGGACTCCTATTGGCCCCAGGCGGCTGGGGACAGATGACGGCTAAGGCTTCGAAAGTCTCAGCCTTCCCTGTCATGGAAGGATCAAAAGTTAGTCTGACCGATAGGTAACCATCATAGGGAAACTTCTGGGTTCCTATGCCCCATATTTCCAGATCTTCCAGCTTCTGCAAGGGCAAATGCTTCAGATGCTTGTCATAGAAGTCTCGGTACAGAAGGGTTACTTGGGCTCCGGTGTCCAGAAGAGCCCTGGTATAAATCCCTTCTACCTGAATCGGGACGACAGGGGAGGGTCCCACTAAATTCTCAGGGAGTGGTGAACAGGTAGCCGTCTTCCTCTGTTCTGCAATTCTTATCCTTACTCCCCTCCTGGGGGAGTTTTGGCTCGGCCTAAGCCGTGGTTGACTCCCAGGTTTGAGGTGTGCACTGACTCCCTGAGGTGAAGTGGCATTTTCCCTAGGCTGTTTATAAGGGATGGTGGGGTCCGTCTGGATAGGACCAGATTTTCTCCTCGCCCCCCTTTTACTTGGTTGAGTGGAGCTAGCTGCGGTGGTGGGGTCCCTGGGTTGCTCCTTCACCAGGGCCCTCTGAAGTTTTCCGCTGGTTTTTTGCGCTTAGCTTCAGGCTTCCTGGGGCTCGGACAGACTCTCCTGACATGTCCGGTCCCTCCACAATTAAAGCAGGTCATTTGAATGGTGGGACTAGTTGCTTGCGTTGGGGCAACTCCTGACAGGTTTTCAGAAACTGCTCTTGTCTCTCTTGCTAAACCCGACTGTCCCGCCATTAGTAAGGTCACCATCTCCATTAATTGGGACACCTGAGTCTTAAGGAGTTCAACTTCAGGGGTGTCACCTCCCACATTGACTACCCGGACCCCTACAACAGAGTCTGACTGTCTCTCTTTGTCATCCAACATGGCTTCCTCCTCTCTCACTGTTCGGATTAAGTCTGGATAGTTCAAGAGGCCACCATCTCGCCGAGTTCGTAATAGAATGGCAATAGGGTCTAGGGGCCTGGCTCCCCGTAGGACTTGTTGCGCCCGAACCTCATCTACTCTTTCAGGGCCTATTCCCCTTTTTAGCAGAATTTGGTGTATTATCTTGTCTAGACGTCCCATGTAACTGGAGAGTTTCTCCCCTTCATTTTGGTAGGTATGCTCTAGCTGATAGATGAGGTCTGAAGCCTTTTCAGTACGCCCAAATACATCTTGTAAAATATCTAGATAGCATTGAGCAGTGCAATCCTGTTTGCTAAGTTTTAGGTTGCGAATGGCCTCCAATGCAGGGCCCCTTAGGCTCTCCGTAATCCTCTGTTTCTTGTGGGCCTCAGGAATGTCCCATTCACTTAGTGCTTGCATGGCTTGATCTAGCCACTCTTCAAAGCCATCCTCCTCGGTAGGTATTGGTTGCCTACCCGAGAAGAATCGGAGCTTCCGATACATCCCTGTGTATGGAGAGGGGTCTTTGCGGCATTTTAACATGAAGTCCCCCAATGCAGTGAGGAATTCCGGGCCTATGGTGGCTAGAGATGTCTGGGACAGGGGTTCTTCCCTCTCAGGTTTTGCACAACTAGGCCCGGGGGTAAGTAACTGAAGTAACTGGAGCCTTGTCCCATCCTCTATTTGGATATTGGCTCCTTGGAAACTGTCAGGGATCCCCTTCTTCCACTCTAGCAGGGCATATGCCAGGGTGGTGTCTGAGGCGGGTATCACATCTATCACCCACGTTTTCTTTCCCTCTGTGGGTAGTGCATTCACTATCTTGGTAATCTGTTCTTCGGTCCCCATTTCTCTGGGGAACTTGACCACTACACTCCGTTCTGGGCAAGCATTTTCCCTGCTGCACCACTTGGTCGCGGCTGCGACGTCCATCTTAGGAGTTGGTATAGGGCACTGCTTGAGTGGTTGTTGGGTAATTGAGCAGCAAGAATCCCGGACGAGCCCCCACGTGTAGCACTGCCCCTTGGGACAAGCTGGAATATATTATGGGTCCTGCGCTCAATAGATCCAACCCTAAGCAAACCCAATCCCTCTGGCACAACTGGTAATGAATAGCAAATACCCCGCCAAGAAATTTGCTGACACAGGGTTAAATGAAACAAGAACAATTTTATGGAGAATGAAATGCAGTGTAGAGGGGTGGGGTTCCCCTTTCAACTTCAAAACTTACTTTTCTTCTTTTATGCAATGCAGTAAATTTGGTCTGCCACTAGAGGGCTTCACAGCCAAGAGTCTCCGGATGGCAGAGCCGCACTTTAAGCAGAATACAACTGATATCAAACAAATAAACTTACTTATGCTCTATCAATAAAATGTATTACCCACACCGGTGTATGATTCTGCTTCTGAGGGGCGTTAGCCAAAAATCACCTCAGAGTCAGAACAGAATGCAATAAAGAGGTACCTCTAATAAAGCTACTAAGCCAGATTCCCCCACTTCAGTCCTTGTAACGGTGGAGCTCTAGTTGGTGCACGTTTAGTCCTTACAATGAAGTAAATAGCAGCTGAAGGCTTTTTTGGAGTTTCAGCTGGTGTGGGTTACATCAGATTTCACTAGGTTTCTGGGCTGAGAGGGTCCAACCTCAGTGTCTAAAAGCAACACAAAGCACCCCAAGACCAGGGGCAGTCGCAGGATGCAATCTCCCAGTATGTGTCAGTCCCCGGGGCAGACAGTCTCAATTACACTGGTGGTGAGGGGCAAAGCAGGCAGGGGGATCTGTGGCTTGCACAGGCCCCCAGATGGGCGAGATCCCAGCAGTGGGGTGCGGATGTCCCAGTCTGTATGCAAAGTGTAAATGGTGTGTCTTACTCTCTCCAGGGGGACAGCTCACCAGACTCTGAACACACAGCAGGGTCCCTCTATCCGCGCTGGGTGCTGTAGTGCCTCCTCCTCTAATTGGACGGGCTCCACATGTCCCTGTCTTTTCTCCAGCCTCGTGTCTCTCTGTTCTCCCCTTCACTTCCTGCTTCTTCCCCTTCCCAGCGTACTTTGCTGTGTAGTGGATGAGTCATGAACTTGGCAGAATGCCCAGGTTTTACAAATAGGGGAGAGAGAGGAGGGACTGACTGCTGAACATGTGATTCCGTTTTTAATCCTCTTGTACAAGGAGCCTGCTACAGTTAGTTACCAAAGAAATGTTCCAATAAATACAACACTTCTATTATACCAACATCATTGCGCCAATGTAATAAAGAGAGGAAATACACTCACTGGATGCTGCTATTATTAAAAAACTCAAAATAATAATAAAAATGTGAAAAATATACAAATCACAAATAATAGCACAAACCAAATCACACAACTAAATATAACCACCACCAAATAAGTGCATATTAATAGTGCAAACAAAAAATCAATAAATAGGGAATCTCAATATAGTCCATTCAGAAAAGTCCTCAGTAAATGAAGTAATGAGATCCTCCTTCATAAGCAATGTGGCATTCTGTGCTCAGAAACACCCCATCAAAATGCACACTCACCATGTGCTAGTAATTAACCAGCATGTCAGTGTATATATCCAGCATTCACCAGACTTCAAAGGACAATCCTCATGTGTTGGTAATTACTCAGCATACTACTGTGTATCCAGCATATCACCAAACAAACTCCAGAGAAGATCCTCTCATATCCAGATTAGCACATGTGGGTAAAGAAAATACTCGCCATAGTGCAGTATCATCCAAAAAATGTATTGCCAAACAAACCCCCGTTAAAATCACACTCACAATGAGCAAATAAAAACAAGGCATTTTGTTATATCAGAGCTCCAGTCTCTGTATCCTGTGTCTCACCAGCCAGCCTGCATTTAGGATGGTAATAGTGCAATCACGTGATCCGGACACGTGCATCAGCATGAGTAGTGACGTCACAGGAAGGCCACACCCTTATTGTAAATATATTTATTTAATTATTTTTTTCATTGGCTTTTCTCCAAGAACTGCCACAAAAGGTACAGTTCTTTAGCGCAGGTTCAATTACTTAACATGTGCACTGAAGCTCTATGTAGAATTATGTCACCATATTGGAAAACGAAATGTGATTAATACTCTGTCAGATTCCACGCTTTGCACAGATTTTCCTGCTCTGCAACAACAATGAAAGCACCAGAAGATCAAAAGTGATTGTCACCAGGACAGCATACATACACAGTTAACCCATTACACATAGACAGAGAAGCTGCCACCCGTGGATTTCACTGCATCTGTTGCTGCAATTCTAACCAGAAATGTAACATAGTTTACAGTACAGTAGCTGCCTACAGAGGCAAATGTTCTTTAAATATCTAATTAGAGAAATGATAGATTTAGTGTAATGATGTTTAAATATTGTAATAATTAACGCTGTAGTTATAGAATATGAACCAGTGTGGAAAGCTAGAGATGTCATAAAGTTCAGGTTTAGTTAAAAAAACAATATTAAATAAAAACAATTTTCTGGCAATTTGTACCTTAAGATAGAATGTTGTTTTATCCCTAGGGTTGGTGTCACTTGGTGCGATAACACTTGGTGACACCCCCTCCGATGATCCCTGCAGAATGGATCGGATCTGCGGATTGAAATTAATGGATTGGAGTCCGATCCAATATGCTCCCCAATCCGCAGATCCAATCCATCCTGCGGGGATCGTCGGCATGCAACCTATACGAGGTGACACTGGACCCGCTCCACGAAAAGGTAAGTTGTAAAGCAAGCCAACGATCCCCGCAGGATGGATCAGATCTGCGGATTGGGGAGCATAATGGATCGGACTCCGATCCATTATGCTCAATCCGCAGATCCGATCCATCCTGCGGGGATCGTCAGCTTGCTTTACAATTTACCTTGTGTCACCCGGTGCGGCGCGCACCCCCCTGCACCTGCCTAGGGACGCCCCTGGTTTTATCAAAATTGTCATCTTACATGACTGCCTAGTGCAGAAATGAGATTTAAATCTGACATTTTGTCACAGACTTTCAAATTATGGAAAAATAAGGGTAGCAATGTGCCTAGTATGACCTACCTTTTCTGTCAACACAGTTTGGGGCTCATCAGATGTCATTACTGTCACACGCACAACACCAAATAACTCCTCCATACAAGCAATTGAATATATCAGCTATTTCTGACCTGCAAACTCATGAAGGGCCCCAAGTTTGCTACATGCAGAAAATACGATTTTGAAGGGTGGTTGTTCCCACAACAGGAAGGCATCCTCTTTTGTGAAATGGGTATTGATGCACATGGTTCAAATTCTTATTCTAACAAAAATTATTTTTAGGCTGCAAATATGCATATGAACAAAATAAAATGCTTTATTTTAGCTAAAACAGAACGTTTTATATAAAAAGTCTATACAATAAATCTAGCCATGTACTTATAGCTATTAATTCTTTTGAAGTGTCCAGACCTTTCTCTGTAAGATATAAATTATACACAATTATATTATTCACAACTAGGAATGAGCTAAGGCATGTTTAAATCTTAGTCCTGGTGATTGGGCAAGTATAAAGACAGTTTGCTGGCAGACTCATACAGGCGTTTTGGATTAGAATTAGAGATGAGCGAATCGAACTTGGCGAAGTGGAATTCGTTTCGAATATTAGGAAAAATTCGATTCGCGCCGAATCCGAAAATTAGCAAACTTCGGATGCACGAATCGAATTTTCCCCGATCGGCCAATTTTCATCCCTTCTACAGCCGGCAAAAAGTGTCCCTGCAGAGAGCTCCGCTATTTCTGACAGTTCTCTGACAGTTCCTTCACATTTACAGCGGTTGAAACATTGTATCTATTTGTTTCCATTTAGGATACAGATGTTTTTATTCGGAAACAAATAGATACAATGTTTCAACCGCTGTAAATGTGAAGGAACTGTCAGAGAACTGTCAGAAATAGCGGAGCTCTCTGCAGATACACTTTTTGCTGGACTGGAATTCTTATTTTCATCCTACTTCTTCTTCATCCTCATCCTCATCCTCTTCTTCTTCTTCTTCTTCTTCATCCTCATCCTCTTCTTCTTCTTCTTCATCCTCATCCTCTTCCTCTTCTTCTTCTTCTTCTTCTTCTTCTTCTTCATCCTCATCCTCTTCTTCATCCTCATTCTCTTCTTCTTCATCCTCATCCTCTTCTTCTTCTTCTTCTTCATCCTCATCCTCCTCTTCTTCTTCTTCTTCTTCTTCTTCCTCATCCTCATCCTCCTCTTCTTCTTCTTCTTCTTCTTCATCCTCATCCTCTTCTTCTTCTTCTTCATCCTCATCTTCTTCTTCATCCTCATCCTCTTCTTCTTCTTCCTCATCCTCATCCTCTTCTTCTTCTTCTTCTTCTTCTTCTTCTTCATTCTCATCCTCTTCTTCTTCATCATCCTCATCCTCTTCTTCTTCTTCATCATCCTCATCCTCTTCTTCTTCATCATCCTCATCCTCTTCTTCTTCCTCATCCTCTTCTTCATCCTCATCCTCTTCCTCTTCTTCTTCTTCATCCTCATCTTCTTCTTCATCCTCATTCTCTTCTTCTTCATCCTCATCCTCTTCTTCTTCTTCATCCTCATCCTCTTCTTCTTCTTCTTCTTCTTCTTCTTCTTCCTCATCCTCCTCCTCTTCTTCTTCTTCTTCTTCTTCTTCTTCCTCACCATCATCCTCTTCTTCTTCATCATCCTCATCCTCTTCTTCATCCTCATCCTCTTCTTCTTCTTCTTCTTCTTCTTCTTCTTCTTCATCCACATCCTCTTCTTCTTCCTCATCCTCATCCTCTTCTTCTTCTTCTTCTTCTTCTTCTTCTTCTTCTTCTTCTTCCTCTTCTTCTTCATCCTCTTCTTCTTCTTCTTCTTCTTCCTCATCCTCTTCTTCTTCTTCTTCTTCCTCATCCTCATCCTCTTCTTCCTCTTCTTCTTCCTCATCCTCATCCTCTTCTTCTTCTTCATCCTCTTCTTCTTCATCATCCTCATCCTCTTCTTCTTCTTCATCCTCATCCTCTTCTTCTTCTTCTTATTCTTCATCCTCATCCTCTTCTTCTTCTTCTTCTTCTTCTTCATCCTCATCCTCTTCTTCTTCATCATCCTCATCCTCTTCTTCTTCTTCTTCATCATCCTCATCCTCACCATCATCCTCTTCTTCTTCATCCTCATCCTCTTCTTCTTCTTCTTCTTCCTCATCCTCATCCTCTTCTTCTTCTTCCTCGTCCTCTTCTTCTTCATCCTCATCCTCTTTTTCTTCTTCATCATCCTCATCCTCTTCTTCTTCTTCTTCTTCTTCTTCATCCTCATCCTCACCATCATCCTCTTCTTCTTCATCCTCATCCTCTTCTTCTTCATCCTCATCCTCTTCTTCTTCTTCTTCTTCATCCTCTTCTTCTTCATCCTCATCCTCTTCTTCTTCTTCTTCATCCTCATCCTCTTCTTCTTCATCATCCTCATCCTCTTCTTCTTCATCATCCTCATCCTCTTCTTCTTCATCCTCATCCTCTTCTTCTTCTTCATCCTCATCCTCTTCTTTTTCTTCTTCTTCTTCATCATCCTCTTCTTCTTCTTCTTCTTCTTCTTCTTCATCATCCTCTTCTTCTTCTTCTTCTTCTTCTTCCTCACCATCATCCTCTTCTTCTTCTTCATCCTCATCCTCTTCTTCATCCTCATCCTCTTCTTCTTCTTCATCCTCATCCTCATCCTCTTCTTCTTCTTCTTCTTCTTCCTCATCCTCAGCCTCTTCTTCTTCTTCTTCTTCATCCTCATCCTCCTCTTCTTCTTCTTCATCCTCATCCTCTTCTTCTTCTTCTTCCTCTTCCTCATCCTCTTCTTTTTCATCCTCTTCTTCCTCTTCTTCTTCTTCATCCTCTTCTTCATCCTCTTCCTCTTCTTCTTTTTCTTCTTTTTGTCTTCCTCTTGCAGGTCACTGCTCATGCGCAGATTTTTTATCGGAAAAAATCGTCCGATTTGCCCATTATTGCCGCGAAAATCGGCCGATCGGCAAAATCGGCCGATTTTTTCTCCAACTTTACAGAAAAAAAACGGCCAAAATACCGAAAAACGGCCGACCAAATAGCCCACTAACGATCCGAAAATCGGCCGATTTTATTTTCGGCCGAAAAATTGGCCGATTTTCGACCCATCTATGGCCTGCATTAGGGCCACAGAGACTTTAGGGCCACAGAATCGTTACTCAGGGACACAGAATCGTTACTCAGGGACACAGAATTGTTACTCAGGGACACAGAATCGTTACTCAGGGACACAGAATCGTTACTCAGGGACACAGAATCGTTACTTAGGGCCACAGCTATCAAAGAATCGAAAATTTAAAGTGACATACACCCTTTTTTTTTTGGTGGCTGTCGTGCACAGTTGGTGCTGCAGTTTGCCGATTGTGCAAAATAAACTGACTTTCTGCTTCACAACCACTATTGTACGTTCAAAGAGTACGTTCTTCTTCATCCTCATCCTCTTCTTCTTTTTCTTCTTCATCATCCTCATCCTCTTCTTCTTCTTCTTCTTCATCCTCATCCTCATCCTCACCATCATCCTCTTCTTCTTCTTCATCCTCATCCTCTTCTTCATCCTCATCCTCTTCTTCTTCTTCATCATCCTCATCCTCTTCTTCTTCTTCTTCATCCTCATCCTCTTCTTCTTCTTCTTCATCCTCATCCTCTTCTTCTTCATCATCCTCATCCTCTTCTTCTTCTTCTTCTTCTTCATCCTCATCCTCTTCTTCTTCATCCTCATCCTCTTCTTCTTCTTCATCCTCATCCTCTTCTTTTTCTTCTTCTTCATCCTCATCCTCCTCCTCTTCTTCTTCTTCTTCATCATCCTCTTCTTCTTCTTCTTCTTCTTCTTCTTCTTCTTCTTCTTCTTCCTCACCATCATCCTCTTCTTCTTCTTCTTCATCCTCATCCTCTTCTTCATCCTCATCCTCTTCTTCTTCATCATCCTCATCCTCTTCTTCTTCTTCCTCATCCTCATCCTCTTCTTCTTCTTCTTCATCCTCATCCTCCTCTTCTTCTTCTTCATCCTCATCCTCTTCTTCTTCTTCATCCTCATCCTCTTCTTCTTCTTCTTCTTCCTCTTCCTCATCCTCTTCTTTTTCATCCTCTTCTTCCTCTTCTTCTTCTTCATCCTCTTCTTCATCCTCTTCCTCTTCTTCTTTTTCTTCTTTTTGTCTTCCTCTTGCAGGTCACTGCTCATGCGCAGATTTTTTATCGGAAAAAATCGTCCGATTTGCCCACTATTGCCGCGAAAATCGGCCGATCGGCAAAATCGGCCGATTTTTTTTCCAACTTTACAGAAAAAAAAACCGGCCAAAATACCGAAAAACGGCCGACCAAATAGCCCACTAACGATCCGAAAATCGGCCGATTTTATTTTCGGCCGAAAAATCGGCCGATTTTTGACCCATCTATGGCCTGCATTAGGGCCACAGAGACTTTAGGGCCACAGAATCGTTACTCAGGGACACAGAATCATTACTCAGGGACACAGAATTGTTACTCAGGGACACAGAATCGTTACTCAGGGACACAGAATCGTTACTCAGGGACACAGAATCGTTACTTAGGGCCACAGCTATCAAAGAATCGAAAATTTAAAGTGACATACACCCTTTTTTTTTTGGTGGCTGTCGTGCACAGTTGGTGCTGCAGTTTGCCGATTGTGCAAAATAAACGGACTTTCTGCTTCACAACCACTATTGTACATTCAAAGAGTTAAATCCATTTACACGCCGGCTGGCGGTAATATTTTTTGGGTGATTAGTGCATTCCAGTGACACAAACGTACAGTTTCCAGCCAACGGCAAGCTGCAATTGACCGATTGTGTACAATAAACTGACTTTCTGCTTCACAACCACTATTGGCCTTCAATTGAAGCTGCTTCCGCTCCGCCACTCTGCCATTGGACTCTTGATAGTCGTCTCCCCACGCTGCTGCTGGGGGGACTTTTTAACCTAGGCCTGTGTATGGCCTTCAATTGAAGCTGCTTCTGCTCCGCCACTCTGCCATTGGACTCTTGATAGTCGTCTCCCCACACTGCTGCTGGGGGGACTTTTTAACATAGGCCTCTGTATGGCCTTCAATTTAAGCTGCTTACGCTTCGCCACTCTGCCATGGGCCCCTGTACCGCCTCCTCATGCTGCTGCCAGGTCCAGAGTGTGTCATGGGTCCCTGTACGGCCTCCCATTGCTGCTGTCTCCATCGCCACACTCTGCCATGTGCCACTTTCAGGTCTCCTCACACTGCTGGTGGGTTCCATTTTGTCATAGGGTGCTGTATGGCCTCCCATTGCTGCTGCCTCCACCGCCACACTGTGGCTCCACACTCTGGTTTTGGCCCCGTGACTGCCCAAATGAGTGAAGTGTGCGGTGATTCTAAGATCGACGGCACTCATCTGCATGTCATACTGACTGACAGTATTATTTCTCTTCCCCAGCAGACTCCAAGGGTATTAAATTATAGGTACAGTGTTCTGCACTAATATAAAGGCTCTCTGAAGCCTAGAAACCCTTTTAATAAGTTAAATTCGCAGCGAATAAATTCGCATCGAATCGAATTTATTCCGCAAATTCGGCGAATCAGCCGAATCGAATTTTTGAATAATTCGCTCATCTCTAATTAGAATACGAACAAGCCTTAGCTCATCCCTGTTGATAACATTTCACTTAAAGAATAATGAAACAATGCTTATAATACATCATTTCTTTTCTACTTATATAAATAAAGGACCTTACTCCCATATTGCTCTCTAATTACCCTGCTATCATTTTGATGATGTTCTAACTTGTGACTTAGTGGTAGATAATATATAGTACGAGTGTAAATTGGAAAAAAACTGTATGATCAAAATGCATTAGTTGAATATAATACTAAATTGAATTAGCAAAGATACACATCAAAATTAATCTCGGGGTGCATAAAATAAATTAATAGTGCCAAAAAAACCCTCCTATTCAATATATAAATAATATAAAAATACAAATTAATAAAATAGCAAAAAAATTAATATATTCAAAAAGAAAAGTCCAAATGAATCAGTCCACAAAGCAATCACCATGTGAAGAAAACTTGTGAAGAAATTAAATGCATACATATGCGTGCAGTGCTCCCCTGCACTCACCAAAAAATGTTGCCTCCCGCTCTCATAGTTGGCACACTCAGCTTAAGTAGATGATATCTCCAAGGACCAAATCAGGTCACTGGGATGTTTTATTCTTTATTCTTAAAACCTTGGAATCCCAGGATAAACGCTCCCAAACTCGGGCACATAAACTCCTCCTCACCAAGCTCCACACTAGTATCCACTGCAAGTATATCAAAGGGTTGGACTTTAGTAAGCAGTGCTTAGTTGTATAAATCAAGGGTCATATGCCCTCCTCGGGATGTTCCTAGTGATGATTAGAAAGATAATAATGTGTACTCCAGAAACTGCCTTCTCCCTTCACTGAGACCAAACAACAAATTTGTCCTGGGTTTAGTAACACTTTAAACCATATACAGTATAGTTTGATCTAATTTTCCTGAGTGTAGCCATGCAGATCTGGTCATCCCTGCTGCTTATTCCTGACAGTTATATTCTATAACAGGGCACCACAGTGGCTAAATGGTTAACACTCCTGCCTGGCAGTACCAGGGTCATTGGTTAAAATCCCAGCCACGGCACCACCTGCCTGGAGTTTGCATGTTCTCCCTGTGCCTGCGTGGGTTTCCTCCCACACTCCAAAGACATGCTGGTAGGTTAATTGGACCCTGTCTAAATTGGTTCTAGTATGCATGAGTGTGAGCTAGGGACCTTAGATTGTACGCCCCTTGAGGGTTAGGGACTGATGTGAATGTACAATATATAGAGTGGGGCAAAAAGTATTTAGTCAGCCACCAATTGTGCAAGTTCTCTCACTTAAAATGATGAGAGTGGCCTGTAATTGGCATCATAGGTAGACCTCAACTATGAGAGACAAAATGAGAAAAAAAATCAAGCAAGCACATTGGCTGATTTGGAAAGAATTTATTTGCAAATTATGGTGGAAAATAAGTATTTGGTCACCTACAAACAAGCAAGATTTTTGGCTCTCACAGACCTGTACCTTCTTCTTTAAGAGGCTCCTCTGTCCTGCACTCATTACCTGTATCAATGGCACTTGTTTGAACTTGTTTTCAGTATAAAAGACACCGGTCCACAACCTCAAATAGTCACACTCCAAACACCACTATTGTGAAGAAAAGAGCTGTCGAAGGACACCAGAAACAAAATTGTAGACCTGCACCAGGCTGGGAAGACTGAATCTGTAATAGGCAAGCAGCTTGGTTTGAACAAATCAACTGTGGGAGCATTAAATAGAAAATGGAAGACATACAAGACCACTGATAATCTCCCTCGATCTGGGGCTCTACGCAAGATCTCACCCCGTGGGGTCAAAATGATCACAAGAACGGTGAGCAAAAATCCCAGGACCACACAGGGGGACCTAGTGATTGACCTGCAGAGAGCTGGGACCAACGTAACAAAGGCTACCATCAGTAACACACTACGCCGCCAGGGACTCAGATCCAGCAGTGACAGACGTGTCCCCCTGCTTAAGCCAGTACATGTCCGGGCCTGTCTGAAGTTTGCTAGAGAGCATTTGGATGATCTAGAAGAGGATTGGGAGAATGTCATATGGTCAGATGAAACCAAAATAGAACTTTTGGTAGAAACACAACTCGTCGTGTTTGGAGAAGAGAGAATGCTGAGTTGCATCTAAAGAACACCTTACCTACTGTGAAGCATGGGGGTGGCAACATCATGCTTTGGGGCTGTTTCTCCGCAAAGGGACCAGGACGACTGATCCATGTACAGGACAGGCTGAATGGGGCCATATATCATGAGATTTTGAGTGCAAACCTCCTTCCATCAGCAAGGGCTTGAAGATGAAACGTGGCTGGGTCTTCCAACATGACAATGATCCCAAACATACCGCCCGGGCAACGAAGGAGTGGCTTCGTAAGAAGCATTTCATGGTCCTGGAGTGGCCTAGCCAGTCTCCAGATCTCAACCCCATAGAAAACCTTTGGAGGGAGTTGAAAGTCCGTGTTGCCCAGCGACAGCCCCAAAACATCACTGCTCTAGAGGAGATCTGCATGGAGGAATGGGCCAACATACCAGCAACAGTGTGTACAAACCTTGTGAAGACTTACAGGAAACGTTTGACTTCTGTCATTGCTAACAAAGGATATATAACAAAGTATTGAGATGAACTTTTGATATTGACCAAATACTTATTTTCCACCATAATTTGTAAATAAATTCTTTCCAAATCAGCCAATGTGATTGTCTGGATTTTTTTTCTCATTTTGTCTCTCATAGTTGAGGTCTACCTATGATGAAAATTACAGGCCTCTCTCATCTTTTTAAGTGGGAGAATGTGCACAATTGGTGGCTGACTAAATACTTTTTTGCCCCACTGTATGTAAAGTGCTGCATAAATTGACAGCGCTATACAAGTACCTGTAATAAATACATAAAATAAAAAAATATAACAACTTTAGGGTTTTCCAGAAACAGCTATATTTATTTTGTGATTATGTGATGAAAAATTGCACTTTGATAGACCCCATGCAACCAGATATTCAATTTCTAAAGGGTACAGGGCTACAAAAGCCCACTTTGGTGTTTCATATCAAAGGAGCCAAATACTTGTACAATTAATAAATTTGAAGATTTTTTTTATTTCTTCAAATAATTTTTTTTTTTTCCCAAAAAATATTTTTATTAGAAGAAAGAAGGCATAACAGTGCACATGCAGTTATGAATCCAAATCTGGACACTGTCGCAAACGTGCGAATCCGAGATAGACACGGTTCAACCATTTTGGTTTCAGACTCCATCTTGCTAAGGGTATCCATTTCTCTCCTTCCCCTCCCTTCCTGAGAGGCACAGTGACAGATGTGTGTGTGTTAAAAGTGTCACAGGCCAGATCCCAGCAGGGAGCCACGTGGTGCCACACTGCCTGGAGAACTTGTGTAGTTTCATACATCGTAAAACAGATAAGGAGCCTTCCCAGAAGTTGAAAGAAATGCTAACCTGATGAACCTAGCACAGCATAGGTGAAAGAATTAGATGAACACTTCTCAAATCAATTTTTCCCCTATGTCTCATATCTTGGAATATGGAAGACTTACACAAAAACCGGGCACATCGTCAGATGGCCAATGTGCAGACGAACATTTTGATTGGTCACTCGTCCACCTCAGATCATCAGGGGAGCCAAAACATAGAACTCGTACAACGTGTAACGTAAAATTTCATAATTCATATATACATGATCCTTAGACTTATCTGCATAATAAAATACCAGCGGAGAGATTGTCGCTTGTGCAGCTGGGAAGTTATAGGCCAGAATACGAATTATGAAAGATGCTGGTTCTAATTTTGGGCTCCGCCTGCCAATCCCTCCCTTAACAGAGTATTGGTCAGTTACTCAGTGCCGCCCCCCTACTGGGGGACTTTAAAAAACAGGTTAGCAGGCCTAAAAAGTAAGTTAAACACATCTCCCATTTTTAACATAAATACCACCTGGTGAGACCCTTTCGCTCTGCAACTTGGATCTGCTTACAAGCCAAGGCGTACTGGCAAGTAACTTAACCCTTTAACTTCTTTCCTATTATCTCTTTGCTGTGCTATGGTTCTTTATATATGTATGTATATATCTTAGTTACATCTTTTCTGTAAATATTTTTATTGCACCTGTTTCACCCTTTTAGTAATAAATCTCTCTTTCTGAAAGTGTTGAACTGTTCCTATAGTTCTTAATTGCAATTTACGAATCCATGCCTTTGAACAGACGCTACTGTTTGTTTAAACCTCCGTATAACCGCCCTGGGGAACGTTTTATACAGACGATTAATTCAATCATTATAGTGTTATAACTGATAACGCGAGTTTCCCCTTTTTCTGTACAAAAAGGAGGTGGTGGCAGTGTGAAAGGGTGAGTTGCGTAATTAACCCGACCCAGTAACAATCGCTCAGGCTGACAGCACATCGATCTGTTGTCCATTAGCTGGAAAATCGCTGTGCAGGGTGCAGCTAGGTGTGGCATTGTTACGCACGTCACATTGCGGTTTTAGATCGGCCAGTCCTTCGGTCACGAGTTTGGTGAGAAGGTCTGAGGTCCAACGCCGCGATCCTGACATATTGGACGTCGCGGTTCTGCGATGGTCGCATGTTGAGGGTGGCGATCGTGCGATCCGTGACAGACACAACATAGCCATTCGCCTCCCGTTTCACAGACGGGTCGAAGCTTAAAAGGCAATACAGATCAATACGGTATAAGACATTATGACAACATAATATTACAATCCAGTATATATACAGAGTATAGGAGATAAGCAAAGAGATTGTCTTCTTTCCTATGAGCCGGATTCTATATCAAGGGAGTGTGAAGCGTGGAGTGTTGAGTAAGAACAGCATATGAAGCAGCTTTTATTCTGTTTCATGTGTCTATGAATTGGAAATGTGAGTTATGTGGAACATAGCACACTTGTTGGAAAGTTGATGCTCTGTGTCGTTTCTGATATAAAAATAAAAAGAGTTGAATACAGGTGTGAACTAAAGATTGGACAGAGAGGAGGTTAAATAGAAATGGGTATGTACTGTAGTATAGTGGTAAAGGTAGGAGTATAGGGCAGAAAAGAAGAAGAGAGAGAGAGAGACAAAAAGGATAAGTGGCTCACTGCATGTTGAGAGAATCACACTAGAATTATAGACCTATAGCTTAAGAAGTGGTGTGTATCAAAACAGTCAACAGGGTAGAACGTGGATTGAGAGTCAAGAGAATAAGCGATGGTGAAAGACCAAGGTACGTCCAGCCGTCTATCCAAAGGTATCTCGGACAACAGGGTACTCCCCAGTGTCACAATATGTCCAATCATTCAGTCCTAGTATTAGTATGTGGTAAGAAGGGGTGGTTTTAAAATGCCTCCAACAAGCCAAGGTTTCCCTGAATCTCTCGGGTTGATCCTTAGCAACAGATATCACTTCCTCCATTTCCTCAATTTTATTGATCCTAGCAAACCATTCACGGATAGTGGGAGTACATGTTGAGCGCCAATGGTTCAAATTATTGACTATTTTGTGTTTTGCAATGAAAAATATCTGAGCAAAAAACATGTTGAGCGTGTGTCGTGTAATGTTCTTGTCAGTATTGTGTGTTTTGTTGTTGTGCCCTGGCAAGAGTGGATTACTTCTCTGGCACATTATTTGGTCAGAGTTTACTCTGTGGTAAAAGCGGATGCCCAGTTGGGATCTATCTATCTATATATTTGTCTGTATATTTTTGTATGGATCAAGGATAAAAGGGCTGATTGGCAGTAAAGCTGATACTCCGGGCAAAAAGGTCCTGCTGTCTATCCTCCGTAAAGGGGTATACCTTCTTCCCCATTTTACAGTCGAGACTGGGCACACCAACGGGACAGAAGTGCAGAGTTCCAATTCTTCGTTTTTGAACCCTAAGAAGCGATCTACCTCTTTACACAGCGATCGACCTAGGAGAGGATTCAGCAAAGAGGGCCCCTAAGAGATGTACTTCCGAACAGTATAGAAGCTCCATAAGCCCTTCATATCAAAGAATCAGAATATGCTGAGAAGAGCTCAGAAGTGTAATGTGAAACATAGCTTTTTAATGTACAATAAAGACTATACAGAAAAAAGGTCAGGAGTACAACGTACAAGATAAACTATAGAGAGAATGGGTCAAAAGTATAATGTACAGTGTAACATAGACTATAGAAAGAAAAGGGAGGAGTTTAATGCACAGCATAGACAATGCAGAGAAGGGGACAGGAGTAACATATACAGTTTAGAGTACACAGTTAGTGTTTGTCGGTCTTAAGTTTTTTACTTTGATTGTAAATAAGCAATGAAAAATATGTGAGCCAAAAACATGTTGCGCGTGTGTCGTCTAATGTTCTTGTCGGTATTGTGTATTTTTTACATGTGTTGTGCTCTGGCCAGAGTGGATTACTTTTCTGGCACATTATTTGGTCTGAGTTTACTCTGTGGTAAACCCGGTTGGGATCTAACTATCTATATATTTGTCTGTCTATTTTTCTATGGATCAAGGATAAAAGGGCTGATTGACTGTAAAGCTGATACTCCGGGCAAAAAGGTCCAGTTGTCTATCCTCCGTAAAGTGGTATACCATCTTCCCCATTTTACAGTCGAGACTGGGCACACTGACGGGACAGCAGTGCAGAGTTCCAACTCTTCGTTTTCAACCTCTAAGAAGCGATCTATCTCTTTACACAGCGATCGACCTAGGAGAGGGATCAGCCAAGAGGGCCTCTAAGAGACGTACTTGCGAACAGTATAGAAGCTCCATAAACCCTTCGTATCAAAGAATCAGAATATGCTGAGAAGAGCTCAGAAGTGTAATGTGAAACATAGCTTTCTAATGTAAAATAAAGACTATACAGAAAAAAGTTCAGGAGTACAACGTACAACTTACACTATACAGAGAATGGGTCAAAAGTATAATGTACAGTGTAACATAGACTATAGAAAGAAAAGGGAGGAGTTTAATGCACAGCATAGACAATGCAAAGAAGGGGCCAGGAGTAACATATACTGTTTAGAGTACACAGTTAGTGTTTGTCGGTCTTAAGTTTTTTACTATGATTGTAAATAAGCAATGAAAAATATGTGAGCCAAAAACATGTTGAGCGTGTGTAGTGTAATGTTCTTGTCAGTATTGTGTGTTTTTTACATGTGTTGTGCTCTGGCCAGAGTGGATTACTTGTCTGGCACATTATTTGGTCAGAGCTTACTCTGTGGTAAAAGCGGATGCCCGGTTGGGATCTATCTATCTATATATTTGTCTATCTAGTTTTCTATGGATGAAGGATAAAAGGGCTGATTGACTGTAAAGCTGATACTCCGGGCAAAAAGGTCCTGCTGTCTATCCTCCGTAAAGGGGTATACCTTCTTCCCCATTTTACAGTCGAGACTGGGCACACCAACAAGAAAGCAGTGCAGAGTTCCAACTCTTCGTTTTCAAACTCTAAGAAGCGATCTATCTCTTTACACAGCGATCGACCTAGGAGAGGGATCAGCCAAGAGGGCCTCTAAGAGACGTACTTGCGAACAGTATAGAAGCTCCATAAGCCCTTCATATCAAAGAATCAGAATATGCTGAGAAGAGCTCAGAAGTGTAATGTGAAACATAGCTTTCTAATGTACAATAAAGACTATACAGAAAAAAGGTCAGGAGTACAACGTACAACATAAACTATACAGAAAATGGGTCAAAAGTATAATGTACAGTGTAACATAAACTATAGAAAGAAAAGGGAGGAGTTTAATGCACAGCATAGACAATGCAAAGAAGGGGCCAGGAGTAACATATACTGTTTAGAGTACACAGTTAGTGTTTGTCGGTCTTAAGTTTTTTACTTTGATTGTGAATAAGCAATGAAAAATATGTGAGCCAAAAACATGTTGAGCATGTGTCGTGTAATGTCCTTGTCAGTATTGTGTGTTTTTTACATGTGTTGTGCTCTGGCCAGAGTGGATTACTTGTCTGGCACATTATTTGGTCAGAGTTTACTTTGTGGTAAAAGCAGATGCCCGGTGGGGATCTATCTATCTATATATTTGTCTGTCTATTTTTCTATGGATCAAGGATAAAAGGGCTGATTGGCTGTAAAGCTGATACTCCGGGCAAAAAGGTCCTGCTGTCTATCCTCCGTAAAGGGGTATACCTTCTTCCCCATTTTACAGTCGAGACTGGGCACACCGACGGGACAGCAGTGCAGAGTTCAAACTATTCGTTTTCGAACTCTAAGAAGCGATCTATCTCTTTACACAGTGATCGACCTAGGAGAGGGATCAGCCAAGAGGGCCTCTAAGAGACGTACTTGCGAACAGTATAGAAGCTCCATAAGCCCTTCATATCAAAGAATCAGAATATGCTGAGAAGAGCTCAGAAGTGTAATGTGAAACATAGCTTTTTAATGTACAATAAAGACTATACAGAAAAAAGGTCAGGCGTACAACGTACAACATAAACAATAGAGAGAATGGGTCAAAAGTATAATGTGCAGTGTAACATAGACTATAGAAAGAAAAGGGAGGAGTTTAATGCACAGCATAGACAATGCAAAGAAGGAGCCAGAAGTAACATATACTGTTTAGAGTACACAGTTAGTGTTTGTCGGTCTTAAGTTTTTTACTTTGATTGTGAATAAGCAATGAAAAATGTGTGAGCCAAAAACATGTTGAGCGTGTGTCGTGTAATGTTCTTGTCAGTATTGTGTGTTTTTTACATGTGTTGTGCTCTGGCCAGAGTGGATTACTTGTCTGGCACATTATTTGGTCAGAGTTTACTCTGTGGTAAAAGCGGATGCCTGGTTGGGATCTATCTATCTATATATTTGTCTGTCTATTTTTCTATGGATCAAGGATAAAAGGGCTGATTGACTGTAAAGCTGATACTCTGGGCAAAATGGTCCTGCTGTCTATCCTCCGTAAAGGGGTATACCTTCTTCCCCATTTTACAGTCGAGACTGGGCACACCGACGGGACAGCAGTGCAGAGTTCCAATTCTTCGTTTTCGAACTCTACGAAGCGATCTACCTCTTTACACAGCGATCGACCTAGGAGAGGGATTAGCCAAGAGGGCCTCTAAGAGACGTACTTGCGAACAGTATAGAAGCTCCATAAGCCCTTCATATCAAAGAATTAGAATATGCAGATTAGAGCTCAGAAGTGTAATGTGAAACATAACTTTCTAATGTACAATAAAGACTATACAGAAAAAAGGTCAGGAGTACAACGTACAACATACACTATACAGAGAATGGGTCAAAAGTATAATGTACAGTGTAACATAGACTATAGAAAGAAAAGGGAGGAGTTTAATGCACAGCATAGAGAATGCAGAGAAGGAGCCAGAAGTAACATATACTGTTTAGAGTACACAGTTAGTGTTTGTCGGTCTTAAGTTTTTTACTTCGATTGTGAATAAGCAATGAAAAATATGTGAGCCAAAAACATGTTGAGCGTGTGTAGTGTAATGTTCTTGTCAGTATTGTGTGTTTTTTACATGTGTTGTGCTCTGGCCAGAGTGGATTACTTGTCTGGCACATTATTTGGTCAGAGTTTACTCTGTGGTAAAAGCAGATACCCGGTGGGGATCTATCTATCTATATATTTGTCTGTCTATTTTTCTATGGATCAAGGATAAAAGGGCTGATTGACTGTAAAGCTGATACTCTGGGCAAAAAGGTCCTGCTGTCTATCCTCCGTAAAAGGGTATACCTTCTTCCCCATTTTACAGTCGAGACAGGGCACACCGACGGGACAGCAGTGCAGAGTTCCAACTCTTCGTTTTCGAACTCTAAGAAGCGATCTACCTCTTTACACAGCGATCGACCTAGGAGGGGGATCAGCCAAGAGGGCCTCTAAGAGACGTACTTGCAAACAGTATAGAAGCTCCAAAAGCCCTTCATATCAAAGAATCAGAATATGCTGAGAAGAGCTCAGAAGTGTAATGTGAAACATAACTTTCTAATGCACAATAAAGACTATACAGAAAAAAGGTCAGGAGTACAACGTACAACATAAACTATAGAGAGAATGGGTCAAAAGTATAATGTACAGTGTAACATAGACTATAGAAAGAAAAGGGAGGAGTTTAATGCACAGCATAGACAATGCAAAGAAGGGGCCAGGAGTAACATATACTGTTTAGAGTACACGGTTAGTGTTTGTCGGTCTTATGTTTTTTACTTTGATTGTGAATAAGCAATGAAAAAAATGTGAGCCAAAAACATGTTGAGCGTGTGTCATGTAATGTTCTTGTCAGTATTGTGTGTTTTTTACATGTGTTGTGCTCTGGCCAGAGTGGATTACTTGTCTGGCACATTATCTGGTCAGAGTTTACTCTGTGGTAAAAGCAGATGCCCGGTGGGGATTTATCTATCTATATATTTGTCTATCTATTTTTCTATGGATCAAGGATAAAAGGGCTGATTGGCTGTAAAGCTGATATTCCGGGCAAAAAGGTCCTGCTGTCTATCCTCCGTAAAGGGGTATACCTTCTTCCCCATTTTACAGTCGAGACTGGGCACACCGACGGGACAGCAGTGCAGAGTTCCAACTCTTCGTTTTCGAACTCTACAAAGCGATCTACCTCTTTACACAGCGATCGACCTAGGAGAGGGATCAGCCAAGAGGGCCTCTAAGAGACGTACTTGCCAACAGTATAGAAGCTCCATAAGCCCTTCATATCAAAGAATTAGAATATGCAGATTAGAGCTCAGAAGTGTAATGTGAAACATAACTTTCTAATGTACAATAAAGACTATACAGAAAAAAGGTCAGGAGTACAACGTACAACATACACTATACAGAGAATGGGTCAAAAGTATAATGTACAGTGTAACATAGACTATAGAAAGAAAAGGGAGGAGTTTAATGCACAGCATAGAGAATGCAGAGAAGGAGCCAGAAGTAACATATACTGTTTAGAGTACACAGTTAGTGTTTGTCGGTCTTAAGTTTTTTACTTTGATTGTGAATAAGCAATGAAAAATGTGTGAGCCAAAAACATGTTGAGCGTGTGTCGTGTAATGTTCTTGTCAGTATTGTGTGTTTTTTACATGTGTTGTGCTCTGGCCAGAGTGGATTACTTGTCTGGCACATTATTTGGTCAGAGTTTACTCTGTGGTAAAAGCGGATGCCCGGTTGGGATCTATCTATCTATATATTTGTCTGTCTATTTTTCTATGGATCAAGGATAAAAGGGCTGATTGACTGTAAAGCTGATACTCTGGGCAAAATGGTCCTGCTGTCTATCCTCCGTAAAGGGGTATACCTTCTTCTCCATTTTACAGTCGAGACTGGGCACACCGACGGGACAGCAGTGCAGAGTTCCAATTCTTCGTTTTCGAACTCTACGAAGCGATCTACCTCTTTACACAGCGATCGACCTAGGAGAGGGATTAGCCAAGAGGGCCTCTAAGAGACGTACTTGCGAACAGTATAGAAGCTCCATAAGCCCTTCATATCAAAGAATTAGAATATGCAGATTAGAGCTCAGAAGTGTAATGTGAAACATAACTTTCTAATGTACAATAAAGACTATACAGAAAAAAGGTCAGGAGTACAACGTACAACATACACTATACAGAGAATGGGTCAAAAGTATAATGTACAGTGTAACATAGACTATAGAAAGAAAAGGGAGGAGTTTAATGCACAGCATAGAGAATGCAGAGAAGGAGCCAGAAGTAACATATACTGTTTAGAGTACACAGTTAGTGTTTGTCGGTCTTAAGTTTTTTACTTTGATTGTGAATAAGCAATGAAAAATATGTGAGCCAAAAACATGTTGAGCGTGTGTAGTGTAATGTTCTTGTCAGTATTGTGTGTTTTTTACATGTGTTGTGCTCTGGCCAGAGTGGATTACTTGTCTGGCACATTATTTGGTCAGAGTTTACTCTGTGGTAAAAGCGGATGCCCGGTTGGGATCTATCTATCTATATATTTGTCTGTCTATTTTTCTATGGATCAAGGATAAAGGGCTGATTGACTGTAAAGCTGATACTCTGGGCAAAATGGTCCTGCTGTCTATCCTCCGTAAAGGGGTATACCTTCTTCCCCATTTTACAGTCGAGACTGGGCACACCGACGGGACAGCAGTGCAGAGTTCCAACTCTTCGTTTTCGAACTCTAAGAAGCGATCTACCTCTTTACACAGCGATCGACCTAGGAAAGGGATCAGCCAAGAGGGCCTCTAAGAGACGTACTTGCAAACAGTATAGAAGCTCCAAAAGCCCTTCATATCAAAGAATCAGAATATGCTGAGAAGAGCTCAGAAGTGTAATGTGAAACATAACTTTCTAATGTACAATAAAGACTATACAGAAAAAAGGTCAAGAGTACAACGTACAACATACACTATACAGAGAATGGGTAAAAGTATAATGTACAGTGTAACATAGACTATAGAAAGAAAAGGGAGGAGTTTAATGCACAGCATAGAGAATGCAGAGAAGGGGCCAGAATTAACATATACTGTTTAGAGTACACAGTTAGTGTTTGTCGGTCTTAAGTTTTTTACTTTGATTGTGAATAAGCAATGAAAAATATGTGAGCCAAAAACATGTTGAGCGTGTGTCGTGTAATGTTCTTGTAAGTATTGTGTGTTTTTTACATGTGTTGTGCTCTGGCCAGAGTGGATTACTTGTCTGGCACATTATTTGGTCAGAGTTTACTCTGTGGTAAAAGCAGATGCCCGGTGGGGATCTATCTATCTA
This sequence comes from Staurois parvus, assembly GCF_062004578.1. NCBI lineage: Eukaryota > Metazoa > Chordata > Amphibia > Anura > Ranidae > Staurois > Staurois parvus. The sequence goes on along the minus strand of NW_028318403.1, from coordinate 3,752,006 downwards.
TATATTTGTCTGTCTATTTTTCTATGGATGAAGGATAAAAGGGCTGATTGACTGTAAAGCTGATACTCTGGGCAAAAAGGTCCTGCTGTCTATCCTCCGTAAAAGGGTATACCTTCTTCCCCATTTTACAGTCGAGACAGGGCACACCGACGGGACAGCAGTGCAGAGTTCCAACTCTTCGTTTTCGAACTCTAAGAAGCGATCTACCTCTTTACACAGCGATCGACCTAGGAGGGGGATCAGCCAAGAGGGCCTCTAAGAGACGTACTTGCAAACAGTATAGAAGCTCCAAAAGCCCTTCATATCAAAGAATCAGAATATGCTGAGAAGAGCTCAGAAGTGTAATGTGAAACATAACTTTCTAATGCACAATAAAGACTATACAGAAAAAAGGTCAGGAGTACAACGTACAACATAAACTATAGAGAGAATGGGTCAAAAGTATAATGTACAGTGTAACATAGACTATAGAAAGAAAAGGGAGGAGTTTAATGCACAGCATAGACAATGCAAAGAAGGGGCCAGGAGTAACATATACTGTTTAGAGTACACGGTTAGTGTTTGTCGGTCTTATGTTTTTTACTTTGATTGTGAATAAGCAATGAAAAAAATGTGAGCCAAAAACATGTTGAGCGTGTGTCATGTAATGTTCTTGTCAGTATTGTGTGTTTTTTACATGTGTTGTGCTCTGGCCAGAGTGGATTACTTGTCTGGCACATTATCTGGTCAGAGTTTACTCTGTGGTAAAAGCAGATGCCCGGTGGGGATTTATCTATCTATATATTTGTCTATCTATTTTTCTATGGATCAAGGATAAAAGGGCTGATTGGCTGTAAAGCTGATATTCCGGGCAAAAAGGTCCTGCTGTCTATCCTCCGTAAAGGGGTATACCTTCTTCCCCATTTTACAGTCGAGACTGGGCACACCGACGGGACAGCAGTGCAGAGTTCCAACTCTTCGTTTTCGAACTCTACAAAGCGATCTACCTCTTTACACAGCGATCGACCTAGGAGAGGGATCAGCCAAGAGGGCCTCTAAGAGACGTACTTGCCAACAGTATAGAAGCTCCATAAGCCCTTCATATCAAAGAATTAGAATATGCAGATTAGAGCTCAGAAGTGTAATGTGAAACATAACTTTCTAATGTACAATAAAGACTATACAGAAAAAAGGTCAGGAGTACAACGTACAACATACACTATACAGAGAATGGGTCAAAAGTATAATGTACAGTGTAACATAGACTATAGAAAGAAAAGGGAGGAGTTTAATGCACAGCATAGAGAATGCAGAGAAGGAGCCAGAAGTAACATATACTGTTTAGAGTACACAGTTAGTGTTTGTCGGTCTTAAGTTTTTTACTTTGATTGTGAATAAGCAATGAAAAATGTGTGAGCCAAAAACATGTTGAGCGTGTGTCGTGTAATGTTCTTGTCAGTATTGTGTGTTTTTTACATGTGTTGTGCTCTGGCCAGAGTGGATTACTTGTCTGGCACATTATTTGGTCAGAGTTTACTCTGTGGTAAAAGCGGATGCCCGGTTGGGATCTATCTATCTATATATTTGTCTGTCTATTTTTCTATGGATCAAGGATAAAAGGGCTGATTGACTGTAAAGCTGATACTCTGGGCAAAATGGTCCTGCTGTCTATCCTCCGTAAAGGGGTATACCTTCTTCTCCATTTTACAGTCGAGACTGGGCACACCGACGGGACAGCAGTGCAGAGTTCCAATTCTTCGTTTTCGAACTCTACGAAGCGATCTACCTCTTTACACAGCGATCGACCTAGGAGAGGGATTAGCCAAGAGGGCCTCTAAGAGACGTACTTGCGAACAGTATAGAAGCTCCATAAGCCCTTCATATCAAAGAATTAGAATATGCAGATTAGAGCTCAGAAGTGTAATGTGAAACATAACTTTCTAATGTACAATAAAGACTATACAGAAAAAAGGTCAGGAGTACAACGTACAACATACACTATACAGAGAATGGGTCAAAAGTATAATGTACAGTGTAACATAGACTATAGAAAGAAAAGGGAGGAGTTTAATGCACAGCATAGAGAATGCAGAGAAGGAGCCAGAAGTAACATATACTGTTTAGAGTACACAGTTAGTGTTTGTCGGTCTTAAGTTTTTTACTTTGATTGTGAATAAGCAATGAAAAATATGTGAGCCAAAAACATGTTGAGCGTGTGTAGTGTAATGTTCTTGTCAGTATTGTGTGTTTTTTACATGTGTTGTGCTCTGGCCAGAGTGGATTACTTGTCTGGCACATTATTTGGTCAGAGTTTACTCTGTGGTAAAAGCGGATGCCCGGTTGGGATCTATCTATCTATATATTTGTCTGTCTATTTTTCTATGGATCAAGGATAAAGGGCTGATTGACTGTAAAGCTGATACTCTGGGCAAAATGGTCCTGCTGTCTATCCTCCGTAAAGGGGTATACCTTCTTCCCCATTTTACAGTCGAGACTGGGCACACCGACGGGACAGCAGTGCAGAGTTCCAACTCTTCGTTTTCGAACTCTAAGAAGCGATCTACCTCTTTACACAGCGATCGACCTAGGAAAGGGATCAGCCAAGAGGGCCTCTAAGAGACGTACTTGCAAACAGTATAGAAGCTCCAAAAGCCCTTCATATCAAAGAATCAGAATATGCTGAGAAGAGCTCAGAAGTGTAATGTGAAACATAACTTTCTAATGTACAATAAAGACTATACAGAAAAAAGGTCAAGAGTACAACGTACAACATACACTATACAGAGAATGGGTAAAAGTATAATGTACAGTGTAACATAGACTATAGAAAGAAAAGGGAGGAGTTTAATGCACAGCATAGAGAATGCAGAGAAGGGGCCAGAATTAACATATACTGTTTAGAGTACACAGTTAGTGTTTGTCGGTCTTAAGTTTTTTACTTTGATTGTGAATAAGCAATGAAAAATATGTGAGCCAAAAACATGTTGAGCGTGTGTCGTGTAATGTTCTTGTAAGTATTGTGTGTTTTTTACATGTGTTGTGCTCTGGCCAGAGTGGATTACTTGTCTGGCACATTATTTGGTCAGAGTTTACTCTGTGGTAAAAGCAGATGCCCGGTGGGGATCTATCTATCTATATATTTGTCTGTCTATTTTTCTATGGATGAAGGATAAAAGGGCTGATTGACTGTAAAGCTGATACTCCGGGCAAAAAGGTCCTGCTGTCTATCCTCCGTAAAGGGGTATACCTTCTTCCCCATTTTACAGTCGAGACTGGGCACACCGACGGGACAGCAGTGCAGAGTTCCAACTATTCGTTTTCGAACTCTAAGAAGCGATCTATCTCTTTACACAGCGATCGACCTAGGAGAGGGATCAGCCAAGAGGGCCTCTAAGAGACGTACTTGCGAACAGTATAGAAGCTCCATAAGCCCTTCATATCAAAGAATCAGAATATGCTGAGAAGAGCTCAGAAGTGTAATGTGAAACATAGCTTTTTAATGTACAATAAAGACTATACAGAAAAAAAGGTCAGGAGTACAACGTACAACATAAACTATAGAAAGAATGGGTCAAAAGTATAATGTACAGTGTAACATAGACTATAGAAAGAAAAGGGAGGAGTTTAATGCACAGCATAGACAATGCAGAGAAGGGGCCAGGAGTAACATATACTGTTTAGAGTACACAGTTAGTGTTTGTCGGTCTTATGTTTTTTACTTTGATTGTGAATAAGCAATGAAAAATATGTGAGCCAAAAACATGTTGAGCGTGTGTCGTGTAATGTTCTTGTAAGTATAGTGTGTTTTTTACATGTGTTGTGCTCTGGCCAGAGTGGATTACTTGTCTGGCACATTATTTGGTCAGAGTTTACTCTGTGGTAAAAGCAGATGCCCGGTGGGGATCTATCTATCTATATATTTGCCTGTCTATTTTTCTATGGATCAAGGATAAAAGGGCTGATTGGCTATAAAGCTGATACTCCAGGCAAAAAGGTCCTGCTGTCTATCCTCCGTAAAGGGGTATACCTTCTTCCCCATTTTACAGTCGAGACTGGGCACACCAACCGGACAGCAGTGCAGAGATCCAACTATTCGTTTTTGAACTCTCAGAAGCGATCTATCTCTTTACACAGCGATCGACCTAGGAGAGGGATCAGCCAAGAGGGCCTCTAAGAGACGTACTTGCGAACAGTATAGAAGCTCCATAAGCCCTTCATATCAAAGAATCAGAATATGCTGAGAAGAGCTCAGAAGTGTAATGTGAAACATAGCTTTTTAATGTACAATAAAGACTATACAGAAAAAAGGTCAGGAGTACAACGTACAAGATAAACTATAGAGAGAATGGGTCAAAAGTATAATGTACAGTGTAACATAGACTATAGAAAGAAAAGGGAGGAGTTTAATGCACAGCATAGACAATGCAGAGAAGGGGCCAGGAGTAACATATACTGTTTAGAGTACACAGTTAGTGTTTGTCGGTCTTAAGTTTTTTACTTTGATTGTGAATAAGAAATGAAAAATATGTGAGCCAAAAACATGTTGAGCGTGTGTCATGTAATGTTCTTGTCAGTATTGTGTGTTTTTTACATGCGTTGTGCTCTGGCCAGAGTGGATTACTTGTCTGGCACATTATTTGGTCAGAGTTTACTCTGTGGTAAAAGCGGATGCCCGGTTGGGATCTATCTATCTATATATTTGTCTGTCTATTTTTCTATGGATCAAGGATAAAACGGCTGATTGACTGTAAAGCTGATACTCTGGGCAAAAAGGTCCTGCTGTCTATCCTCTGTAAAGGGGTATACCTTCTTCCCCATTTTACAGTCGAGACTGGGCACACCGACGGGACAACAGTGCAGAGTTCCAACTCTTCGTTTTCGAACTCTACGAAGCGATCTACCTCTTTACACAGCGATCGACCTAGGAGAGGGATCAGCCAAGAGGGCCTCTAAGAGACGTACTTGCGAACAGTATAGAAGCTCCATAAGCCCTTCATATTAACGAATCAGAATATGCTGAGAAGAGCTCAGAAGTGTAATGTGAAAAATAACTTTCTAATGTACAATAAAGACTATACAGAAAAAAGGTCAGGAGTACAACGTACAACATACACTATACAGAGAATGGGTAAAAGTATAAAGTACAGTGTAACATAGACTATAGAAAGAAAAGGGAGGAGTTTAATGCACAGCATAGAGAATGCAGAGAAGGGGCCAGAATTAACATATACTGTTTAGAGTACACAGTTAGTGTTTGTCGGTCTTAAGTTTTTTACTTTGATTGTGAATAAGCAATGAAAAATATGTGAGCCAAAAACATGTGGAGCGTGTGTCGTGCAATGTTCTTGTAAGTATTGTGTGTTTTTTACATGTGTTGTGCTCTGGCCAGAGTGGATTACTTGTCTGGCACATTATTTGGTCAGAGTTTACTCTGTGGTAAAAGCGGATGCCCGGTTGGGATCTATCTATCTATATATTTGTCTGTCTATTTTTCTATGGATCAAGGATAAAAGGGCTGATTGACTATAAAGCTGATACTCCGGGCAAAAAGGTCCTGCTGTCTTTCCTCCGTAAAGGGGTAAACCTTCTTCCCCATTTTACAGTCGAGACTGGGCACACCGACGGGACAGCAGTGCAGAGTTCCAACTATTCGTTTTCGAACTCTAAGAAGCGATCTATCTCTTTACACAGCGATCGACCTAGGAGAGGGATCAGCCAAGAGGGCCTCTAAGAGACGTACTTGCGAACAGTATAGAAGCTCCATAAGCCATTCATATCAAAGAATCAGAATATGCTGAGAAGAGCTCAGAAGTGTAATGTGAAACATAGCTTTTTAATGTACAATAAAGACTATACAGAAAAAAGGTCAGGAGTACAACGTACAAGATAAACTATAGAGAGAATGGGTCAAAAGTATAATGTACAGTGTAACATAGACTATAGAAAGAAAAGGGAGGAGTTTAATGCACAGCATAGACAATGCAGAGAAGGGGCCAGGAGTAACATATACTGTTTAGAGTACACAGTTAGTGTTTGTCGGTCTTAAGTTTTTACTTTGATTGTGAATAAGCAACGAAAAATATGTGAGACAAAAACATGTTGAGTGTGTGTCATGTAATGTTCTTGTCAGTATTGTGTGTTTTTTACATGTGTTGTGCTCTGGCCAGAGTGGATTACTTGTCTGGCACATTATTTGGTCAGAGTTTACTTTGTGGTAAAAGCAGATGCCCGGTGGGGATCTATCTATCTATATATTTGTCTGTCTATTTTTCTATGGATCAAGGATAAAAGGGCTGATTGGCTGTAAAGCTGATACTCTGGGCAAAAAGGTCCTGCTGTCTATCCTCCGTAAAGGGGTATACCTTCTTCCCCATTTTACAGTCGAGACTGGGCACACCGACGGGACAGCAGTGCAGAGTTCCAACTCTTCGTTTTCGAACTCTAAAAAGCGATCTATCTCTTTACACAGCGATCGACCTAGGAGAGGGATCAGCCAAGAGGGCCTCTAAGAGACGTACTTGCGAACAGTATAGAAGCTCCATAAGCCCTTCATATCAAAGAATCAGAATATGCTGAGAAGAGCTGAGAAGTGTAATGTGAAACATAGCTTTTTAATGTACAATAGAGACTATACAGAAAAAAGGTCAGGAGTACAACGTACAACATAAACTATAGAGAGAATGGGTCAAAAGTATAATGTACAGTGTAACATAGACTATAGAAAGAAAAGGGAGGAGTTTAATGCACAGCATAGACAATGCAGAGAAGGGGCCAGGAGTAACATATACTGTTTAGAGTACACAGTTAGTGTTTGTCGGTCTTATGTTTTTTACTTTGATTGTGAATAAGCAATGAAAAATATGTGAGCCAAAAACATGTTGAGCGTGTGTCGTGTAATGTTCTTGTAAGTATAGTGTGTTTTTTACATGTGTTGTGCTCTGGCCAGAGTGGATTACTTGTCTGGCACATTATTTGGTCAGAGTTTACTCTGTGGTAAAAGCAGATGCTCGGTGGGGATCTATCTATCTATATATTTGCCTGTCTATTTTTCTATGGATCAAGGATAAAAGGGCTGATTGGCTATAAAGCTGATACTCCAGGCAAAAAGGTCCTGCTGTCTATCCTCTGTAAAGGGGTATACCTTCTTCCCCATTTTACAGTCGAGACTGGGCACACCAACCGGACAGCAGTGCAGAGATCCAACTATTCGTTTTTGAACTCTCAGAAGCAATCTATCTCTTTACACAGCGATCGACCTAGGAGAGGGATCAGCCAAGAGGGCCTCTAAGAGACGTACTTGCGAACAGTATAGAAGCTCCATAAGCCCTTCATATCAAAGAATCAGAATATGCTGAGAAGAGCTCAGAAGTGTAATGTGAAACATAGCTTTTTAATGTACAATAAAGACTATACAGAAAAAAGGTCAGGAGTACAACGTACAACATAAACTATAGAGAGAATGGGTCAAAAGTATAATGTACAGTGTAACATAGACTATAGAAAGAAAAGGGAGGAGTTTAATGCACAGCATAGACAATGCAGAGAAGGGGCCAGGAGTAACATATACTGTTTAGAGTACACAGTTAGTGTTTGTCGGTCTTAAGTTTTTTACTTTGATTGTGAATAAGCAATGAAAAATATGTGAGCCAAAA